>NC_059192.1:69595441-69919483 GCF_020615455.1 Coregonus clupeaformis | reverse complement strand
ATGAGCAATACAAACATTTAGGAAAAGTCAGGGAAGGAGCAGGATATCGTTTTTCTTTAGGCCGATTTGTTCTATTTACAAAATAAAACGTCAGTGGTCGTTGGCATATGGCGGTTCTAGTGTTAAAATATAGCTGGTAAAAGACATCAGATGGTTTCTCCTATCGCTTATAAGAATCTTTCACGGTTGAAATTCTCCAAATGATACAACTCTAACAGGACTGGTAGGATCTATGGTGGAAAATGCCTCAGACATGATTTTATATCACGTTAATGACCAATGGTTGAAAACTGTTTAAAAAGATAAAGTATTTAGCTTTTAAAATACACAAAATGGTGTCCTCTATCATTTATTACAATCTTTCATGGTTGAAGTTCCCCAAATGATGTGCATGCGCGTACCAATACATTTACGTCATTTAACAGACGCTCTTAACCAGAGCGACTTACAGTTAGTGAATACATATTTTTTAGTTTTTTTTGTTTTTTTATACTGGCCCCCCGTGGGAATCGAACCCACAACCCTGGCGTTGCAAATGCCATGCTCTATCAACTGAGCTACATCCCTGCCGGTCATTCCCTCCCCTACCATGGACGACGCTGGGCCAATTGTGCGCCGCCCATGAGTCTCCCGGTCGCGGCCGGCTGCGACAGAGCCTGGATTCGAACCAGGATCTCTAGTGGCACAGTTAGCACTGCGATGCAGTGCCTTAGACCACTGCGCCACTCAGGAGTGCGACGCATGGGGAGTGAGTAGCTCCGTTTTGTACAGACAACAAAGGTTAAATTGAGCCTCTAAACACAATATATCAATATATCCCCAAGCAACTGGGAGAGAGTGAGTGAACGGTCAGTTACATACAACAGCAAACAAATCAGTTGGTAAAGCGGCATGGCGACACGAATCCAACAAGCCATGGTTTCCCTCTGAGGAAAAGACAAGGAGCAACTTGGAGATGCAAACGAGAGTAATGAACAGCTAAAGGATATCCAGGAAAACATAGCTAAAATTGTGCGCCGCCCCATGGGTCTCCCGGTCTCCCGATCTCTTGTGGCACAGCTAGCACTGCAATGCAGTGCCTTAGACCACTGTGCCACTCGGGAGGCCATAGTCATGGCATGGTTTCTTTTTAGCCAAATGTTGAATAGACATGCAGACAAATTAATTAATGCATGAAAATATAAATAATAGCCTACCGTTTGTAGTCTAAATAAATTGATATTATTTTGTTGGGTAACGGATCGGCTCTCGGAGCTCATTAAGAGGTGGCTTCTATCTTCAATATAATCATTCATTCAGAAGGTTAAACACATAGGTCTTAGGCCTGCAGTAAATTAAATTAGATTACCAGGTTAACTTTTCATTAGATTATAATAATCCATGCCTTCTGGGAATGTTATAAAGTCCGAAAGTTATGGTTGGAGTTAGACCTGTGGCTGTCAGAAGTATTACAATGGAAATTAACTTTTAATCCGTCTGTCTGCATATTTCAAGACATGGCATATAAGCGTGAAGTGAGATAGGTTGGACGATACTTTTCTCGTCAAACATCTTGAAAAAACGTATACTTAAAAACAGAAAATTAACTAATGTCAGCCTTTAAATGCTTTATTATCCAAATGTTGAAAGTGCGTGTGGGCAACGGAGAGAAACAAAATCGTACAGTTTGAGGCCATGTGGTGGAGAGTGATGCGGGCACTGGAGATGGGGGTGTGAGCAGGTGGGTCTGGGCAGGTGTGATGTAGTTGTTGTTTGGATGTGTATGTTTTGTATTGTCTAAAAATATAAAATTAAATCGTACAAAAAAAATGTATAAGGATAAATGACACGTTTGCAACACACAACTGATTATTCATTATGAATAGGATTTATTTCATTTACATTCTTCATTGTAACCATAATGTCACAAATAATTGAACACACACAACATGAGCAGATTAACTTGGTCAAAACATTTCTTTATTAAAGACTATCAGAAAGAATGTTAATATATTTCTTTATTAAAGACTATCAGAAAGAAATTAATATATTAAATTGCCTAAATAAACTAGTACATTTCATAAATAAATGAAGGAGCTCAGGTCTTGAAAATATGGGCAACCTTTTTCCCCTCCCTATCCTCGCTGGACTCTCTTTCATTCAGTTTCTTTTTCACATCAGTAAAGAAGGACTCCGTGTTTCAGAAACTCACTTTGTATAAAGGGGCTATATTTGTGATATATAATTATTTCTGTCTGTTTTTAGAGGGAGAGAAATCGTTAGTCAAGTGTAATTGCCCCATTGTATTTACCCAAGTTCTCTCTCAACTCCGGGACCACCCGCCAGAAATTGTTTTGTTGTTGCCTGATGCAGGACTCTAGTGCCAGAGAAGAGAGACTCTTGGACTGAAACATTCACACCTACATTAATTTTATGAAAAGATAGTCAATTTGTGCCACAGTTCAGACTACCAATAGATCAGTGTTCTAACTCCCCCTTGTGATAGTGTGATGCAATGACAGAATGACGCAATTTACCACAATCTGCCACCATCTAACACAAATGGTCGCTTCATAAGCTCAAAACTTTTAATTGAGGAATCACTGTACATGAACGAACAAGACAACAAAACTTGCAAACTTAAGAAGATGAATTGGACTAGCAAGAAAACAGAATGAGATGAAACATGAGAATATTGTCCTTACCAAAAGACAAGGAAAAAGGGGACCTTTCCAGCTACGTGGTCAAACTGATATCAGAGGAACTTCACGTGGCTATATCACCAAAGGATCGGGAATGATGCCATAGGATCGGTGTGAAACAGTTGAATGCTAAATACCCTCGCATGGTAATCTTCAAGCTGTGGAACTATCAGACCACAGGAGGGAAGGAGATCAAAATTCACGGCCAGTCCATTTGATTCGTCCAGGACCTGTCTGCTAAGCTGAGAAAAAACCCGCAAGCAATAGATTCCGATCAGTCACTGGAGGAAAAAGGAATCAAATCTCAACTCTGCTTCCCGGCAGTGCTGTGGGTATGGAATGGAACACAAAGGATGGAATTCACAAGTGCCAATGAAGCCCTAATCAAAATATACAAGAAACCTTCCCAGTAACCTTCCCAGTTGAAGGAGGAGAGCACCCTGCTCTGGGAAGATGACAAAGTAGGAAAAAACAATGAGTGCATTAGGCTACATACCTGAGACCAGCTTATCGTAAGTTGAGACAAAATCCTTTCCCCCTCCCCCCAATGCAATTTATACTCTACTTTCCCCAAATAATTGTTCTTCTCTATGAAGAACTGATAGAAGTAGCCAATGCTAATGGGCTACATGAATACAATTAAAAACGGGAATATAGCATGTATGTCAATAACTGTTCTATGGATGTGTGTGTGGATGTGTGTGGGAGCGTAGGTGTGTATGTGTGTGTGCGTTTGTATATAGATAAATGGGAGTGTGAGGGAAGAGTAAGGGATGGTGAACATTACTATGTGTAGGTTATATGTTGGGCGAGAATGAATGAGAATGGATGAGTAAGTCGATGGATGGATGGGTGTAAGTGTGTCTGAGAGGGAGGGAGGCAGGAAAAAGATGGGAGGTTGGGACAAGATTGGCTTGGGTTGGTAAGGGTGGGCAAGGATGAGAGGTAGGGACAAGCTTAGCTTGGGTGGGGAAGGGTACAAAGAAGTACTTTGCTTTATGTTTTTTGTTTGTTTTCTGTTAAAAGTTAACCATGCCTGTTCCATCTATCATTGAAGAACCAGATAAAGCATTTTAGCAGACATGTCATATGAGGGCGGTGGGCATTCCATGAAATGGGAGAGTCATAGTATGAATTCATAGTTACTGTATATATTACTTATATGTAATACCAACAAAATCCAACTTATTACATAGAATGTGCATGGGCTCCATGATGGATAAAAAAAAGCATACGGTTCTTGAACACTTAAAGAGATTGTCAGCAGATGTGGTTTTCCTGCAAGAGTTACATTTCAAAAAAGGAGAATTGAATATTTAAAGAGGAGCTGGGTTGGAGAGGCCTATGCTGCCACCTACTGTAGTAATGGTAGAGGTGTAGGCATCCTGATAAATAAGAATACACCATTTTCCTTATATCCCAGCACAGGGACCAAGAAGGCCATTTTCTAATGTTGAATTGTGCTTCGCGTGATGTATTGTTGTCTCTACTGTCTTGCCTTTGTGCTGTTGTCTGTGCCCAATAATGTTTGTACCATGTTTTGTGCTGCTACCATATTGTGCTGCTGACATGTTGTGTTGCTGCCATGCTCTGTTGTCATGTGTTGCTGCCATGCTATGTTGTTGTCTTAGGTCTCTCTTTATGTAGTGTTGTGGTGTCTCTCTTGTCGTGATGTGTGTTTTGTCCTATATTTTTATTTTTAAATCTCAGACACCGTCCCCACAGGAGGCCTTTTGCCTTTTGGTAGGACGTCATGGTAAATAAGTATTTATTCTTAACTGACTTGCCATGTTAAATAAAGGTTAAAGAAAAAGAAAAGAAACAGGTGAAATTCCGCCCAAACTCTGTATGCCATGGGCTCTCCAACCCTGTTCCTGTAGCTACCAAGTGCTTAATTTGGGAAACCAAGTGAAATCTGTTCGGGAACATCGATAGTAACATGTTTTCACAACGAAACATATTTCATTAAACTGTTGACAGCCCCTCTCTCTGCGTGCTGGAGAAAGGAATGATGGAGAGAGTGGAGGAGATGGACACACACAGTGGTGAGATATTCTGTAGCTAAAAGTAATGTGTCAGCCTATTAATTATGAATATATAAAGAATGCCCTATTACTAGGCTATTCAAAATCAAATACAAATTCACTATAATTGTAGGTTGACTCTGAATTTGTTTAATTTAGTCTAGACCAATTATGTACCAAATAAATCTTAAAATCAGTTTTTTTGTATGTTTTTCTGCCATGTGTAATATGTGGTAGACTATGTATTGTATAACGCACAATCATTATTTTAATTCAGGTTTTTTGTGGGGCTTGGGCTCATATATAGGCCTATGCTATGCATAAGCTCTAATATGCATATGGTTGTTTTGAATTAATCATCACCTTAGAAAGCGCTGTCCATTTAGTTGTGTTAGGCTTTGAAACAACATCCACAACACATGTTTTCCACTCAGGTTCAACCTGTTGTTGAACTTCTTTCTTCAAATTGATCAATCACTGTGAGGTGAGTTTTTAAAGCACATACTGTTTTGATGATAAGTGTTTGATGTGATTTTTTATTGCATTTGCATTGATGTCAGAGTGGTTAGAGGGACAATAGAGCCCTGAGTACCAGGCCATTAGCAACCTGATGATCATTAGCGAGTTGGTACTACTAACACATGTCCAGAGTGCATAAGAGGAGATTATCGTGACTCATGACTGCCGGTGTGGCAGATATATTGGTCACTGCAAACAGCCCTACACCTGGCACGTACTACCATACCCCATTCAAAGGCACATATACACAATCATATGTCTCAATTGTCTCAAAGGTTAAAAAAATCATTATTTAACCTGTCTCCTCCCCTTTATCTATAATGATTAAAGTGGATTTAAGAAGTGACATCAATAAGGGAGCATAGCTTTCACCTGGATTCACCTGTTCAGTCTATGTCATGGAAAGAGCAGGTGTTCTTAATGTTTTGTATACTCATTGTAGTTAAATGCACTAAAGAGGAACAATGGGTACATATTGACGATGCGCATACTCATCCCCAGACTCGTTACATGTCTATGTTCTAAGTATAAAGATAAGAACATTAACAACTTCATAGTTAAGAACACTATAACAATATGGATGAAAATGAAACATTTTCTACAAGAACCAATATCACTCCCTAAAAACACAACCCTATGCAAAATCCTTGGACAGCTTTTCAGAATTCACAGATAAATTGGTCCACATGGAAAACTAAAAGCATAGAAACTGTATATGACTTGGTAATAGGAAATACATTTATTTCCATGACAGAATTAAAAATCAATTTTGGACTGACCAATGTAGATATTTTAACTTAAGTTTCATATCACGAAATTTCGATTTGAAACCTTTTGGACAACAGAGCAATCTTGAGGGAATCGTATTTGAGTCAGAAAAGGATATTCATATGATAGGTAAGATACAAAACCTTGCAGAGAGTCTATCCAACTGACCTACCTCTTAGAATAAAATATAAATGACTAGAACCAAGACTTAAAAATAACTGGTATTGGCACAATATGGAGGGAATGTTGGAACATACGTAACACAATTACAGTTAATGCAAATGTACGCTTAATCCAGTATAAACTAATGTATAGAATGTATTACACAAAATAAAAAATTCACATTCTACAGCACAAACTAACAATGACTCAATAATCCATGCCTTCTGGGAATGTTATAAAGTCAAAGTTATGGGCGGAGTTAGAAAGTTAGCTGTCCGAAGTATTACAATGTAAATTTACTTTTAATCTGTCTGCATATTTCAAGACATGACATATGAGGGTGCAGTGAGCTTTTTACTGTCCTATGTGTCTTAACCAGGGGTTGGAACCGGATCAGGGAACAGAACAGAAAATCAGAAAATAACTACAATTTTCAAGGAACAGAAATGGAACCTGGAACGAAAGTGATACAAAATATTCTAGTCCCACAACAAAACGCAACAAAGCACCTAACTCTGTCACTCCAGTGTCTGCCTGCAAGCTGAAAATATTTGCCTGTGCATGTTTAGGCTACCTGCCCCTCCCCCTCTGAAGCATAGGCTGATGTTACAAGCTTGATTCAGAAGATAGGGAGAGAGATTTTTAATTGATAAACTTTTTCAATACTAGTGAAGCTTGTTAGCTACAGTGATGGAAAAAAGTATTTGATCCCCTGCTGATTTTGTACGTTTGCCCACTGACAAAGACAAATCAGTCTATGATTTTAATGGTAGGTTTATTTGAACAGTGAGAGACAGAATAACAACAACAAAATCCAGAAAAACACATGTCAAAAATGTTATAAATTGATTTTCATTTTAATGAGGGAAATAAGTATTTGACCCCTCTGCAAAACATGACTTAGTACTTGGTGGCAAAACCCTTGTTGGCAATCACAGAGGTCAGACGTTTCTTGTAGTTGGCCACCAGATTTGCACACATCTCAGGAGGGATTTTGTCCCACTCTTCTTTGCAGATCTTCTCCAAGTCGTTAAGGTTTCGAGGCTGACGTTTGGCAACTCGAACCTTCAGCTCCCTCCACAGATTTTCTATGGGATTAAGGTCTGGAGTCTGGCTAGGCCACTCCAGGACCTTAATGTGCTTCTTCTTGAGCCACTCCTTTGTTAGCTTGGCCGTGTGTTTTGGGTCATTGTCATGCTGGAATACCCATCCACGACCTATTTTCAATGCCCTGGCTGAGGGAAGGAGGTCCTCACCCAAGATTTGACAGTACAAAGAGCTCGATTTTGGTCTCATCTGACCACAACACTGTCACCCAGTTCTCCTCTGAATCATTCAGATGTTCATTGGCAAACTTCAGACGGGCCTGTATATGTGCTTTCTTGAGCAGGGGAACCTTGCGGGCGCTGCAGGATTTCAGTCCTTCACGGCATAGTGTGTTACCAATTGTTTTCTTTGTGACTATGGTCCCAGCTGCCTTGAGATAATTGACAAGATCCTCCCGTGTAGTTCTGGGCTAATTCCTCACCATTCTCATGATCATTGCAACTCCACGAGGTGAGATCTTGCATGGAGCGCCAGGCTGAGGGAGATTGACAGTTCTTTTGTGTTTCTTCCATTTGCGAATAATCGCACTAACTGTTGTCACCTTCTCACCAAGCTGCTTGGCGATGGTCTTGTAGCCCATTCTTGTCTTGTGTAGGTCTACAATCTTGTCCCTGACATCCTTGGAGAGCTCTTTGGTCTTGGCCATGGTGGAGAGTTTGGAATCTGATTGATTGATTGCTTCTGTGGACAGGTGTCTTTTATACAGGTAACAAACTGAGATTAGGAGCACTCCCTTTAAGAGTGTGCTCCTAATCTCAGCTCGTTACCTGCATAAAAGACACTTGGGAGCCAGAAATCTTTCTGATTGAGAGGGGGTCAAATACTTATTTCCCTCATTAAAATGAAAATAAATTTATAACATTCTTGACATGCGTTTTTCTGGATTTTTTTGTTGTTATTCTGTCTCTCACTGTTCAAATAAACCTACCATTAAAATTATAGACTGATCATTTCTTTGTCAGTGGGCAAACATACAAAATCAGCAGGGGATCAAATACTTTTTTCCCTCACTGAAGCTAGTTCAGGCTTGTTATCAAGCTAGCTCAAAGAACATTCAAAGTTCCTCCATAGAAGCCGCTGCTCCTAGGTATAATTCTGTGGACCTATACTGAACAAAAATATTAATGCAACATGTAAAGTGTTGGTCCCATGTTTCATGAGTTGAAATAAAAGATCCCCGAAATGTTCCATATGCACAAAAAGCTTATTTCTCACATATTTGCTTACATCCCTGTTATTGAGCATTTCTCCTTTGCCAAGATAATCCATCCACCTGACAGGCGTGGCATATCAATAAGATGATTAAACAGCATGGTCACTACACAAGTGCACCTTGTACTGGGACAATAAAAGGCCACTCTAAAATGTGCAGTTTTGTTACATGACACAATGCCACAGATGTCTCAAGTTTTGAGGGAGCGTGAAATTGGCATGCTGACTGCAGGAATGTCCACCAAAGCTGTTGCCTGAGAATGTAATGTTCATTTCTCTACTATAAGCTGCCTCTGTGGTTTTAGAGAATATGGCAGTACGTCCAACAGGCCTCACAACTGCAGACCTCGTGTATGGCGTTGTGTGGGCGAGCGTTTTGCTGATGTCAACGTTGTGAACAGAGTGCCCCATGGTGGTGGTGGGGTTTATGGGCAGGCAAAAGCTACAGACAACGAAGACAATTGCATTTTATCGATGGCAATTTGAATGCACAGAGATACCGTGACAAGATCCCGAGCCCCATTGTTGTGCCATTCATCTGCCGCCATCACCTCATGTTTCAGCATGATAATGCACGGCCCCATGTCGCAAGGATCTGTACACAATTCCTGGAAGCTGAAAATGTCCCAGTCACACCAGATACTGACTGGTTTTCTGATCCAAGCCACTACCTTTTTTTTGCTAAGGTATCTGTGACCAAGAGATGTACAGTATATCTGTATTCCCAGTCATGTGAAATCCATAGATTAGGGCCTAATTAATTTATTTCAATTGACTGATTTCCTTATATGAACTGTAACTCAGTAAAATCTTTGAAATTATTGCGTGTTGCGTTTACATTTTTGTTCAGTATAATTCACATAATCCTTGTCATAACAAGATGCCCAGCATTTCAAGCCTCCTCCTCAACCCTCTCTCGCTCTCTACCACCCACAAAATGTATGTTGCATCTTGCGCCATGGGCTACACTTGCCTGTCCATCACACATGTAAACAACTAGCAATGATTGGTGCAGTAGGGCAGGAGTGGAAAGGTGTGTCGGACGGTAGGACGGAAGGGTAGGACGGATGGATCCCGGAATATGGATCCTTGATCATAAGAGAAGCAGCCAGGCATTCATGTGGACGGATCAGTGGGTGGACTGGTAGTTGGATCCCGGGTTGAGTGGATTGGGGGCCTCACCGGTTTGTAGTACCCCAAGTGGGGTATAGTGGGGAAAGCAGGAAGTTAGCAAGGATACAGAGATAATCAAATACATGAAAAAGACTACACATAACTGAGGCTAAAAAATGTGTGTTTTTAGCCTAGTTTTAAACATTGAGACTAAGTCTGATACCCGGACGTGGATTGGCAGGCTGTTCATACAGTGAGGGAAAAAAGTATTTGATCCCCTGCTGATTTTGTATGTTTGCCCACTGACAAAGAAATGATCAGTCTATAATTTTAATGGTAGGTTTATTTGAACAGTGAGAGACAGAATAACAACAAAAAGATCCAGAAAAACGCATGTCAAAAATGTTATAAATTGATTTGCATTTCAATCAAGGAAATAAGTATTTGACCCCCTCTCAATCAAAGATTTCTGGCTCCCAGGTGTCTTTTATACAGGTAACGAGCTGAGATTAGGAGTACACTCTTAAAGGGAGTGCTCCTAATCTCAGCTTGTTACCTGTATAAAAGACACCTGTCCACAGAAGCAATCAATCAATCAGATTCCAAATTCTCCACCATGGCCAAGACCAAAGAGCTCTCCAAGGATGTCAGGGACAAGATTGTAGACCTACACAAGGCTGGAATGGGCTACAAGACCATCGCCAAGCAGCTTGGTGAGAAGGTGACAACAGTTGGTACGATTATTCGCAAATGGAAGAAACACAAAAGAACTGTCAATCTCCCTCAGCCTGGGGCTCCATGCAAGATCGGCAGCTGGGACCATAGGCAGCTGGGACCATAGTCACCAAGAAAACAATTGGTAACACACTACGCCGTGAAGGACTGAAATCCTGCAGCGCCCGCAAGGTCCCCCTGCTCAAGAAAGCACATATACAGGGCCGTCTGAAGTTTGCCAATGAACATCTGAAAGATTCAGAGTAGAACTGGGTGAAAGTGTTGTGGTCAGATGAGACCAAAATCGAGCTCGTTGCATCAACTCAACTCGCCGTGTTTGGAGGAGGAGGAATGCTGCCTATGATCCCAAGAACACCATCCCCACTGTCAAACATGGAGGTGGAAACATTATGCTTTGGGGGTGTTTTTCTGCTAAGGGGACAGGACAACTTCACCGCATCAAAGGGATGATGGACGGGGCAATGTACCATCAAATCATGGGTGAGAACCTCCTTCCCTCAGCCAGGGCATTGAAAATGGGTCATGGATGGGTATTCCAGCATGACAATGACCCAAAACACACGGCCAAGGCAACAAAGGAGTGGCTCAAGAAGAAGCACATTAAGGTCCTGGAGTGGTCTAGCCAGTCTCCAGACCTTAATCCCATAGAAAATCTGTGGAGGGAGCTGAAGGTTCGAGTTGCCAAACGTCAGCCTCGAAACCTTAATGACTGGGAGAAGATCTGCAAAGAGAAGTGGAACAAAATCCCTCCTGAGATGTGTGCAAACCTGGTGGCCAACTACAAGAAACGTCTGACCTCTGTGATTGCCAACAAGGGTTTTGCCACCAAGTATTAAGTCATGTTTTGCAGAGGGGTCAAATACTTATTTCCCTCATTAAAATGCAAATCAATTGCTGTTTACTTTTTTCCCTCACTGTAGGTGTGGCGCTTTGTAGGAGAAGGCCTTGACTCCAGCTGTGTTTTTTTTGTATTTGCAGGATGGCAAGAAGGCCGGTGTCCTGTTGTATTAGCATGTCTTTAAGGTAGTTTGGAGCTTGTCCGTGTAAAGCTTTGCATGTTAGAAATAAGACTTGTAGTCTGTACAGGACTGTATGAGGAGCCATTGAAGTGAGGCAATAATTGGAGACTCTTCAGACTTTTTGTTTCCTGGTCGGCAGCATTTTGTACGAGTTGGAGATGTTTCAGATTGGTAGCGTTACAACCTGATAGAAGGGCCTTATAGTAGTCCAGATAGGATGTAATAAAGGCACGCATTAATTTTTCTGCATCAGTAAATGCAAGTAGGTTTTAAAAATCCCCATCAAAATCCATCTGTTTAAGCTAGAGATATCAGATTTTGCATGGGCTGTCCACCGCAACCGCCAATGGCAGCCTTCCTCATCTGCGGTGGAAAGTGGCCGAGTTTAGCTGTGTTTGTCAGACTAAAATCTGTCTTCTTGCGACCTTTTGGCCTACAAACTAATACAAACTTAATGGAAAGATGAGACTCTCACGAACACGAAGTTGGTAACGCCGATCTGCCAACTTTTGTCTGTAGTATCCAAACAGTTTGGGCTACACACTGATATGACCCCTCTATGGAAAGGAGAGACTCTCAAGAACACATACATCTCTAGGATGCCCAGAAGCCTTGCAAGACTCGTCTGAAGGTAGTTTAAAAACAAATGTTTTATTTATATATATATTTTTTACCTAAAAGTGTCCTAAAATTCCAAATAAAATAGCTAAATGATCCTTGGTATGACCATCTTAAAACAATTCCATATGTTAGCTTAGTATGCCCCATGTAGCTCAGTTGGTAGAGCATGGCACTTGCAATGCCAGGGTTGTGGGTTCGATTCCCACGGGGGGCCAGTATGAAAATGTATGCACTCACTAACTGTAAGTCGCTCTGGATAAGAGCGTCTGTTAAATGACTAAAATGTAGAACCCCTCCACCCCTTAAGGATTAAATAAAAAAGGCTGCTCTGGTAGTGTTCTTTATGTGGGTATTGATGAGATTTCACTCAAATTAATGTAGATTTAGATTACATAAATACTCAATATTCCTGAATGAAACTGCACATCCATGGATAACTACATTCCATTAATGTGACCGACCACCTCGATTCAGTCTTATGTTGCAACATTTGAAATAGTATTTTTTACATACAAAGTAGAAACTCAAAGCTAAAACAATAAATCAAAAATACATCATACACTGCAGTTAAGGAACAATGGGAAAGTAACCCCACTTTTGAAAAATGGTCCTCGAATATTTTGGTACACCTACAGGAGAGCTCTTCTTTCTCTACATCATTTCAGCATAGTTCACACCCTCTTAAGCCCCACCCATCTCTTTAAGGATTCACATGTGAGGCCATGTGCTAAACAGAGTGAATAAGGTAGTGTAGTAAACAACCAAAGATTTCAAGATTAAAAGTGGTGAAAGTAGTAGCCTACAATAAGCAAAAACTCCATACACTTTATCTAATCCTTGGCCTATATCCTAATCTGACTTTTGTGCAGGTCATGTTGTTCTTCACTTTACCGTCTCTGGTAAACACACACTATATCAAAGTGTCCAGATAAAAATATTTTATAAATATTTTATAAATACTAGATGATGCTTACCAAGACACACTTGCCTAAATTGATGGGTCATGTGAAATAAATGGTATAACCACTCCCCAGCCACATCTAGCTAATTGTATGGGTCACTATTGTCTAGACATGCACACATGTTCATGAAATACAATAGATGGCCGTAATCACCCCTAGACACACCTGTCTAACTTGATGGGTCATGTAATCATCTGGCGAAGTGGAGTCTTTTGTTTACACAATGAACCATAATCCCAACCCATACTACTAGCAATCCAAACAGATTGTAATAGCTAGCCACCATGCATGAAATGCTGTAGCATGAATCTGCAGGTAGCTAAAGCTAGCCAACTAGGTTCAATGTTAGCTAGCTAACATTAGGCTATAACTAGCAATGCAAATGGATTTCTGAGATACAAATAATATTACTACACAGATCATACACGTAACGTAAACTATTGAGCCAACAAGCTAACGTTCGCTAGCTAGCTAACAACACACTTTAACAAGCAAAGAAAACAACTTTCTGACAAAATTAGAAACATATAACATCTGAAAATGTAGCTAGACTCTTACCCGTATACATGGATGAATCCTTCACGGCAGACTGGAATCCCTTCAACTATGTAAAAGACATCCTGTGTCATTTCTGTTTTGTTTGTAGCTACAGCTTGTTTGGCCCGTTGTGTCAAGTCACTCCATCACAACTTTCCCCCACTGATCTTTGTCGAAAGCGCCTGCTAAATTCAGGGCAGTAGCAAAACTTTTGCAGTTCTCCATGGCTAACGTTATATCTTTCACAAATGCCGCGGTAGCAGGGATTATCTACACATACTAAGCAGTTCATGTTATAGACCAGAAGCATGCTACATGGCAGAACAATCCGAACTCATCTCTCGGCATGTCCAGCCCACCCATTATCTCAGCCAATCATGCCTAGCCGGAAGGTTCCTTTCTTTTTCCGTGGCTAAATCAACTAGGCTCATAATTTAACAATTTTTTTGGTATTTACAGATTGCATACAAGTTTGTTATTAAGGCACATGTTCCAGAAGGCATATCTGCCAAAAAAAAACACATTTTGATAAAAAATTAATAAAATTACATTCAAATGCCTCTCCTGTGAAGTTGTGACGTGCAACATACGCCTAGCTTCATGAAACGGGTCTAGTGTTTAAGAAAGGCTTAAACACTAGAAAAGTACATTTCCTAAAGAAAATGTATGTGCTTGCTAACTTGCCTTAAAATATTTATGGTTGTAAAATAAAATAAAACTTATGCACATTTAAATTGATTATATTTCAAAAAGTATACATAGTAGCAAAAAGCTGTATGCAAGCTATCTAAGTTGGGTCAGTCTGCACATTCTAAATGTGGTTTGGTGTTGATAGCTTCAACAGTTCAAAAGGAAAAGTGTCTAGAATTGTTGATGTTTGTCCATTGAAGTCTTTGGCCCTTTTATTGCCATTGAAATGCTTTAGAGTTCATTTAAAATATTGTTGTAGTTCATGATGTCTCAAGCAATCTAAATTGGAGCAGTCTGCACATTTGAATGTTGGTTTTGTGTTTATAGCTTAAAGAAATAAAATAATAACAGGGGAATAAATAAAATAATACCTAGAAAATGACATTTCCTGAAGTAAATGTGTGTGCTTGCTAGTCATGAAGTATTTATGGTTGTGAAATAGTAGTAGTAGTGGTAGTGGTAGTGACGGCAGTAGTAATGGTAGTAGTAGTAATTGTAATAATAGGGTTTTCATATATGGGTTAGTTAAAGTGACCTATTTTGGGCTGGTATGTAGGTGTTTATAGTTATTATAGTGGGTTATAGTGGGCTAGTATAGTGGGCTAGATTGCGTCATATAGCGTCATAAGCCATATAATATGTTTTTAAGCTTTCAAAATATTTTAGTTTGAACTGAATATTCTGTGAAGCCTTCATTTCACCATTAAAATGAATGTGGAAACAACAAGTTTTATAGTTTACACATTTATTAATGGTAGTAAAACACTGTGTCAAAGCAATCTAAGTTGACTCAGTCTGCACATTTCAACGTTGGATTGGTGTTTGTTGCTTAAAGGAGAATTTAGCTTTTTTACAACCTGTTGTAACGAGAGCCCACGAATGGAGGGTCACACACCTCCAGTCAAAGATGTCAAGTTTGTTGTTGACAAAAGCCCCTCAGTTGTGGGTGGTGGAGAACAGATATTCCCTGTGCTGCATCAATGGAATGAAAGGGGTGGCCCTGGAATGAAATGGGAACAAAAGGCGTGGCAATGGAATGAAAGGGGAATGACTGAGTGGCCCTGAGGGAGATCAGGATACGAAAGACAGACGCTCTCTGCCGATCAGCCGACTATCTTTTACAACTCACGTGTTACTGGGGATTACCAGCCAGACATTTGGGCGCCAGGAATGTGGAGTCCAGGAGAAGGGGAGTCAGGTTATGATACCCCTTGTAACAAAGGAAAATAAGCGCCAAGACCGCCGGGGGCATTTAAACATGTTTCTGACCAATGTATCAAACTGAAGGACTCATGACATGTTGGTATAACTTGAAGCATACTGTGATATTTTTATAATTCTATGACATTAAAAGGGGTATATTGTGTATTTGCTGTAACATGGAATGTATGTGTTTCACCCAAGGCAGGCTTAGAACCTACAGGCTACATAGTTCATCATAGGGACTATTGAACTGTTTTCTGTGATTAGAAACATTCTGTGGACACTTATGAGGAAATCTCAGATTTATCTCACTGAACATGACTGTGCATAACTCTCAGAATCAACAGGTGGTCCCGTGACCCGTGACCCTGTCCAGCCTAATTGGCCCGCCCTCTGTGAGTCTCACTATAAATTACACTTGCTAACAGATGGCGGATGAAGTTTCTTTGGGGTGCGGCCATGCCATGAGGAACAAATGACCTACGTAACTCTCCTTGGAAACCAAACCCCTATCGACGAAACACATATCTACTTTTCCTATCCTACTCAGACAGAAGCAATCATCCCAGAAATTAACCTGCGAAACTCACTGTTTTCATTCAAGACTAAATGACTTCGCAATCCATCCCGGCTGGGATCAGAGGAAGAATTTACTGCTCGGAAGAGCTCTCATAGACATTGCTTTCCTGGACTGAGAGAGAGACTTGGACAACACTGCCCTTTTCCCGGCTCCATCCTGGCTTCATCCCATCCAAACGGAATCCAACTGGGCAGGCAACATCGACTTACAACTAATATTACCCTATTACATTTTTCATTTCCTCTTTCAAACAATAAGATCATATCATTCTCCAAAATCCTGTGAATGTGCAGTTGTATTTGCCTGAGTTGAGTACAGAAGCCATTCATATTGAAGACTCTCACCTCAATAACTGTGTTGTATCCCATTGTACCCTGCCTTTATATTGTATCTTTTAACTACCTAATTTATTTAGTCTAGTAAAAACAACCTTGAATGAATTATTTGTGGCACTGAAGTCATTTGCGAGCGAATGGGTTTTTACAGCTCCAGAGCTTATCGGCTATTCAGAATGAGAATTTAGTCAAATTGAATGTGATTATATTGTTGATATAGTAATTAATGGTATAACGGTTAATTATAACTAGTAATATAGAGTAAATTCAAAGGTTTCTCTATATCCAACCCTTAATAGTGCCCCTCTTAGATTAATTTGGATGGGATTACTAAATTAATCAAATAAATCAGATCAATGAATTTTTTCAGTAATTAATCAGTAAATGATCTTGAATATTAATTAGCCTAAAGTGACAACAAACCAAATCCCTATTTTTGAGGTAAATGGGTAAACTTTTTTTTGGCGATTTCACTTGCTTTTAGAAACTTACCAGCGATTCATTTCCTCATCCTTGTTGTGTAGTATGGGGGCTGTGAAAAAACATGAACAAAGGCTCGCAAAAATATTTTTCTAAACGGAAAAGCTCTCAGTAGTGCTGTGCAGTTTCCCTAAATGTCAGTTTATTTTTGTTTTTTAAATAACTAATTGACCAACGTCGGTTCACTTATTTGAATTCATTGAGTTCGTATTTTTTATGTGAGCTCAATTTCTTTCGAGAGATTTCTCTCTGGGACATGTTGTCCAACTCATCATAGTTAAAGAGCAACTGCCCCTAAAAAACAATTTTTCATTTAGAAAATATCCTCATCGATATGAGTCAGAAACATTTGTTCTACTGTCAAAGTTGACTACAAAGTGTAAATAGGATAATTTTGGTCATGAAGTCAGTCTCGTCCAAAACAGAGTTTAGTGAGACTTGTGGTCGTGACTGCATCACAATGTAAATGAAGGTTTGGTTTGTTTCAACCCTGATAACATGCCCAAAGCTGGCATCACACAAGTAATCATCAATTCAGAGTGCAGCTGCACGCGACCCAACCATAATGCCCGTGGTAAATTTGTTTGATTTTGGGCTAGTTCCCTAACTAGCCCAAAATCAAACAAATTTACCACGGGCATTATGGTTGGGTCGCGTGGTAAATTATATGTTAAAATTCCAATAGCTCCAAATTTAATTGACTTAAAAACCTCAAACAAACTATACAAGGTAGAAATTCACTTACAAATATTGAAAGCATTTAATGAAAAAACTCAAAGGTGTGCAACATGAAAATATTGTCTCATTTACATTGTGTAATTTATTGATGGTCCCTAACTAGCCCCAGAGGTAGGCTATCCAAAGTCAAACCAATTTTTCCACGGTCGCACACCAGCCGGCTGAAGCTAATTGTTTAAATAATTTTGCGCCTGCGAACACACACAAGAGACACCCACATTGAACCACACTCCAAAACCAACTCACGTTTGAATTCAGTCATGGCCACTAGCAAATCTGAAATGAGGCCAAATCAGGAAGTACAGTCACCCTTTAAGTGCAGAAAACGTGGTAATTAACTACAATGACCTGTTCTCGTTGTTTGTTGCAAGCCTGTGGGGCCGGCAGACAGACATGGACAGAAAAAAAGTGTTAAGTAAAAAATAAACAAGTAAAACCATTTTTTTTTTTTTTTTGAAGAGCAGCAGTAAAATAAAATAACAGTAGGGAGGCTATATACAGGGGGTACCGGTACAGAGTCAATGTGCGGGGGCACCGGTTAGTCGAGGTAATTGAGGTAATATGTACATATGGGTAGAGTTAATAAACAGAGTAGCAGCAGCTTAAAAGAGGGGGTGGGGTGGGGGGGGGGACAATGCAAATAGTCTGGGTAGCCATGATTAGCCGTTCAGGAGTATTATGGCTTGGGGGTAGAAGCTGTTAAGAAGCCTTTTGGACCTAGACTTGGTGCTCCGGTACCACTTGCCGTGCGGTAGCAGAGAGAACAGTCTACGACTAGGGTGGCTGGAGTCTTTGACAATTTCTAGGGCCTTCCTATGACACCGCCTGGTATAGAGGTCCTGGATGGCAGGAAACTTGGCCCCAGCGATGTACTGGGCTGTACGCACTACCCTCTGTAGTGCCTTGCGGTCGGAGGATGAGCAGTTGCCATACCAGGCGGTGATGCAACCAGTCAGGATGCTCTCGATGGTGCAGCTGTTTAACTTTTTGAGGATCTGAGGACCCATGCCAAATCTTTTCAGTCTCCTGAGGGGGGATAGGCTTTGTTGTGCCCTCTTCACGCCTGTCTTGGTGTGTTTGGACCTTGATAGTTTGTTGGTGATGTTAACACCAAGGAACTTGAAGCTCTCAACCTGTTCCACTACAGCCCCGTCGATGAGAATGGGGGCGTGCTCAGTCCTCTTTTTTTCCCCTGTAGTCCACAATCATCTCCTTTGTCTTGATGACATTGAGGGAGAGGTTCTCTGACCTCCCTATAGGCTGTCTCATCGTTGTCAGTGATAAGGTCTACCACTTAATAGGCCTACCACTTAATGATGGTGTTGGAGTTGTGCCTGGCCATGCAGTCATGGGTGAACAGGGAGTACAGGAGGGGACTGAGCACGCACCCCTGAGGGGCCCCCGTGTTGAGGATCAGCGTGGCAGATGTGTTGTTACCTAAACTTACTACCTGGGGGTGGCCCATCAGGAAGTCCAGGATCCAGTTGCAGAGGGAGGTGTTTAGTCCCAGGGTCCTTAGCTTAGTGATGAGCTTTGAGGGCACAATGGTGTTGAATGCTGAGCTGTAGTCAATGAATAGTATTCTTACGTAGGTGTTCCTCTTGTCCAGGTGGGAAAGGGCAGTGTGGAGTGCAATAGAGATTGTATCATCTATGGATCTGTTGGGGTGGTATGCTAATTTGAGTGGGTCTAGGGTTTCTGGGATAATGGTGTTGATGTGAGCCATGACCAACCTTTCAAAGCACTTCATGGCTACAGACGTGAGTCCTACGGGTTGGTAGTCATTTAGGTAGGTTATCTTAGTGTTCTTGGGCACAGGGACTATGGTGGTCTATTTTAAACATGTTGGTATTACAGACTCAGTCAGGGACATGTTGAAAATGTCAGTGAAGACACTTGCCAGTTGGTCAGCGCATGCTTGGAGTACACGTCCTGGTAATCCGTCTGGCCCTGCGGCCTTGTGAATGTTGACCTGCTTAAAAGTCTTACTCACATCGGCTACGGAGAGCGTTATCAAATAGTCATCCGGAACAGCTGATGCTCTCATGCATGCTTCAGTGTTGCTTGCCTCGAAGTGAGCATAGAAGTGATTTAGCTCGTCTGGTATGCTCGTGTCACTGGGCAGCTCGCGGCTGTGCTTCCCTTTGTAGTCTGTAATAGTTTTCAAGCCCTGCCACATCCAACGAGCGTCGGAGCCGGTGTAGTACGATTCAATCTTAGTCCTGTATTGACTCTTTGCCTGTTTGATGGTTCGTCGGAGGGCATAGCGGGATTTCTTATAAGCGTCCGGGTTAGAGTCCCGCTCCTTGAAAGCAGCAGCTCTACCCTTTAGCTCAGTGCGGATGTTGCCTGTAATCCATGGCTCCAGGTTGGGGTATGTACGTACGGTCACTGCGGAGATGATGCACTTATTGATGAAGCCAGTGACTGTTGAGGTGTACTCCTCAATGCCATCAGAAGAATCCCGGAACATATTCCAGTCTGTGCTAGCAAAACAGTTCTGTAGCTTAGCATCTGTGTCATCTGACCACTTCCTTATTAACCGAGTCACTGGTGCTTCCTGCTTTAATTTTTTTAATAAGCAGGAATCAGGATGATAGAATTATGGTCAGATTTGCCAAAAGGAGGGCAAGGGAGAGCTTTGTGCGCGTCTCTGTGTGTGGCGTAAAGGTGGTCTAGAGATGTAAGTTTCCCTGCATTAAAGTTGGCTAATAGGATTAATGGAAGAGGCAGTCTACTCGCCCGTCGTCGGATCCTTACAAGGCACCCCAACCTACGTCCACGATATCTCCGTCTCTTTCTCATGTGAATGATGGGGATTTGGTCCTTGTCGGGTGTCTGTAGAATATCCTTCATGTCCGACTCATTGAAGAAAAAATCTTTGTTCAATACGAGGTGAGTAATCGCTGTCCTGATATCCAGAAGCTCTTCATGGTCATAAGAGACGGTGGCAGAAACATTATGTACAGAATAAATTACAAATAACGTGAAAAAACATACATAATAGCACAACTGGTTAGAGGGCAATAAAACGGCAGCCATCTCCTCCTGCGCCATCTTGTCAAGTTGATAGTTGTTATTTAGCAGTCTGAAAAGTATGCCTTATCTACTTTGAAGAACTACTGAAATTGTGATTTTGTCGGAAAGCAGTCAGCTAACCAGCTAGGCTAGCCTTCTAGCCTGAAGGATGACTCTTTGGGGAGCACAGAGATAGATGGCTGGCTGGCCGCTACTGCCTGAGCAGAGATGAGATGACGACTTGGAATTAAATAATAAGTCATCAAATAAAAAAAGTAATATACACAACAACTGAAATATTTTAGTAAAGTAATGTGAATAAAGGATAGTTTATTAATAAGTGATAAGCAGTAATGGGTAGTCACTACATTTACATTATAGTCATTTAGCAGACGCTCTTATCCAGAGCGACTTACAGGAGCAATTAGGGTTAAGTGCCTTGCTCAAGGGCACATCGACAGATTTTTCACCTAGTCGGCGATTAGAACCAGCGATCTTTCGGTTACTGGCACAACGCTCTTAACCACTAAGCTACCTGCCGCCCCCACTACCATCATTGGGGTTTATTATGAAATAATAGTCATCATCATACTAAAAACAAATATGTAAGCTACACAAGCAAAATATTTTAAGAGATAGTAATGGGCAGTCACTCACTACCATCAATTGTTTTATTCTGTTTTGTTACATCATTTAACCCACATAATGCATTTATTGTAAAAAAAATAAAAAAATAAAAAGACAAAGAATTGTTTTGAAAACCGTGATTATTTTTCAAAGAACAAACCAAAACCGAACCGACCTCAAAAAGCACGAATTGCTCAGCTCTAGTGATTCAGGTCTTTAGATGTTGTGCACATGAAATTGTGTCATTCCAAACTTTATCTGCAATGTTATATTTGATTTAGCTGCGACTCGAGGGATACCTCTTCGTCCAATCTACAGGTAACTGCCAAAATATATATATTTTTAAATATAACAACGTATATTAAAAGCAGGTGCTTCCACACAGGAAGTTCCAGCCCCTTGTAGAATCTATGCCAAGGCGCACTGAAGCTGTTCTGGAAGCTCAAGACACTTTATGTTGGTGTTTCCTTTATTTTGGCAGTTACTTGTAGCAGCAGGCTACATAGAGGTCCTCTGTAGCGCAATTGGTAGAGCATGGCGCTTGTAACGCCAGGTTAGTGGGTTCGATCCCCGGGACCACCCATATGTAAAAATTTATGCACACATGATTGTAAGTCGCTTTGGATAAAAGCGTCTGCTAAATGGCATATTATTATTATTATAGAGAATGGAACAGCTGGATAGAGGAATCTGCTCGAGTCGCTCAAAATGGAATAGAACATGGCTATATAGTTTGGAATGACACAATTTCATGTGTACAACATCTAAAGATCCGTTTCTAAAAGGATGTATTTGGGTGATTCTGGAGCATTTGTTCATGTTTTTTCGGTGGTTGTGGTAAGTTTCTCGAAAACAAGTGAAATCACAAAATAACATGACATTTACATACATAATTTAGATAAAAAAATTTTTTGGGGGGGGGTTCTACTAAGCTAACATATGGAATTGTTTTAAGATGGACATACCAAGGATAATTTAGTTATTTGATTTGGAATTTTAGGACCCCTTAACGCAGGGTTCTTCAATCCTGGTCCTGGAGGGCCGAAACACTTCTGTTTTTTATTTCTACCTGGTAGTTAATTGCACTCACCTGGTTTTCCCAGGTCTGAATTATCCCCTGATTAGAAGGAGAGGATGAAAAACAGAGGTGTTTCGGCCCTCCAGGACCAGGATTGAAGAACCCTGCCTTAACGTATCAAAAAAATCATATCAAAAAATGATATAACGAAACATTGAATTTGGCCTTACTGCTATTTGCCCATAGAAACACATTGAATAACAGCTTCATACATGAATAAACAGATAGCAAAAACAAATCTAAAGGAAATTTGTTCTGAAGTGTCTGTCCTATATCTGAGAGATCAGGAAACTAATTTTAAAAAATGTTGACATGTATTTAACCCCTTATTTTGGGCACTAAACTATCTCCATATATACAATACTTCCATTCATTTTTTAAACTGGTACCCGGCTACCTTCAGACTAGTCTTGTGAGGCTGGTGGGCGCCCTAGAGCAAAACAACCGACATGTACGTGTTCGTCAGAGTCTCACCTTAGTGTGTCATATTAGTGTGTAGCCCAAACTGTTCAGATGCTACAGATGTTTTCATGAGAAGACCGATTTGTGGGATGTCTCATGGTATGACAAACACTGCTCTAGCTCTGCCACCTTTCACCACAGATGTGGAAGAGCGACAACGCAAATAATTTGATACTTCTAGCTTAAACTGACAGATTTAATTTTGATTCTTTTATTATGCTAATTAGATGTCCACGAGGGCGTGGACATCAACTCTAGGTGGTTAAAAAAGCAAACGTTTCCTTTAAGGTTTGCCTGTGAAGTCTACGGAGCTTTTATGAAAATGTAAAATGGTTATAGTTTAAAAAGTACAAAAAGTATCAACAATCTTTTGAAAGGCAATCGAAGTTGAGTCAGTCTGCACATGTCAACATTGTGTTGGTTTTTGTAGCTGAAATGCTTCGAAAGCAGTGGCGAATCCATAATTGTCTTTGAAGCCTATGGAGCTTTTATGCTAATTTAAAATGGTTAAAGTTGAAAAAGTATACATGGTATCAAAAAGCAGTATACAAACAACCTATTCCAGAACGGTCTGCACATTTAAAAGTTTGAATGACGTTTCTATCTTAAACGGTTGAAGACTAATTACAGTGGACATTTTTACCATTCAAGTGGCCCCGTGTAGCTCAGTTGGTAGAGCATGGCGCTTGCAACGCCAGGGTTGTGGGTTCGTTTCCCACGGGGGGCCAGTATGAAAAAATTTATGCACTCACTAACTGTAAATCGCTCTGGATAAGATGTAAGTCTATGGCAATTGAAATGCATTGGGATTAATGCATTATGGTTGTAGTGTGAAAAGTATAAGTACTTTCAAAATGTTTTTTTCAAGCACACAATCTAGACGTTTTAGAGTTTTTGTTGGTAGCTTTTACGGTTTTGGCTCTACAGTTTCCAGCGGAAAGTGAATAATAATAATAATAATAATAATAATAATAATAATAATAAGTATGAACAATTTTAAGAGTTGCTCTTGAGTTCAGCAAGCACACTTTGTAATAAAGTAAATACAACTAAAAATAAAATAACCTTACCCTAACCACGTTTTTTTTCAATACCTTGTTTGAGTGTTGAGTGTTAAAATGTCTCATATAAACTGAGTATACATTAAAAAGTAGTTAATCCTCTCTCATTGGCCTCCTACAGGTTGAAATGGAGACACTGGCAGTGATAAAGTGGATGCAGAACTATAACTTTGTTCTGTCTGCTAACCTGCATGGAGGGGCAGTGGTGGCCAACTACCCCTTTGACAAGTCAAGGGACCCCCGCATCAGAGGCAAGACCACATACGCTGCAACCCCAGATGACAAGATATTCAAAAAGGTACAGGTGCAGATAACAGATTTGAAAGCTCAGTCACATTATAGCACATATTGAAACATGTGTCTTTGTGTGCTTACAGTTGGCCAGGACGTATTCGTATGCCCACAGTTGGATGCATAAGGGTTGGAACTGTGGAGATTTCTTTGATGAAGGGATCACCAATGGAGCCAGCTGGTACTCTCTGTCCAAAGGTGAGTTTAAAGGTCCTGCACAGTCATAATCATGTTTTTTTCATTTGGATGAACCCAGATCAAAGTGCGATGACCAAAGACTGAAAAATTACTGTTGCTGGTACATTGATAAAGTTTGATCATAACGTTACTGGCTTTTAGTGATGGGAAGTTCGGATCTTTCGACTCATTTCGTTCATTAGATTCAGTAATGCCGAGAGCACGCAGGACCACCCCCTACCGGTGAACGATTATATAAAAACTTGAAAGAATCATGATTCTACAAGCCTCTCGTTCACAATGGGGGGCTCATTGGAACTTTCATTTGTTACTGAGACTTATAAAAGTGTGCTTCAAACAATGTACATTTGTGATTGCTAATAAGATTATTTATTGATTCCCTTGAAAAGAGGTATAGTTGCTAGATTATGAACGACTCTTAGCATAATGCAAATGTCTATGTTTTCATTCTACAAAGCTGTGTCCATTGATAACATACAATAATCAATTAATTGCATTCGTTCTTGCACCATGCAATCAATTATCAGTTCTAAACACATATTTTAGTTCTCTATGCTGCCTGCACTATGATACATTTTTCTGTGCACACATGATAGACAGTTGGTGGTCGGAGCACGTCTCCGAAGTTACTGAGCTGGAGGAGAGCGTATTAATCCTGCTGTAGAATTACTTGTGGCCAGCAGGTCAAACAAACGACTAAAAGTAATGAATGAGTCACTCGAAAAAATGAATCATGAATCTCGAGAATAGTCAAAAAGAACGAATCGTTTGCGAACTGCACATCACTACTGGCTTCCTCCTCAAAAACTTGAATTCAGGAGGCGGGATTATTGAGGCTTTGTGTGATTTTTTTTTTAAACGTAGCAGGTGTAAAAAGACGCCTGAGCAGAGTCCCCATATTCGTTTTTCAGGGCAAACAGAAGTTAGGTTGAAAATACTGTGTCCCTGAACACCGGAAAGATCCACTTTCTGCCAACCCCGTGGAGATTCAGATTGAGTGTTTAATAGTCACATGTACAGGGGTTGCAGGTGTGATTACAGGGTAAAGGGAAAATCTTAGGCTCTGAGGTCCAACATACAGGACAAAGTTAAATAAAATAATGGAAATGTCCATTGGGGTGGAGGCTGAGTTTGTTTAGGGGGTGTGGGGGAATGACCATAGGGGGAGCAGCATGACCATTGGGGGAAAAGTGAAATATGAACAATAACAATTATAATTTAAAATCAATTATATGCATATTAACAACTGCAACAGTGATTAATGTCATTGGGGTGGGAGCAGAGTAAAAGTCTGTTGGGGGGGTGGGGGGAAAATGTCCATAGGGAGAAGCAGCATTTAAGGTAAGTGACCGTTGAGGGTGAACATGTTCATAGGGGGAGTAGGGGTGGAGAAATATCCATAGGGGGAGTAGCAGGGGGGAGCAGGTAGCTGACCAGTGGTGGCTATTCAGCAGCCTGATGGTCTGAGGGTAGAAACTATTGGCCAGTCTTCCAGTTTTTGCCATGATGCTCCTGTACTGCCCGCGTCTGAGTGAGAACAGGGCATGGCTTGGGTGGCTGGGGTCCCTGATGAGTGTGTGACATCACATCTAGCCGCTCATTTTAATATGCTAAAGGTAACGTCTTATTCTCTTACCGAATTTAAATAAGTACTGCCTTGTAACCATCATCACATAAAGCGTGTTCGGAGCTAGCTAGCTTGTCTACTGCTGCCTAAATGTATCTATAGGAAAGATACTTATTGTATTGATGTGTATATTTTTGTAATTACAGGGCTCATCTGCAAAAGAGACCTTGGTCTCAGCTTGACTCCCCTGTCAAAATAATAATTGATAGGTTTCCCCTTTCATCTGTGTCTGATGTCAGCTAGTTACTGGCTAGCTAGTTCTTCAGCCAGCATGGAACAAAAAGCAGCTGTCATGTCAACATGAACTGCAACAGAAGAGACATGCCAAATGGGAGATGTATTAGAAAAATAGAATACAGATTTCTGTACCCATTTCACTTACATTTACATTTTACATTTTAGTCATTTAGCAGATGCTCTTATCCAGAGCGACTTACAGTTAGTGAGTGCATACATTTTTCATAATTTTTTTTAAAAAATACTTTTTTTCATACTTGCGTCTCCAAGTTTCCTCCCTGCAAATTAAAAGGACATACAATTAAAATGCTGTATAATGTCATCATTTTCTACTTCACTGTGGGAAAGGGGCACAAATACCTGTCATGTTGATATGCTTTCCAGCAGTGGTTACCAAACGGTCGATCAATTGACTGGTCGGTCTCCAAGGCATTCCTAGTCGATCATGACTATCAACAAATACAGCAAAGAGCTGTTGTTTTTATGAGTGAGTTTATTTTTTATTTTTTATTCAGCACAGTTAACACTTTTCATTCAGCTCTTATAAGCCATGAAACCAACACTGCAGCTTCAATGAATGAGTACTGTAGCAAAGCATATCTATAGGCTTGCATTGTTATTATTAGCGGCTGTGTGTTTTTTAATATCGAGGAATATTTAACTTTCTCTGGTCATAGGAGTAAAAACATGAATTTGTGCATGAGGCAGAAATAATGCAGTTTGACTCGAGTTTCGTCATCAGCTCGAAGACGGTGTCCCCTTTTTGGTCAGACTTAGCAGAGGGGGGAGAGCTGAGGGACCGTCCGATGGTGAGAGGCGGACCCTCTGATGCTCTCCCTCCGCTGAGATTGACCATCAGGCACCATCAGTCCAGTAAATATAAAGAAAGCAACTTATTTCAATTTATGCTCACTCAACTGTGCCTCACAAGTAAAACAACAAATGATGATCTAATACAACAAATTATGATGTATTACCAGTGTAATCCTAAACCTAAAGTTTGGAAGTATGGCTCTTATCAATTTATAAATTACAGTGCTTGGAGAATGCTGTTATTTCTATTGGGAAAAAATAACGTAGATATTTTTCCACTTGTAACCGTCAGATTTGCTTGACCTTATTCTAAATAGGAGGGAATTTAGTCAGGGTCAGAATATGTGTATCTGTAGACACACCTCCGTCACACCGCAATTTCAGTGATCTCCACCCCAAACGCATACCTGAGGTGCGTTCAGTTTGCTTCAACGTTTGCTACGTTGTGTGATGGTTTGTACTGAACGACAGGTTTTCATACGTTTGCTCCCGTTTGGTGGGTGTGGGGAGGTGTGGCTTGATCAATATTGGTGTGACCATTTGAAATCGCAAAACTCGTGTCATACACCATTATTATGGGGCCCCATAATCACAAAGTTTTTCAAGTGGTCATTCAGTACAGTACCGTTTCCATTGACTTTAATATTGCACACCGTTCTGTCGAACTGAATGCAACCCAGGCTGGCACTGGTGAGGAAAGTATGTGAAAAAAATTTTTAAGGGATAGTGCGACATTTTGCAAATTTGATTGTCTCTTCGTGCAGTTTTAAGGAAGTTGAAGGTAGTTTCGCAAGCCATTGCTAACTTACGTTGACTGGAAGTTTACTGGAACAGCTAGCATATTTATATATATATATATTTTTTTTTAAATCTTTATTTTAACAGGGAAAAACAGACTGAGACCTGGATCTCTTTTATGGCTGTGCCCTGTGTAAACATGTTGACATGTACAGTTTTAGACATACAGACAATAAAATTTCAAACATACAAAACAAAAACACAATTCAACAGAAACAATCACAGACAACATCATATTGATCCTCCATAACATTTTTAAAATGGGCAAGGGACACCAGAGTGTCTAACTTAAGTTGGATCTGCAGTTTATACCATAAATAAGGTGCAAATGAACTGAAGGCAGTCCTACCTAACTCTGTGGAGACCACAGGAGTCTCTAATGTAATCCACATCTGTGATCTGGTTTTAAAATTAGTATATCTAGTGGAAATTAATGATGATATAGTTTTAAAAGAAGTGCTTTATAAATAAACAAGAGAGCATGTTGCTCTCGCCTCACAGATAGAGAGGCCCAACCCACATGTTGATATAGGAAACAGTGATGAGTTTTGTAACTATCACCCATGATAAACCTCAGTGCACAATGGTAAATAGCATCCAGTGGTTTTAATGTGTTTGCCGATGCATGCATATAGATAATATCACCATAATCTAAAACGGACATAAAAGTAGCCTGCACAATTTGGACAGACAAGCCCTGTTTCTGTAAAGGAACCCTATCTTGAATTTGAGCTTTTTTCCCAATTCAGTAACATGTTTTTTAAAAAGAAAGCCTATCATCTAACCATACCCCTAAGTATTTATATGCAGAGACCTGTTTGATTTGAGTACCATCCAAGCTAGTGATTACAAAAGTGTTTCTAATTGAGAGTTTAGACCTAGAAAAAAACATGACATTTGTTTTCTTAGCGTTTAAAACAAGTTTAAGCTGTAAAAGAGACCCCTGTAGTATCCTAAAATCAGACTCCAACTGCATTAAAGCTTGGTCCGCTGTTGGAGCAATAGAGTACATCACTGTGTCATCTGCATATAAATGGAATTTACAATATCTGACATCATTACCAATGTTGTTTATATAAAGTGAGAACAATAGTGGGCCAATTATTGAACCCTGAGGGACCCCTTTAAGTAACTTCCAGGTATTCCAGGACCTTGAATCTCCTCCCTAATTGTAGCACTTCCGAAACATTTGATGGATTCCGTTTCCTGGAGTGCTTTACTCCCCGGACAGCAATCCAGGCATCCTGAGGCGGAGCAGAAGGGGTGGAACAGACCGGGCCCTTCGGTTTAGCTCCTAGCCTGGGCCATGGCTCATTTAAGGGAACCGAATGGAGTTTCTCCGTTACAAGCTCCCCAGAAGTGGAGGTGCCGAGCCAGGGGCAGGTGACGTCGTCGATTTTGGAGGTGGTTTGTGCAACCATGGAGCCCAGGAGTTCTTCGTCCTCCTTGATCTGGCGCAAGACAGATACTCTCCCCTCCAGCTCAGCGAATCTCTGGCTCAGGTACTGGCAGGTGGTACATCCAGGGGTGAGCGAAGCCATGAGAGACATCCAACTTTCAGCTTGCTCCTCTCTGTAGGTCGTCTCGTCGTTGTTGGTAACCAGGAATCTGGGACACAAACTTGCGGTCCCAGCCGTAAAGGCTGACCGCGTCGCGGAATCAGTAGCAATGCAAACTTTACCGAGTGTAGGCAATCCACGATTCTGTTGCGCGCTCTGATGACGTCTGTTGCGTGATTGACATGTCAAGTCCAAAACTGGAGGTTTAAAAAAAACATAAGTAGTTTTCAGGCATATGTAACACCTATTGAAGTACTGTAGCATATGTTTATAACCATGCTGCTAAGATTTTAACTCCAGTGTCCATATTATGTCTACGGAGCTAAGTTGTCCAAAAGAGTGTACCTCTAACTACATAGAGTAACTATCAGTCATTACTTGTACAAATGTCCATTCTTTAATGCTAACCTTGTACCTTTGTTTGTCCTGTGTACTGCGTTATTTTCTTTGAGTGCTGAAATCTATAGTTTTTGATAAAAATAGCATTCTATGCGATGTCTTGACAAATTGCGCTGCATAATGTTTTCCAATGGAGTAGTAATTTAGAGACTTCAAATGTGCACTACCACTCGAAACTTTTATAAATATCCATTTTTTAATGCTTTAACGCTTACTTGTGCTTGTCCTGGGTCCGGTTTCCCAAAAGCATCTTAAGGCTAAGTTCATTGTTAGAACCTTCAAAGGAGCATCAATAAATCTCCTAGCTGTTTCCCAAAACTATCGTTATTAAAAGCGGAATAAAAATCAGAGCTTGACCAGTCTTGATTAGTCAGCTCTGGAAGGTCATGGATCTTTACACATGCTAATAGCCCTTAACACCTTGTCTATTGTCCTCATATCACGCCCCAGTTCAGCTAAGCAGACAATCTACTCCAAACATTTATTTATTAGGCCTATAACCTAGTTCATACATTTTAAAAACGTCTTAATAAAATCAAGGCAAAAGTAAACATGTCGTCCCCACGAATAGTGCAGCATGCTCCCAATTTTGAGATAATTTTCAGATACATTTCAGTTAATTACTATAGCTCCTGCCTTGGGCCAATCAGTGTAATTTTGTAAATGCCTGATCTCTATGGCAAGACACATTATTCACCCAAGTTTCGTCAAAATTGGGCCGGTGCTGTCTGAGATATTGTGTGTGACTAATGTACTAACGGACGGAGACAGATCCACAGACACAGACAGATCCTGATTTTATCGTGGTGGACAATGATAGACTATAAAGTTAATGGAGTCTATATTCATACCATCATCAATTAAAGATCCAATATATACGGCCTCCTGAGTGGCGCAGTGGTCTAAGGCACTGCAGTGCTAGAGGCATCACTACGATGAGACAAGTTCGAAATTGTGGAGAAAAAAAGGGGGTAAAGTACACACACAAAAAATTATAATAAATAAAAGATCCAATATATTTGAATTGTATTTAAAATAGCAACACTTTAAAAAATATATAAAACAAACACGGCAATAAAAGAGATAATATGTTATCAAAGAACATAAAACACAAAGGCATCATTGCACCAAGCTAAAAAGGCTGGTTGACAAATAGGATTTTAACAGTACAATGCAATATTCCGTATATATATATATACAGTGGGGAAAAAAAGTATTTAGTCAGCCACCAATTGTGCAAGTTCTCCCACTTAAAAAGATGAGAGAGACCTGTAATTTTCATCATAGGTACAAGTCAACTATGACAGACAAATTGAGGAAAAAAAATCCAGAAAATCACATTGTAGGATTTTTAATGAATTTATTTGCAAATTATGGTGGAAAATAAGTATTTGGTCACCTACAAACAAGCAAGATTTCTGGCTCTCACAGACCTGTAACTTCTTCTTTAAGAGGCTCCTCTGTCCTCCACTCGTTACCTGTATTAATGGCACCTGTTTGAACTTGTTATCAGTATAAAAGACACCTGTCCACAACCTCAAACAGTCACACTCCAAACTCCACTATGGCCAAGACCAAAGAGCTGTCAAAGGACACCAGAAACAAAATTGTAGACCTGCACCAGGCTGGGAAGACTGAATCTGCAATAGGTAAGCAGCTTGGTTTGAAGAAATCAACTGTGGGAGCAATTATTAGGAAATGGAAGACATACAAGACCACTGATAATCTCCCTCGATCTGGGGCTCCACGCAAGATCTCACCCCGTGGGGTCAAAATGATCACAAGAACGGTTAGCAAAAATCCCAGAACCACACGGGGGGACCTAGTGAATGACCTGCAGAGAGCTGGGATCAAAGTAACAAAGCCTACCATCAGTAACACACTACGCCGCCAGGGACTCAAATACTGCAGTGCCAGACGTGTCCCCCTGCTTAAGCCAGTACATGTCCAGGCCCGTCTGAAGTTTGCTAGAGCGCATTTGGATGATCCAGAAGAGGATTGGGAGAATGTCATATGGTCAGATGAAACCAAAATAGAACTTTTTGGTAAAACCTCACCTCGTCGTGTTTGGAGGACAAAGAATGCTGAGTTGCATCCAAAGAACACCATACCTACTGTGAAGCATGGGGGTGGAAACATCATGCTTTGGGGCTGTTATTCTGCAAAGGGACCAGGACGACTGATCCGTGTAAAGGAAAGAATGAATGGGGCCATGTATCGTGAGATTTTGAGTGAAAACCTCCTTCCATCAGCAAGGGCATTGAAGATGAAACGTGGCTGGGTCTTTCAGCATGACAATGATCCCAAACACACTGCCCGGGCAACGAAGGAGTGTCTTCGTAAGAAGCATTTCAAGGTCCTGGAGTGTTCTAGCCAGTCTCCAGATCTCAACCCCATAGAAAGTCTTTGCAGGGAGTTGAAAGTCCGTGTTGCCCAGCGACAGCCCCAAAACATCACTGCTCTAGAGGAGATCTGCATGGAGGAATGGGCCAAAATACCAGCAACAGTGTGTGAAAACCTTGTGAAGACTTACAGAAAACGTTTGACCTGTGTCATTGCCAACAAAGGGTATATAACAAAGTGTTGAGAAACTTTTGTTATTGACCAAATACTTATTTTCCACCATAATTTGCAAATAAATTCATTAAAAATCCTACAATGTGATTTTCTGTTTTTTTTCCCTCATTTTGTCTGTCATAGTTGACGTGTACCTATGATGAAAATTACAGGCCTCTCTCATCTTTTTAAGTGGGAGAACTTGCACAATTGGTGGCTGACAAAATATTTTTCCCCCCACTGTATATATATATATATATATATATACAGTGGGGAGAACAAGTATTTGATACACTGCCGATTTTGCAGGTTTTCCTACTTACAAAGCATGTAGAGGTCTGTAATTTTTATCATAGGTACACTTCAACTGTGAGAGACGGAATCTAAAACAAAAATCCAGAAAATCACATTGTATAATTTTTAAGTAATTCATTTGCATTTTATTGCATGACATAAGTATTTGATCACCTACCAACCAGTAAGAATTCCGGCTCTCACAGACCTGTTCTTTTTTCTTTAAGAAGCCCTCCTGTTCTCCACTCATTACCTGTATTAACTGCACCTGTTTCAACTCGTTACCTGTATAAAAAACACCTGTCCACACACTCAATCAAACAGACTCCAACCTCTCCACAATGGCCAAGACCAGAGAGCTGTGTAAGGACATCAGGGATAAAATTGTAGACCTGCACAAGGATGGGATGGGCTACAGGACAATAGGCAAGCAGCTTGGTGAGAAGGCAACAACTGTTGGCGCAATTATTAGAAAATGGAAGAAGTTCAAAATGACGGTCAATCACCCTTGGTCTGCAAGATCTCACCTCGTGGGGCATCAATGATCATGAGGAAGGTGAGGGATCACCCCAGAACTACACGGCAGGACCTGGTCAATGACCTGAAGAGAGCTGGGACCACAGTCTCAAAGAAAACCATTAGTAACACACTACGCCGTCATGGAATTCAATCCTGCAGTGCACGCAAGGTCCCCCTGCTCAAGCCAGCGCATGTCCAGGACCATCTGAAGTTTGCCAATGACCATCTGGATGATCCAGAGGAGGAATGGGAGAAGGTCATGTGGTCTGATGAGACAAAAATATAGCTTTTTGGTGTAAACTCCACTCGCCGCGTTTGGAGGAAGAAGAAGGATTACAAGAAGAAGGAGTACAACCCCAAGAACACCATCCCAACCGTGAAGAATGTAGGTGGAAACATCATTCTTTGGGGATGCTTTTCTGCAAAGGGGACAGGACGACTGCACCGTATTGAGGGGAGGATGGATGGGGCCATGTATCGCGAGATCTTGGCCAACAACCTCCTTCCCTCAGTAAAAGCATTGACGATGGGTCGTGGCTGGGTCTTCCAGCATGACAACGACCCGAAACACACAGCCAGGGCAACTAAGGAGTGGCTCCGTAAGAAGCATCTCAACGTCCTGGAGTGGCCTAGCCAGTCTCCAGACCTGAACCCAATAGAAAATCTTTGGAGGGAGCTGAAAGTTCGTTTTCCCAGCGACAGCCCTGAAACCTGAAGGATCTGGAGAAGGTCTGTATGGAGGAGTGGGCCAAAATCCCTGCAGCAGTGTGTGCAAACCTGGTCAAGACCTACAGGAAACGTATGATCTCTGTAATTGCAAACAAAGGTTTCTGTACCAAATATTAAGTTCTGCTTTTCTGATGTATCAAATACTTATGTCATGCAATAAAATGCAAATTAATTACTTAAAAATCATACAATGTGATTTTCTGGATTTTTGTTTTAGATTCTGTCTCTCACAGTTGAAGTGTACCTATGAAAAACATTACAGACCTCTACATGCTTTGTAAGTAGGAAAACCTGCAAAATCGGCAGTGTTTCAAATACTTGTTCTGTATATATATATATAAAAATACTGATAATTAAAGGTATAAAAAGTATGATACACTTTATAAAATAAACAAACAATTATGAATAATCAAACGTTTTTACTGCTAATATTTAACATATCTCTTGGGCAGTAAAACATTACTTATTAACTGAATTGAGATGCTGTGATTGTTGGTCTTCTGTTTACCCATGAAACCATTTGCTCGCTCAAATGGAAAGCACCAGAAACCATATACTGGACCATAGTCCAAAACACATTTCTTCAAGTGGCTATGGAGGTGCATATTTGGTGTGCAATACTGTTTTCCATACAACCTTCCAAAGCTCTCACAGAACTGTTGCAAGTGGCGATGACACTCTCTAACTCGCTCCATTGACATACATCTTGTACATAAGATGGTACAGGCTTTGACAAAATGGGTCTAGCAATGATAATGTGCATCCTTCACAAGTCCTTTAACAGTGAATAAGGAGTAAACGTATGTCCAATTTTTCCATTGTTGTGCATTGAAATGAGAAAACCCTGAGGAGATTTTAGCAGGTAGTTGGCCTATGTCTGCAGGAGTTTTCAGTGCATCAACTTTAAGCTGAATATTTCTTAGTATTCCCTCATCCAGCACACCAATATTCTTCCAGATGGTAAAATGTGATTTGCTGTCCCAAGTAAAATATTATGCATAGGCAACCATGTACTGTATATGGGCATGAAATATGGCAATTTAAATAGCTCTGACAATCTGGCCCCAGTTTCAGTCTCTATTGTTTTCCTCTGTCTTGGTCTTCGCCTGTGTCCACATACTAACTTGCATTTTGTGAACTTCATTCTGACGTTGCAGTACATGGTTGTCCATCCCCATTTCTGTGGAATTGTCTGTAGGCATTTGTTGCAACATGTGTGAGCTTGACTTGGATCTGTGTTGTTGAACAGATAAAAAGATGGTGGTGAAATCCCAAGTAGGATACATTAAAAGTTAAAAACATCACACTGACCCAAAAGGGTTTAAATGACGTTCAGCTTATAAAGGCTTCATAAAGCCTTCATAAGCACTACATAAATGTGTTACAAAGCATTTATAACCGCATATCATGCTTTATAAAGGGTTCATAAATGTGGCATAACTGTGTGATAATCACCAATGTCAAATGTGACATAACCCACTATGTTGAATATGATATAAACATGTGTTTTATAAAGGGTGACATGTTGTGCTGAAGGATGGCATATGCTCTAAAGTGATGTCATGTTAGTCATATTACACCTAATCTCGTTCCCAGACACTTCCATCCAAATGTGCAGAAGGTCTGGTGGACCAATGCATCAAACTTGACTGTCATTAGTTAGGGTTTGACTTAAAATACAATTTTAAGAAGATACATTATGGAAATGATTTCAGCCATAATTATGACTTTTTGTCTGTGTTAAGTAGTGGCGATGACAAATACTTTACTTAGGAAGCTCACTCCTATAGAATTCTATGGGCACTCCCACTTAGGCCAATTTTGAATGGTTGATATCCCAGGCTTATGTGTGCTGTGTGTGCAATAGCCTTGGGATGACGTTACACCAAGAAACACTTACCTTGATGAAAGCCCCCAATCTAAAGAAATGAAAGTGTCTTTCTTCTGGAACCAAGTTACATGTTCCTCAGTACACAAACACGCACACAACAAAAATGAGCCATAACGCACGGTGCTGGGCCCTGTCAAGTCTTTGACACATTCACCCACTCCTCCGCTGAAAGATCAGCCACAAAATGTTGGCACCATTGTAACAGCTTGAAATCAAGCCCTGGTCTCCAGCATGGGAACAGAAGAGGAATACCTGGTGCGGTAGTCTCAGGTTGGACTACTCCAAATCATCTTGGTTCTGACACACTCATACCCGACAGTAACCTGTGGATATTGCTGGGTTAAAACAACCCATCACATTGGGTTGGGGGATTGACCCAGGGTAATTTTTTATGTAACCCTTGGGTTATTTTCAATGTCATCCTAATTTCAATTTTGCTTGCATATTTTTGCCTTCTCTACCATCCCACCCCCTCCCTTTCCAACACACACAATCAAGATACAATGTTGAATTTCAAATAATTAATTTATATTGCCTGCATTTCAGAACATACATAATGTCAGAGATTGTACAATAATGTCAGAGATTGTACAATAATGTATATTTTTTAAATAGCACATTGAAACAAAGCCCTATTGTCTAAATATGTATTACTTCACAAGATAAGATTTCATAAGTGTCAAGATTGTTGAGAGACGGATCAGACCAAGGTGCAGCGTGGTATGCGAACATGTTTATTAAATCAAATAAACATTAAACAAAACAAGAAACAACGTAACGTGAAGTCCTCAGGCTAAACACATACGAGCCTAACACAGAAAAAGATCCCACAATTAAGGTAGGCAAACAGGCTACTTAAGTATGATCCCCAATCAGAGACAACGAGCGACAGCTGTCTCTGATTGGGAATCACACCCGGCCAAACATAGAAATACACTACCTAGATCACCAACATAGAATTTCAAGCATAGATTCTCACGCCCTGACCAAACCAACTAAAAACAACCGGCCTCTGAAGGCCAGTGCGTGACAGTACCCCCCCCAAAGGTGCGTACTCTGGCCGCACCAACCTGACTCATTAGGGGAGGGTCCGGGTGGGCATTCAGCCTCGGAGGCGGGTCCGGCTCCGGGTGTGACGACCTCTCCCTTACTGCCTCCCCGTTGCGCCCCTGGTCTGGTCTGGACCTCGGCGCGATGCTTCCCCTCTCCTTCCTCCCACGATGCACCAAGCCCTGTCTGGACCCTGGTGTGGAAGACCCCAAACCTGGAGAGGGGCTGACGTCTGGGCCTGGATCGGCAATCCTCCCGCGATGCACCAAGCCCTTTCTGGACCCTGGTGTGGGAGGCTCCAACCCTGGAGAGGGGCTGATTTCTGGGTCTGAAGTGGAGCCGCTGACCGGAGCTGAACCCCGGTGGAGCGGACTGCTCTGGCTCCGGATTGGAACCGCTGACCGGAGCTGGACTAGAAACCGGTGGAGCGGACTGCTCTGGCTCCGGACTGGATCCGCTGACCGGGGCTGAATTGGGCACCGGTGGAGCGGACTGCTCTGGCTCCGGAGTGGAGCCGCTGACCGGAGCTGGACTGGACCCCGGTGGAGCGGACTGCTCTGGCTCCGGAGTGGAACCGCTGACCGGAGCTGGACTGGGCACCGGTGGAGCGGACTGCTCTGGCTCCGGAGTGGAACCGCTGACCGGAGCTGGACCTGGCACCGGTGGAGCGGACTGCTCTGGCTCCGGAGTGGAGCAGCTGACCGGTGCTGAACCAGGCACCGGTGGAACGGGCCGGGCCGGACTGGAGACACGCACCACTGGTCTGGTGCGAGGAGCAGGCACGGGCCGTACCGGACTGGGAACACGCACCACTGGCTTGGTGCGAGGTGCAGGTACGGGGCGTACCGGGCTGGCGACACGCACCACTGGTTTGGTGCGAGGAGCAGGGACGGGCCGTACTGGACTGGGAACACGCACCACTGGCTTGGTGCGGGGAGCAGGTATGGGACGTACCGGCTGGCGACAGGCACCACTGGTTTGGTGTGAGGAGCTGGCACGGGCCGTACCGGACTGGATACGCGCACCACTGGTTTGGTGCGGGGAGCAGGTACGGGGCGTACCGGACTGTGGAGGCACACTGGAGGTCTGGAGCGTAGAGCTGGCACAACCTGTCCTGGCTGGATGCCCACTTCCGCACAGTACGTGTGTGGCGTTAGCACAGGACGCACTGGACTGTGCCGGCGCACTGGCGACACAGTGCGTAGCTCCGCATAACACGGAGCCTGCACGGTCACACGCTTCCTAGCGTGAGTACGGGGAGTTGGCTCTGCTCTGAACCCAGGCTCCGCCAACCACCCCGTGTGCCCCCCCCCAAATGTTTTTCTTGGGGCTGCTTCTCGGGCTTTCGTCGTGACCGCGTCCTCTTGGGTCGCCGTTTCTCCTCTCCTGCCTAGGCTTCCTCCTTCGCCCAGGGTCCTCTATCGGCTACTCTCTCCTTCTCCACCCTCATCCCTTTCAGGGCCTCCATATGCTTGGCCAGATCCTCTCTTATCTCCCCCCAAGTCCATGATCTCTGCTCCACTACCTGTGTCCAGGGTATCTGCTGCTCCTGGGCACGCTGCTTGGTCCGTGTTTGGTGGGATCTTCTGTCACGATTGTTGAGAGATGGGTCAGACCAAGGTGCAGCGTGGTATGCGAACATGTTTATTAAATCAAATAAACATTGAACAAAACAAGAAACAGCGTAACGTGAAGTCCTCAGGCTAAATACATACGAGCCTAACCCGGAACAAGATCCCACAATTAAGGTAGGCAAACAGGCTACTTAAGTATGTTCCCCAATCAGAGACAACGAGCGACAGCTGTCTCTGATTGGGAATCACACCCGGCCAAACATAGAAATACACTACCTAGATCACAAACATAGAATTTCCAGCATAGATTCTCACGCCCTGACCAAACCAACTATAAACAACCGGCCTCTCAAGGCCAGCGCGTGACAATAAGATAGGATTGATTATTATAATTTATTTATATTACAGTATTTCATGAACCAAACAGTCCAAACATCAGACTAAAGCCTCAGTTGAACTTGATGTGCACACTCAGATTGCTATCTGAGAAAAACAAAGCATGTGTGCGTCTTTCTTAAGGTCTATCAGACAGTGCCAAAGCTACAGTAATGAATAGATATTCACATTCACTGAAACATTCGGCTATCTTAGGTGACAGCACACACACACACACACCCACCCACCCACCCACACACACACACACACACACAAACACACACACACACACACACACACACACACACACACACGTAACCGGTGTGAAATGGCTAGCTAGTTAGCGGTGCGCGCTAGTAGCATTTCAATCGGTGACGTCACTCGCTCTGAGACCTTGAAGTAGATGTTTCCCTTGCTCTGCAAGGGCCGCGGCTTTTGTGGAGCGACGGGTAACGGTGCTTCGAGGGTGACTGTCGTCGATGTGTGCAGAGGGTCCCTGGTTCAAGCCCAGGTAGGGCCGAGGAGAGGGACGGAAGCAACGCTGTTACACATACACACACACACACCATGCAGTTTTGCCATTCAATAATGGTCTACATTTGGGTTGAGTTAAAACATTGTTACACAGAACAAGTGTAAAATATTACATTTGAAGGTCACTCTACTAAGGACATGGACTAATGACTCAGTACTTAATAACTGTATTTCATTCATAAAGCACTTTTCACAATCCAAAATGTAACATTTATATTTAAAATAAATTGAGTGATAGAATGAAAGAATACCAGAACGCGCATCAGTAGTTGAACTAAAGGCAAACGAGCCACATACCGTACTGTAGGCAAAAAGCAGGCACAAATGCATAAAATAACTAACTAAAAGTAAATTTAACAGAGCTATAAATAGTGCCTTAAGAACATATTAGCATTGGAATGAGACACTCATGCACTGTAAAAAATAATGTGCCTGTTCTACTTAACAAAATTGAGGCAATTATTTGCATCAGCTTTTTTGAGTATTTCCAACATTAGGTATTTTTATGTATAATATGCTTTTAGTGTTTCACAAACAATATTATATTAAGTGCAAACAACTTACAGCATCTAAAAAATGTGTTAGATCTAACTTAATTTGATAATTTACAGAACTGTTATTGTAAATTGGATCAACTTTATTTGTCTGATTAGTTACTTATGGTAATCAGGTTAGTAAAATATATTTAAATTAGGTTCCTATAACTGGAAAAGTTATTACAAATATACTCAAAAAGCTGATGCAAATTGTTCCCTCAATTTCTTTTAGATAATTTACTCAAAATGATTTGTTTGATGCAACAACACCTACATGGGAATATGCATAAAAGTAACACAAATCTGAGGAACTTTGAAACTTCACTTTTTGGTCCTTAACTAGCCTCTCAAAGCACTTCATGATGACAGAAGTGAGTGCTATGGGGCGATAATCATTTAGTTCAGTTACCTTTGCTTTCTTGGGTACAGGAACAATGTTGGACATCTTGAAGAAAGTGGGGACAGCAGACTGGGATAGGGAGAGATTGAATATGTCCGTAAACACTTTTGCCAGCTGGTTTGCGCATGCTCTGAGGACGCGGCTAGGGATGCCATCTGGGCAGGCAGCCTTGCGAGGGTTAACACGCTTAAATGTCTTACTCACGTCTGCCATGGAGAAGGAGAGCCCACAGTCCTTGGTAGCGTGCCGCGTTGGTGGCACTGTGTTATCCTCAAAGCGGGCGAAGAAGGTGTTTGTCCGGAAGCAAGACATCGGTGTCCGCGACGTGGCTGGTTTTCCCTTTCTAGTCCGTGATTGTCTGTAGACTCTGCCATACACGTCTCGTGTGTGTATGTTGCGTGTGTTATCATGTGTGTGTATGCATGTGTCTGTGCATATGTTTGTGTTGCTTCACAGTCCCCGCTGTTTCATAAGCTGTATTTTTATCTGTATTTTAAATCTGATTCTACTGCTTGCATCAGTTACCTGATGTGGAATGGAGTTCCATGTAGTCATGGCTCTACAGTGGGGAAAAAAAGTATTTAGTCAGCCACCAATTGTGCAAGTTCTCCCACTTAAAAAGATGAGAGAGGCCTGTAATTTTCATCATAGGTACACGTCAAATATGACAGACAAAATCAGGAAAAAAAATCCAGAAAATCACATTGTAGGATTTTTAATGAATGGCTAGGCCACTCCAGGACCTTGAAATGCTTCTTACGAAGCTACTCCTTCGTTGCCCGGGCGGTGTGTTTGGGATCATTGTCATGCTGAAAGTCCCAGCCACGTTTCATCTTCAATGCCCTTGCTGATGGAAGGAGGTTTTCACTCAAAATCTCACGATACATGGCCCCATTCATTATTTCCTTTACACGGATCAGTCGTCCTGGTCCCTTTGCAGAAAAACAGCCCCAAAGCATGATGTTTCCACCCCCATGCTTCACAGTAGGTATGGTGTTCTTTGGATGCAACTCAGCATTCTATGTCCTCCAAACACGACGAGTTGAGTTTTTACCAAAAAAGTTATATTTTGGTTTCATCTGACCATATGACATTCTCCCAATCCTCTTCTGGATGTACTCTAGCAAACTTCAGACGGGCCTGGACATGTACTGGCTTAAGCAGGGGGACACGTCTTGCATTGCAGGATTTGAGTCCCTGGCGGCGTAGTGTGTTACTGATGGTAGGCTTTGTTACTTTGGTCCCAGCTCTCTGCAGGTCATTCACTAGGTCCCCCCGTGTGGTTCTGGGATTTTTGCTCACCGTTCTTGTGATCATTTTGACCCCACGGGGTGAGATTTTGCGTGGTGGAGCCCCAGATCGAGGGAGATTATCAGTGGTCTTGTATGTCTTCCATTTCCTAATATTTGCTCCCACAGTTGATTTCTTCAAACCAAGCTGCTTACCTATTGCAGATTCTGTCTTCCCAGCCTGGTGCAGGTCTACAATTTTGTTCCTGGTGTCCTTTGACAGCTCTTTGGTCTTGGCCATAGTGGAGTTTGGAGTGTGACTGTTTGAGGTTGTGGACAGGTGTCTTTTATACTGATAACAAGTTCAAACAGGTGCCATTAATACAGGTAACGACTGGAGGACAGAGGAGCCTCTTAAAGAAGAAGTTACAGGTCTGTGAGAGCCAGAAATCTTGCTTGTTTGTAGGTGACCAAATACTTATTTTCCACCATAATTTGCAAATCAATTCATTAAAAATCCTACAATGTGATCTTCTGGATTTTTTTTTCTCATTTTGTCTGTCATAGTTGACGTGTACCTATGATGAAAATTACAGGCCTCTCTCATCTTTTTAAGTGGGAGAACTTGCACAATTGGTGGCTGACTAAATATTTTTTTCCCCCACTGTATATAGTACTGTGCGCCTCCCATAGTCTGTTCTGGACTTGGGGACAGTGAAGAGACCTCTGGTGGCATGTCTTGTGGGGTATGCATGGGTGTCTGAGCTGTGTGCTAGTTGTTTAAACAGACAGCTCGGTGCTTTCAACATGTCAATACCTCTCACAAATACAAGTAGTGATGAAGTCAATCTCCCCTCCACTTTGAGCCAGGAGAGATTGGCTCTCTGTGTACATCCAAGGGCCAGCCGTGCTGCCCTGTTCTGAGCCAATTGCAAAGTCCCTCTTTGTGGCACCTGACCACACGACTGAACAGTAGTCCAGGTGCGACAAAACTAGAGCCTGTAGGACCTGCCTTGTTGATAGTGCTGTTAAGAAGGTAGAGCAGTGCTATATTAAGGACAGTCTTCTCCCCATCTTAGTTACTGTTGTATCAATATGTTTTGACCATGACAGTTTACAATCCAGGGTTACTCCAAGCAGTTTAGTCCCCTCAATTTGCTAAATTTCCACATTATTTATTACAAGATTTAGTTGAGGTTTAGGGTTTAGTGAATGATTTGTCCCAAATACAATGCTTTTAGTTTTTGAAATATTTATGACTAATTTATTCATTGCCACCCATTCTGAAACTTACTGCAGCTCTTTGTTAAGTGTTGCAGTCATTTCAGTCTCTGTAGTAGCTGACGTGTATAGTGTTGAGTCATCCGCATACATGGGCGGCAGGTAGCTTAGTGGGTAAGAGCGTTGTGCCAGTAACCGAAAGGTCGCTGGTTCTAATCCCCGAGCTGACTAGGTGAAAAATCTGTCGATGTGCCCTTAAGCAAGGCACTTAACCCTAATTGCTCATGTAAGTCGCTCTGGATAAGAGCGTCTGCTAAATGACTAAAATGTAAAATGTAATAGACACACTGGCTTTACTAAAAGCCAGTGTGGCATGTCGTTAGTTAGTAAAGGTTGAAAAAAGTAAGGGGCCTAGACAGCTGCCCTGGGGAATTCCTGATTCTACCTGGATTATGTTGGAGAGGTTTTCTTTAAAGAACACCCTCTGTGTTCTATTAGACAGGTAACTCTTTATCCGCAATATAGCAGGGGGTGTAAAGCCATAACACATACGTTTTTCCAGCAGAAGACTGTGATTGATAATGTCAAAAGCTGCACTGAAGTCCAACAAAACAGCCCCACAATGTTAAAAGCTAATCACATCGCGGAATCCATGCAAAAACAAGTTGGGTATTTATGTTTAACAAAGATTGGTTATGTTTTAGTTAAAATAACAAACCAAGTGTTTCCAGCATACAGTGTTCAGCTGCGCACTCTGATTATGTAGTGACACACTTTTGACGTAGTGAGTATTGGAGGAAACAAAGTGGAGAGGACAATATCACAGTGTCGCGGGACCCAGAGGAGCAGGTGTCATCCGATAGCATGGTAGAGCTAGTGTCCAATACTTCTTGTAGATTCAGACTAGAAACTGTGGGGTGGGGGGGGGTCAAGGAAAACCATTTTGATGGTGTCTTTGTCCAAATTCATTGTCCATGTACTGTAGATTAAAATCCCATTGAAGCTGAAATGTCTCTGGCACAATTGAGCAAAGTTCAACAACGGTATCAGGTGTTCCAGAGGGCAATACAAGCTTCTGAATATCAGGGTTCTCCAACATGACCCACAGTCTGGCAGACATTTGTTATATAAAGAAAGAGATCCTGTAACAAGAATAAAAGGCATGTTAGTTATCATATTGGCAATTCTCAATACAAAAGGTGTATCGGTATCCCATTCAATCACAAGTAAAGTGCTGCTTAATAGTTCAATATTAGAACTCTTATTTTGAAAACATGTCCAAGACTCCTTATAAACACTTAAATTATATACAAAATATACATCTAAAACAGTTGTATGACCAATGTAGAGTGTTTCAACCCAATATGTTGTATATTGGGTGGAATAGACCTTATCAAAATGTTAAATGCATGCCTTATAAAATTAACATATTCAAATAATGTCAGTTAATATTAAAATAATGTTACCTAATACAGTAGGCATATGTGACGCTTCAGGGTGACCATGCACTTTTGCCCAACAGCGTATGCAGCTATTGGGTAGATGTCTGCCAATTCCTTTTGCTCAAGGACTTTAACCTTCCATATGGATTCCAGTTGAAAACCACTAAGGTGCTCATTGTACCACGCATTCTGACACTTGACAATAAAAGCAAGTTTGCCATGAACAATGATCATTAGAAGTATTTCTACAAAGTCTGGTAGACCTCCAGTGGACCCGTGGGTCAAGATCAATCCGACAGAGTAATTGGTACCATTGCAGGAAATGGTGTTTGCCAACTGAACACGTCTCATCTGGAAATTGTCTTCACACTACTTCCTTTATGTCGTCCTTTAACACTTCTAAAGCTACTGTGTACAGCTTTGTGACGGAGAGGGCAGGTTTGACAACAACTGTGCCATACAGATTGTATGCAAGCATTAGTTGATGCTTAGTTGCAAGAGACAGTAAAACATTTAGAAAGCTGTTGGTCTGTCGAACAATTAGCTTAAAAAAGCTGTGTTTAGCTTCGAAGCGCATAGTCCACAAAGTTATAAGGGGTCCAAATGCCTTCATCAGTTGTGGGTAGTGTTCAATGAAATGATGCCTCGGGATAAGTCTTTCCTGAGGGAAAACCTCCAAGAATCTATGCCTGTGCTCAGATATCTTTGTGTCAAGGTACCAAAAATTATCCTCTGTGTGAAGTGGGGCAACCACAAGTTCAACAATATCTTTGAGGTCCAATATTATCTGCCAGGTAACACTTTACCTTAAGTGTACATTAATGAATATGTAACTAAATAGTAATACATGTATTTATAACATAGTAGTTACATGTAATTACTACGTAAATACTGTGTAATTACACTGTAATAAGGGTTTAGCGATATAGGTTATTACACAAGTGGAACAAGGATATGTTATTACAAATAAGCTTGTCCTACAATGATGGAGGTTATTCCACATGTGTAATCATGATTTATGTATATGTAATTACAAGATGTCTTGTTCCAAATGTAACTAACATGTTCTGTAATTACACTTTTGCAGTCTCCTGTGTAGCACCATGTTAACAATGCATCCTATTATTATATTTCACAGGATATAGCAAAATGTCAGTTATCACAATGTTGTTATAAAGAAAAGTATAGTAACTACAACGTTTCTACACAGGAACAAGTACATTTTACGTCAATTAGCAGACGCTCTTATCCAGAGCGACTTACAGGAGCAATTAGGGTTAAGTGCCTTGCTCAAGGGCACATCGACAGATTTTTCACCTAGTCGGCTCGGGGATTAGAACCAGCAACCTTTCCGTTACTGGCACAACGCTCTTAACCACTAAGCTACCTGCCACCCCGAGCAACTTAATGTAAAGTGAAACACATCATGAATTACTCATGTAATTACTATATAGTTACTATGTTACAACGATGGCAGACACGGACACCCAATACAGTACATGTAATTGTGGTCAATGGGAATCCATCTCAATCTAGGAAAACTGTTGTTTCAATATTATTAAATATTTGGCAGGGTATATCACAATATCAGTTATTACAATGTCGTTATAAAGAAAAGTATTGTAATTACAATGTTTCTACACAGGAACAAGCAATTTAATGTAAATTCTTGGATTATCTTTTGTGGAGCATGTACAGACTGCTCTCTCCACAGCACATCTGGAGGAAGCGTCAACCACTCACAATATTTTGTTTATTTCTTATTCAAATTTACAGCCAGAACATGCTGTATAATTAACAGTTAAACATAAATGTGTGCAAAATCACATTTATAGGGGATATGGAGCAGTTCCATGCCCCTCATATCCGAAAACAGTCTAACAAAATCTATTTTTTCTTCTTATTTTTTTACCTTTTTGCTATGTTGTCCGGGTTTTTTGCTGTTAACATATATAACATATATATATATATATATATATATATATATATATATATATATATACAGTGGGGAGAACAAGTATTTGATACACTGCCGATTTTGCAGGTTTTCCTACTTACAAAGCATGTAGAGGTCTGTAATTTTTATCATAGGTACATTTCAACTGTGATAGACGGAATCTAAAACAAAAATCCAGAAAATCACATTGTATGATTTTTAAGTAATTAATATGCATTTTATTGCATGACATAAGTATTTGATACATCAGAAAAGCAGAACTTAATATTTGGTACAGAAACCTTTGTTTGCAATTACAGAGATCATACGTTTCCTGTAGGTCTTGACCAGGTTTGCACACACTGCAGCAGGGATTTTGTCCCACTCCTCCATACAGACCTTTTCCAGTTCCTTCAGGTTTCGGGGCTGTCGCTGGGAAATACGGACTTTCAGCTCCCTCCAAAGATGTTCTATTGGGTTCAGGTCTGGAGACTGGCTAGGCCACTCCAGGACCTTGAGATGCTTCTTACGGAGCCACTACTTAGTTGCCCTGGCTGTGTGTTTCGGGTCGTTGTCATGCTGGAAGACCCAGCCACGACCCATCTTCAATACTCTTACTGAGGGAAGGAGGTTGTTGGCCAAGATCTCATGATACATGGCCCCATCCATCCTCCCCTCAATACGGTGCAGTCGTCCTGTCCCCTTTGCAGAAAAGCATCCCTAAAGAATGATGTTTCCACCTCCATGCTTCACGGTTGGGATGGTGTTCTTGGGGTTGTACTCATCCTTCTTCTTCCTCCAAACACGGCGAGTGGAGTTTAGACCAAAAAGCTCTATTTCAGTCTCATCAGACCACATGACCTTCTCCCATTCCTCCTCTGGATCATCCAGATGGACATTGGCAAACTTCAGACGGGCCTGGACATGCGCTGGCTTAAGCAGGGGGACCTTGCGTGCGCTGCAGGATTTTAATCCATGACGGCGTAGTGTGTTACTAATGGTTTTCTTTGAGACTGTGGTCCCAGGTCTCTTCAGGTCATTGACCAGGTCCTGCCGTGTAGTTCTGGGCTGATCCCTCACCTTCCTCATGATCATTGATGCCCCACGAGGTGAGATCTTGCATGGAGCCCCAGACCGAGGGTGATTGACCGTCATCTTGAACTTCTTCCATTTTCTAATAATTGCGCCAACAGTTGTTGCCTTCTCACCAAGCTGCTTTTCTATTGTCCTGTAGCCCATCCCAGCCTTGTGCAGGTCTACAATTTTATCCCTGATGTCCTTACACAGCTCTCTGGTCTTGGCCATTGTGGAGAGGTTGGAGTCTGTTTGATTGAGTGTGTGGACAGGTGTCTTTTATACAGGTAACAAGTTCAAACAGGTGCAGTTAATACAGGTAATGAGTGGAGAACAGGAGGGCTTCTTAAAGAAAAACTAACAGGTCTGTGAGAGCCGGAATTCTTACTGGTTGGTAGGTGATCAAATACTTATGTCATGCAATAAAATGCAAATTAATGACTTAAAAATCATACAATGTGATTTTCTGTATTTTTGTTTTACATTCTGTCTCTCACAGTTGAAGTGTACCTATGATAAAAATTACAGACCTCTAAATGCTTTGTAAGTAGGAAAACCTGCAAAATCGGCAGTGTATCAAATACTTGTTCTCCCCACTGTATATATAACATAAAAGCAATTTATAAGCATAAAAGCAATTTATTAATGTGCTTGCTGAAATCTGAACACAATAGCATATATTCTAAACATACATATTTATATATTTCCTTCTGCCATAACTCAAATAGATCTTAAGCTAGAAAACCAAATCAACTTCAGCATGTACAGAATGATTGAGGATGTTTCATTAGAAAACATGATAACACTTATCCTTAAGTTGATGTTATATAGTAACTACATAGTAATGCTCTTAGTAACAACAATGTAGGTAAATAGTAATTGCAATGTAATTACAGTTTGACACACGTTATTACAGGACGCCTCCCCCGAGTCCTCCCTCCCCATACCTTGTTCCACCTAATAACCTATGGCTCTAAACAATATTACCATGTAATTACATAGTTGCAATTCCAATAAAAATGTTTTGATAATAACATAAGTAGTTAATATTACTACTAATATGTTAATTTTATGCTTTAAGCTATATCAAATATGCCATATGGCTTTTACCAGGGGGCTTTTGGGCCCAAAATTGTAGAGGAACCTTAATTAAGGTGTTGGAAAACCGAGTGGTAGTAGTAATGTAAATTGCCAGCTGGCTCCACTCGTGCCCAGGCGCAGAACAAGCTCTTCAAATGATGTGATAACTCAACATTGGGGCCGTGTGAACATCGTGTTTATATGATTTTGGAGTTAACTTTGGTCTGCTCTATCCTATGCGTGGTGAGGAGCAGTCAGCCAACCGTCCGGTTGGTGCGTTTTAGCCTTAAAGTGACAACTGCCCATGTGCATAATGCCTTAAACTTGCCCTTTAAGACAAGGTTACACACTAAAATATCCACAAAAGTAACAACGTAGGTCACTTACAGAACGCCTAAGTAGTTGAAATTTCCCAAATGTACACATTTATTTTAGCGTTTTAAAGGTAAAATGTAGATTGTCCCTCATATTTTTCTAATGCTTCTGGACCTTGTTTCAGAACTCTACCCATAATGCACTATTTTATGACAGGAGGGTAACCAAGCAACGAAACAAGGCTAACTCATGCTAGCTCAAAGTGTACCATCTAATGCCCCTTTGCCGGCTAGCCTGTGCAGGAGTGAGCTAGCTATACTTCAAACTGATTTTAGTAAATTAACAGGAATATGTGTTAACATAAACAGTAGGTACTGTATATATTAACATGTATGCAGACTATATAATATGCTTTTGTTGAAATAGCAGACAGCAAAACGCAGGTGACCAAATTACCAACTCATCGGGCGGGGGATTGCGCGATAAACCTCCGGGTAGACGCTGTGCCTCCCAGGAGTCATGTATATCCCCTGTCGCAAGCTGAAATGGAGGCGATGGAGTCATACGTCTCCGAGTCCCTGCGCCAGGGGTTCATACGTCCCTCCATTTCGCCCGCCTCCTCAAGTTTATTTTTTGTGAAGAAGAAAGACGGAGGTCTGCACCCTTGCATTGATTACCGAGCACTGAACAAGGGGACAATACGTTATAGTTATCCTCTACCCCTCATTCCATCTGTAATCGAGTCAATGCATGGGGGCGTGCTTCTTCACAAAATTAGATCTCTGGTGTGCGTACAACCTGGTGCGTGTCCGAGAGGGTGGAAGTGGAAGACAGCATTCAGCACAACCACAGGGCATTACGAATACCTGGTGATGCCGTACGGTTTGATGAATGCTCCATGCGTCTTCAAGTCCTTTGTGAACGAGGTGTTTCGGGACATGCTTGGTCACGGTGTAGTGGTCTACATTGATGACATTCTGGTGTATTCCGCTACGCGCGCCGAGCATGTGTCCCTGGTTCGCAAAGTGCTGGGCCGACTGTTGGAACATGACCTTTATGCCAAGGCAGAAAAGTGTCTGTTTTTCCAACAGTCCTTCTCCTTCCTCGGATACCGCATTACCACCTCGGTGTGGCGATGGAGGGAGATCGTATTTCAGTCATGCGTAATTGGCTGACTCCAACCACGGTAAAGGAGGTGCAGCACTTTATTGGCTTTGCCAACTGCTATAGGAGGTTTATCCGGGGCTTTGGCAAGGTCACATCTCCCATCACCTCTCTGTTGAAGGGTGGGCCGTCCTGGCTCCGCTGGTCTGCTGAGGCTGACAGGGCCTTCAGTTACCTGAGGGTTCTGTTCACCTCAGCCCCGGTACTGGCCCATCCCGATCCATCACTACCGTTCGTAGTGGAGGTGGATGCGTCTGAGGTAGGGATAGTCGCTGTCCTATCTAAATGCTCAGGCACGCCACCCAAGCTTCGCCCCTGTGCCTTCTTCTCCAAGAAGCTCAGCCTGGCGGAGCAGAACTACGACGTTGGTGATCGGGAGCTGTTGGCTGTTGTCCAGAAACGATGTCCTCTGGCACCCTGTAGTGCCGGAAGACGTGAGTAAACAGTGCCTCCGCAGTCTGCAGGGCCGTGGAGAGACCGGGCAGAGGAAGGAGGCGGCATGCTTTTGAAACTAGCTAGCTACATATCTTATCAAAAGACTCCACTATTCAAGTATCCATTTCAATAGAATGTCACTGTGACAACTGTTGATAGACATAGCTGGTAAATTTGCTCTGGCTATCTACTCCGATTTCCTAGCATGGGTAAGATAGTCTAGCTAGCTACATTTTCAGATATTACACGTTTCTACTTCTGACAGAAAGTCGTTTTCATTTCAAGTTAAAGTGTACTGTTAGCTGGCTGGCTCGCTAGCTAACATTACGTGTATGATCTTATTATTTGTATCTCAGAGCCATTTGCTTTGCTAGTTATAGCCTAATGTTAGCTAGCTAACATTGAACCTGGTTGGTTAGCTACCTGCAGATTCATGCAGGGTAGTAGCTTCATGAGTTGGGATTATGATGCATTGTTTACCTAGCTAGCTAGCTAGCTACATGTCTTAACAAAAGACTCCACTATGCAAGTAACCATTTTGGGTACGTTCGTAAATTCAGTCTGACCATCTACTCCGATTTCAGAGCATGTCTGAGTATGCCAGAGCGCAGAATAACAGATGAATTTACAAAGGCTTAACACCCATTGAATATGACCAGTGTCAGTAAACGTCGGCAAAAAATTTTAAATAATTTGTTGCCAGCAGCACAGTTACAGTCACCAACGCTCTGGATAACATGAAAACAGCCTAACCAGCTCTGCTAGGGCGAGTAAAATGGTCAGAGTGGGGTGTTCTCTCATTTGTGTCTGTAAGTAGCTAGCAAGTTAGCCAATGTTAGCCAGTTAGCTTGGGTGCTGAGGTTAGAACGCTCAGATCAACCCTATTCATCGGCCACAGCGTCCAATGTGCGCTCTGAACACGCCGAGAGCAAAACACTCTGAATTTACGAACGGACAATCTGACAACGCTCTTAATTTATGAACGCCCAGAGTGCACTCTGGCACTACAGATTGAATTTACAAACACACCCATCAATAGAATGTCACTTCGACAACTGTTGATAGACTTAGCTGGTAAATTCGCTCTGGCTATCTACTCCGATTTCAGAGCACTGTCGTCTGAGTGTGCCAGAGCGCAGAATAACTGATGAATTTACAAACACTCAACACCCGTTGAATATGCGTAAATTGTTGCCAGCAGCACAGTTGCAGTCACCAATGCTCTGGATAACATAAAAACAGCCTAACCAGCTCTGCTAGGGCGAGTAATGGTCAGTGAGCTGTTCTCTCATTTGTGTCTGGAAGTAGCTAGCAAGTTAGACAGTTAGCTTGGGTGCTTGACTGCTGTTGCTGGTACAGAACGCTTAGCTCAAGCCTTAAAGAGATGGGTGGGGCTAAAGCTTAAGAGGGTGTGAACGATGCTGAATGGGTGTAGACAAAGAAGAGCTCTCCATTAGGTAACAAAACATTCAAGGCCATTTTCTCAAAAGTGAGGTTACAAGTTAATGATCTTTCAAAGCAGAATTATTTTCCCATTGTTCCTCAAATGCAGTGTATGATATACCATTTTGTATAATATAATAATATAAATATAATATGCCATTTAGCAGACGCTTTTATCCAAAGCGACTTACAGTCATGCGTGCATACATTTTTTTCTTTTGTGTATGGGGTGGTCCCGGGGATCAAACCCACTACCTTGGCGTTACAAGCGCCGTGCTCTACCAGCTGAGCTACAGAGGACCAGAGGTCTCTACTTTTATTCAATGCCAAAAACACAATTTCAAATTTTGCTACATAAAACCAAATCGAGGCGGTCGGTCACATTTATTGACTCAGGGGGTTGAATACTTTAATATATTAGTGTTTAATTATCCATTAATGCTTCTTTGTTGTTGATTTTTTCTTCCACTTTACAAAGTGGGATTAAATGGATTTATAATTTTTTGTCAACGATCTATACAAAATACTCTGTAATGTAAAATTGTAAGACAAATTCTAACTTTTTTTATTTATTAAATACTCTGATGTCAATCTAATAAAAAGCATGAGCTGGCGCACACCCCCCAAAAATTGTTAAATTTGCTGACTAACGGCGAGAATAACTGTATACTATAAAAAATAAATAAAGAGAGTTGCACACTCTATATACAAGCTCCCAGTAATTTATTGGGTAAACCACCAATAGATTACTGGGAGCTTGTACAGTGAGGGAAAAAAGTATTTGATCCCCTGCTGATTTTGTAAATTTGCCCACTGACAAAGAAATGATCAGTCTATAATTTTAAAGGTACGTTTATTTGAACAGTGAGAGACAGAATAAAAACAAAAAAATACAGAAAAACGAATGTAAAAAATGTTATAAATTGATTTGCATTTTAATGAGGGAAATAAGTATTTGACCCCTCTGCAAAACATGACTTAGTACTTGGTGACAAAACCCTTGTTGGCAATCACAGAGGTCAGATGTTTCTTGTAGTTGGCTACCAGGTTTGCACACATCTCAGGAGGGATATTGTGCCACTCCTCTTTGCAGATCTTCTCCAAGTCATTAAGGTTTCGAGCCTGACGTTTGGCAACTCAAACCTTCAGCTCCCTCCACAGATTTTCTATGGGATTAAGGTCTGGAGACTGGCTAGGCCACTCCAGGACCTTAATGTGCTTCTTCTTGAGCCACTCCTTTGTTGCCTTGGCCGTGTGTTTTGGGTCATTGTCATGCTGGAATACCCATCCACGACCCATTTTCAATGCCCTGGCTGAGGGAAGGAGGTTCTCACCCAAGATTTGACGGTACATGGCCCCGTCCATCGTCCCTTTGATGCGGTGAAGTTGTCCTGTCCCCTTAGCAGAAAAACACCCCCAAAGCATAATGTTTCCACCTCCATGTTTGACGGTGGGGATGGTGTTCTTGGGGTCATAGGCAGCATTCCTCCTCCTCCAAGCACGGCGAGTTGAGATGATGCCAAAGAGCTCCATTTTGGTCTCATCTGACCACAACACTTTCACCCAGTTCTCCTCTGAATCATTCAGATGTTCATTGGCAAACTTCAGATGTGCATGTATATGTGCTTTCTTGAGCAGGGGGACCTTGCGGGCGCTGCAGGATTTCAGTTCTTCACGGCGTAGTGTGTTACGAATTGTTTTCTTGGTGACTATGGTCCCAGCTGCCTTGAGATCATTGACAAGATCCTCCCGTGTAGTTCTGGGCTGATTCCTCACCGTTCTCATGATCACTGCAACTCCACGAGGTGAGATCTTGCATGGAGCCCCAGGCCGAGGGAGATTGACAGTTATTTTGTGTTTCTCCCATTTGCGAATAATCACACCAACTGTTGTCACCTTCTCACCAAGCTGCTTGGCGATGGTCTTGTAGCCCATTCCAGCCTTGTGTAGGTCTATAATCTTGTTCCTGACATCCTTGGAGAGCTCTTTGGTCTTGGCCATGGTGGAGAGTTTGGAATCTGATTGATTGATTGCTTCTGTGGACAGGTGTCTTTTATACAGGTAACAAGCTGAGATTAGGAGCACTCCCTTTAAGAGTGTGCTCCTAATCTCAGCTCGTTACCTGTATAAAAGACACCTGGGAGCCAGAAATCTTTCTGATTGAGAGGGGGTCAAATACTTATTTCCCTCATTAAAATGCAAATCAATTTATAACATTTTTGACATGCGTTTTTCTGGATTTTTTTGTTGTTATTCTGTCTCTCACTGTTCAAATAAACCTACCATTAAAATTATAGACTGATAATTTCTTTGTCAGTGGGCAAACGTACAAAATCAGCAGGGGATCAAATACTTTTTCCCTCACTGTATGTATATAGAGTCTGTGACTCTATTTATTTTTATTGCATACAATCTCACTTTGTAAAACAACAAAATGTGGAAAAAGTCAAGGGGTTTAAATACTTTCTGAAGGCACTGTGACTCTGAGCCCCTCCAAACAAAATCATTATGACATTCCCGGAACGTCATGAAATGGTCACCTAAAGTCACCTAAAGTCATCATGACGTTGTGTCATAAACCCATGTAGGTTTTGTCTAGTTCCCTGGAACAACGCTAAGGATGAATTAACCCTCCCGTTGTCCTAGGGTCCAAATGTTTAAGACTTTAAAGAAAGTATCACTGCCTCCTTCTCACAAATGATCCAAAAAATATAAAAATTAAATAAAGTTGGCTCAACACAGTGGCAGGTCATTTTGACCCTAGGACAACGGGAGGGTTAAGAATGTTCTCGGGGACGCTCTGTTACGGTCCCCTAGATATTTTTGTCTAGTACATGGTTTGTTCCGGGGACGTCCCTAAGAACGTTTAAAAGACGCTCTTAGAACAGTCTGTCATGGTCCCCTGGAGGTTTTTGTCTAGTTCCTGGTGGTCTCAAAAAGATTATACGCAGGGAACGCACACCTCAGTATCATTACACAGCACCCCTTGTTACTGTTGCCAAGCCCATCAAGGCCCTGATTGGTGAACCACTGATCCATTCACAGCTCATTGTCTGTTGGCAATGTTATAGACACCCACACACAAACATACTTGCAAACCTGGATCCTGGTAATCATTGCAGTTTGCAGCAAGTTTGAATCCCAGGTGTACATTCAACTTTAATGTTCTATAGACCTCCTTTATCATTTTCCCATAAGATCACATGGATGTGTGTGAAATGGATACGCAAAAATGTGGGATATTGTCATATATGCGAAAACATGCCTTTAGAATGCCAGCTGGTCAGGTTAGCATAGGGCTGAGTATTCCAGGTTATCTGGGAAAAGCTAACATGTAACGTTCTATCATGTGCTACTATGTTGCGGTCCTGTGTGGGTCAGTTGGTAGAGCATGGCATTTGCAATGCCAGGGTTGTGGGTTCAATTCCCACTGGGGACCAGTATGGAAATGTATTCACTCGCTACTTTAAGTCACTCTGAATACGCACATCTGCTAAAACATAAATGAATGATTGTAGTGGGCTGATGTGGATTTTGTTTAAACATTTTCTAATGTTCGCAAGTATGGACCCACAGTGTTTTAAACGTACATATTTGACACGCTTTGACATACATTATTATATTGTGGATGTTTATTATACAATCACTATGTTCAACATGTCCTCACCTGGGATTTGATCTCACAATCTCTTGGTTCATGACATTCTGTTTTGCACCGTCAAAACTGTGATTATATGTAGATGCCAGACAACACAGTATAAAGTAAGCCTTTAAAATCAGTAGATCAATATATCCCCAAGCTACCGGGAGAGAGTGAGTGGTCAGTTACAGTGGGGAGAACAAGTATTTGATACACTGCCGATTTTGCAGGTTTTCCTACTTACAAAGCATGTAGAGGTCTGTAATTTTTATCATAGGTACACTTCAACTGTGAGAGACGGAATCTAGAACAAAAATCCAGAAAATCACATTGTATGATTTTTAAGTAATTAATTTGCATTTTATTGCATGACATAAGTATTTGATCACCTACCAACCAGTAAAAATTCCGGCTCTCACAGACCTGTTAGTTTTAGCAGATTAACTGGACCATCAAGAAAACAGAATGAGACAAAACAATATGAGATTATTCCTACCGGATGACGAGGGAAAAGGAGACCTTTCCAGCTATGTGATCAAGCTGATATCGGGGGAGCTTAGCATGGATGTATCACCAGAGGATCTGCAGCGATGCCATCGGATTGGCGTGAAACAGAAGAACACTAAATACCCTCGCTGTGAAACTATCTGACCAAAGTCAACATTCTGAAGGCTCACAGGGAAAAGGAAAGCAAAATCCATGGCCAGTCCATTTGATTCGTCCAGGACCTGTCTGCTAAGCTGAGGAAAAAACACAAACAATTCATTTAGACAGTCACTGCAGGTGAAAGGAATCAAGTCTCAGCTCCGATTCCCAGCAGAATTATGGGTATGGAAGGGAACACAGAGAATGGAGTTTACAAGCGCTGATGAAGCCCTGAACAGGCTGCAGGAAACATTTGCAGTTGAAAGAGAGCCCAATTTCCTGAGGAGAGGCAGAAGCGGAAAAAAGAGATACAGTGCCTTGCAAAAGTATTCATCCCCTTTGGCGTTTTTCCTATTTTGTTTCATTACAACCTGTAATTTAAATGGATTTTTATTCGGATTTTATGTAACGGACATACACAAAATAGTCCAAATTGGTGAACTGAAATGAAAAAAATTAAGTGTTAAAAGAAATTCTAAAACATTAATAACGGAAAAGTGTTGCATGCATATGTATTCACCCCCTTTGCTATGAAGCCCCTAAATAAGATCTGGTGCAACCAATTACCTTCAGAAGTCACATAATTAATTAGATTGCACACAGGTGGACTTTATTTAAGTGTCACATGATCTGTCACATGATCTCAGTATATTTACACCTGTTCTGAAAGGCCCCAGAGTCTGCCTCACCACTAAGCAAGGGGCACCACCAAGCAATCGGCACCATGAAGACCAAGGAGCTCTCCAAACAGGTCAGGGACAAAGCTGTGGAGAAGTATAGATCAGGGTTGGGTTATAAAAAAATATCAGAAACTTTGAACATCCCACGGAGCACCATTAAATCCATTATAAAAAAATTGAAAGAATATGGCACCACAACAAACCTGCCAAGAGAGGGTCGCCCACCAAAACTCACGGACCAGGCAAGGAGGGCATTAATCAGAGAGGCAACAAAGAGACCAAAGATAACCCTGAAGGAACTGCAAAGCTCGACCATGGAGATTGGAGTTGCTGTCCAAGGGACCACTTTAACCCTCCCGTTGTCCTAGGGTCAAAATGACCCGCCACTGTGTTGAGCCAACTTTATTTAATTTTTATATTTTTTGGATCATTTGTGAGAAGGAGGCAGTGATACTTTCTTTAAAGTCTCACTGCCTCCTTCTCACAAATGATCCCCAAAATATAAAAATTAAATAAAGTTGGTTCAACACAGTGGCGGGTCATTTTGACCCTAGGACAACGGGAGGGTTAAGCCGTACACTCCACAGAGCTGGGCTTTACGGAAGACTGGCCAGAAAAAAGCCATTGCTTAAAGAAAAAAATAAGTAAACACATTTGGTGTTCGCCAAAAGGCATGTGGGAGACTCCCCAAACATAAGGAAGAAGGTACTCTGGTCAGATGAGACTAAAATTGAGCTTTTTGGCCATCAAAGAAAACGCTATGTCTGGCGCAAACCCAACACCTCTCATCACCCCGGGAACAACATCCATTTTTCATCGGCAGGGACTGGGAAACTGGTCAGAACTGAAGGAATGATGGATGGCGCTAAATACAGGGAAATTCTTGAGGGAAACCTGTTTCAGTCTTCCAGAGATTTGAGACTGGGATGGAGGTTCACCTTCCAGCAGGACAATGACCCTAAGCATACTGCTAAAGCAACACTCAAGTGGTTTAAGGGGAAACATTTAAATGTATTGGAATGGCCTAGTCAAAGCCCAGACCCCAATCCAATTGAGAATCTGTGGTATGACTTAAAGATTGCTGTACACCAGCGGAACTCATCCAACTTGAAGGAGTTGGAGCAGTTTTGCCTTGAAGAATGGGAAAAAATCCCAGTGGCTAGATGTGCCAAGCTTATAGAGACATACCCCAAGAGACTTGCAGCAGTAATGTCTTCAAAAGGTGGCTCTACAAAGTATTAACTTTGGGGGGATGAATAGTTATGCACGCTCAATTTGTCTGTTTTTTTGTCTTATTTCTTGTTTGTTTCACAAGAAAAAATATTTTGCATCTTCAAAGTGGTAGGCATGTTGCGTAAATCAAATGATACAAACCCCCCCAAAAATATATTTTAATTCCAGGTTGTAAGGCAACAAAATAGGAAAAATGCCAAGGGGGGTGAATACTTTCGCAAGCCACTGTATGTAGGCTACATACAGTGATGCCCAAGACCAGCTTATTGTAAATTGAGACAATAGTCTTTCTCCCTCCCCCCGGTACAACCCCCTTTATCAGCCAAAAACTGGGAGTTTTTCTCCTGCATTTCACATGAGATAAGATAAGATTTGCTCTATGTCAGATCGAACAGGCACTGAGTGGAACATCCCTGCCTGGGTACACATTGGAAGAGGAAGTTTGCGGGCGAGATTATTTGAAAGCCATAGGAATCTCTTCAGTAGCGTATAGTCCAGACTCCAAAGTGACAAATTTAGGTTGTTCTGAATTCAATAGTGCAAATGCCACCAAATCTGTTAGTTCGTATGTATTTTAAAACGCTTGCACAGAGGTCCACTACTTTGTGCATGTCAGGTGGCGAGGTGGCGAGATTGGTTTAAAGTTTTTGATATGATGAAACAAGTGCAACAGTTTTTCCACCATCGTGAATATTTACGAAGATGGTCCCTTCTGTCCGCAAGACAAAACTTTGGCTTAACGGCAAGAAGGTTGAGCTATCATCAAAAGGAAACCAGGCGAAGAGGCGATGTCTGATGCCCTCACAGCTTGAAGACTGAGATTTGGAGACTGATGGGGGTGGTGTCGGGTTACAATAGGCCCCGGCCAAGGAGGAACATGCTCATTCTACTTTTTTTAAGAAAGGAATAAAAAACTGTCTTTCCAACAAAAGAAAACATATAAACATTTATTATGTAGTAATGTGTAGTATTGTGTAATAATAATATGTATGATCTATATACAGTGAGGGAAAAAAGTATTTGATCCCCTGCTGATTTTGTACGTTTACCCACTGACAAAGACATGATCAGTCTATGATTTTAATGGTAGGTTTATTTGAACAGTGAGTGACAGAATAACAACAAAATAATCCAGAAAAACGCATGTCAAAAATTGTATAAATTGATTTGCATTTTAATGAGGGAAATAAGTATTTGACCCCTCTGCAAAACATGACTAGTACATGGTGGCAAAACCCTTGTTGGCAATCACAGAGGTCAGATGTTTCTTGTAGTTGGCCACCAGGTTTGCACACATCTCAGGAGGGATTTTGTTCCACTCCTCTTTGCAGATCTTCTCCAAGTCATTAAGGTTTCGAGGCTGACATTTGGCAACTCAAACCTTCAGCTCCCTCCACAGATTTTCTATGGGATTAAGGTCTGGAGACTGGCTAGGCCACTCCAGGACCTTAATGTGCTTTTTCTTGAGCCAGTCCTTTGTTGCCTTGGCCGTGTGTTTTGGGTCATTGTCAAGCGCTATGATAAAACTGGCTCTCATGAGGACAGCCACAGGAAAGAAAAACCCAGAGTTACCTCTGCTGCAGAAGATAAGTTCATTAGAGTTACCAGCCTCAGAAATTACAGCCCAAATAAATGCTTCACAGAGTTCAAGTAACAGACATATCTCAACATCAACTGTTCAGAGGAGACTGCGTGAATCAGGCCTTCATGGTTGAATTGCTGCAAAGAAACCACTTCTAAAGGACACCAATAATAAGAAGAGACTTGCTTGGGCCAAGAAACACAAACAATGGACATTAGACCTTTGGAAATCTCTCCTTTGGTCTGTTGAGTCCAAATTTGAGATTTTTGGTTCTTTGTGAGATGCAGAGTAGGTGAATGGATGATCTCCACATGTGTGGATCCCACTGTGAAGCATGGAGGAGGAGGTGTGATGGTGTCAGGGTGCTTTGCTGGTGACACTGTCTTGTGATTTATTTAGAATTCAAGGCACACTTAACCAGCATGGCTACCACAACATTCTGCAGCGAAACGTCATCCCATCTGGTTTGCGCTTAGTGGGACTATCATTTGTTTTTCAACAGGACAATGACCCAAAACACACCTCCAGGCTGTGTAAGGGCTATTTGACCAAGAAGGAGAGTGATGGAGTGCTGCATCAGATGACCTGGCCTCCACAATCACCCGACCTCAACCCAATTGAGATGGTTTGGGATGATTTGGACCGCAGGGTAACGGTAAAGCAGCCAACAAATGCTCAGCATATGTGGGAACTCCTTCAAGACTGTTGGAAAAGCATTCCTCATGAAGCTGGTTGAGAGAATGCCAAGAGTGTGCAAAGCTGTCATCAAGGCAAAGGGTGGCTACTTTGAAGAATCTAAAACATAAAATATATTTTGATTTGTTTAACACTTTTTTGGTTACTACATGATTCCATATGTGTTTTTTCGTAGTTTTGATGTCGTCACTATTGTTCTACAATGTAGAAAATAGTAAAAAATTAAGAAAAACCCTTGAATGTGTAGGTGTGTCCAAACTTTTTACTGGTACTGTATACCGTTCAAAAGTTTGGGGTCACTTATAAATGTCCTTGTTTTCGAAAGAAAAGCATTTTTTTTGTCCATTAAAATAACATCAAATTGATCAGAAATACAGTGTAGACATTGTTAATGTTGTAAATGGCTATTGTACGAGATCTTCAGTTTCTTGACAATTTCTCGCATGGAATGGCCTTCATTTCTCAGAACAAGAATAGACTGACGAGTTTCAGAATAAAGTTCTTTGTTTGCTGATGCTCCAGATACTCAACTAGTCTCAAGAAGGCCAGTTTTATTGCTTCTTTAATCAGCACAACAGTTTTCAGCTGTGCTAACATAATTGCAAAAGGGTTTTCTAATGATCAATTAGCCTTTTAAAATAATAAACTTGGATTAGCAAACACAATGTGCCATTGGAACACAGGACTGACGGTTGCTGATAATGGGCCTCTGTACGCCTATGTAGATATGTCATTAAAAAATCAGCAGTTTCCAGCTACAATAGCCATTTACAACATTAAAAATATCTACACTGTATTTCTGTTATTTTAATGGACAAAAAAATTGCTTTTCTTTCGAAAACAAGGACATTTCTAAGTGACCCCAACCTTTTGAACGGTAGTGTATCTAGATACAAACATAATATTGAGTATTCAACTCGCTTTTAAAATGCTCCATGGAGAATAAAGGATTCAAGGATTCCCTAGTCTTTGGGGCTTGTGTTCTGGTCTTCTTTAAGGAGGGTGTAGTGCCTCTGGACTGAGATGGAACACAAAACTTATTTTTAAGGGGTAAAATTGATCTGGTGTTGTTTAGTAAAGTACGTCGTTTACTAAGTTCTGTGTCCTGCGCCTGACTCCGTCCTACCGCTACACACTGGCGCATGACAGAATCGCGCACCCATAATGGGGTCAGCAGGCACATCCATTCCTCCAGTATCAGTGGAGGAACGCATCCAGCAGCACTCGACCATGCTACAGTATCTCGGCACAGCCATGGATCGAGTACTACAGTCGATGGAGCGATGGGAGTGAGGGGGTTTGCCTACACCTCCTCCCAATACAAATCCCCCCACATCGCTGTCTACTCCTTCACCACCTGGATACAGTGGGATTCGGCTTTCGCTCCCGAGGGCATATGATGGAACAGCTGCCGGGTGCCAGGGGTTTCTGCTCCAGGTGGCGCTTTACCTGGCAACCATCCACCCGGCTCCCTCGGGATACGAGAGCGTGTCCACCCTCATCTCCTGTCTGTAGGGGAAAGCGCTCGAGTGGGCAAACGCTGAGTGGGGAGGTATAGACGCAGCATCTCAGACAGGGGAGGAGGAGCGCACAGGACTTCGCACTGGACTTCAGGACCTTGGCAGCCAGCGCGGGATGGAATGAGAGGGCCCTGATCGACCATTACAGATGCAGCCTACGGGAGGACGTTCGTCGAGAGCTGGCCTGCAGGGAAACCACCCTCAACCTGGACCAGCTGGTGGACATATCTATATGGCTGGATAACCTGTTGGCCACCTGCGGACGTTCAGATCAGGGTCCGTCCAGTCCATCTCCCAGCACTTCCGACCCTACACCGATGGAGCTCGGAGGTGCTGATTTAAGGGTTACCAGAAGGGGGGCTGTTTCCTGCACCAACTGTGGCCGCAGAGGACACACTGCTGGTAGGTGCTGGAGAGGGTCCTTAGGGAATGAAGGCAGCAGGCAGGGCACTGGAGGACCATCCCAGGTGAGTAGGCACCCGACTCACCCAGAGCTCTCTGTTGCTCACATGTGTGTTCATGTCGAATTTCCTGTGTTTTCCCCGCATTCCCAGCATAAGGCGCTCGTAGATTCAGGCGCAGCTGGGACTTTTATAGACCGTCTATTTGCACATAGATGAGGTATTCCTATTTGTCCTGTTGATGTGCCCTTCCCTATACATGCCTTAGATAGTTGCCCTTTAGGGTCAGGCCTGATTAGGGAGGTCACAGCTCCACTCTGAATGAAAACGCAGGAGGGTCAAGAGGAGAGAATCAGTCTCTTCCTGATCGTTTTTCCTGCATTTCCCGTGGTGTTGGGGCTTCCCTGGTTAGCCTCTCATGACCCCAATATTTTGTGGCAACAGAGGGCTCTCAAGGGATGGTCACGTCAGTGCTCGGGGAGGTGTGTAGGTGTTTCCATAGGTGCAACGACGGTGGAGAGTCCAAACTAGGTCTCCACTATGCACATTCCCCCCGAATATGCCGATTTGGCTCTCGCCTTCTGTAAAAGGAAGGCGAATCAATTACCACCCCATCAACAGGGGGATTGTGCGATAAATCTGCACTTCCTCGGAGTCATGTGTATCCTCTGTCACAGGAGGAAACGGTAGCTATGGAATCATATGTCTCCGAATCTCTGGGACAGGGATACATTCGGCCTTCCACTTCCCCTGCTTCCTCAAGTTTATTTTTTGTAAAGAAGAAGGATGGAGGGTTGCGCCCGTGCATTGACTATCGAGGTCTCAATCAGATAACTGTTAAGTACAGTTATCCACTACCGCTCATTGGGAGTATGACAGAGTCATTGCACGGATGGCGCTTCTTCAACCAAATTGGATCTCAGGAGCGCGTACAACCTGGTGCGTATCCGGGAGGGGGATGAGTGGAAGACGGCATTTAGTACCACCTCTGGGCACTATGAGTACCTCGTCATGCCGTACGGGTTGATGAATGCTCCCTCAGTCTTCCAATTCTTTGTCGATTAGATTTCCAGGGACCTGCACAGACAGGGTGTAGTGGTGTGTATATAGATGATATTCTCATCTACTCTGCTACACGAGCCGAGCATGTGTCCCTGGTGCACAGGGTGCTTGGTCGACTGTTAGAACATGACCTGTACGTCAATGCTGAGAAATGTCTGTTCTTTCAACAGTCCGTCTCCTTCTCCGCGTCAGGGGTGGAGATGGAAAATGACCGCATTTCAGCCGTGTGTAATTGGCCGATTCCAACCAAGGTAAAGGAAGTGCAGCGATTCTTAGGGTATGCCAACTACTACCAGAGGTTTATCCGGGGCTTTGGTCAGGTAGCGGCTCCTATTACCTCCTTGCTGAAGGGGGGACCGGTGCACCTGCAGTAGTCAGCTGAGGCGGACAGGGCTTTTGGTCACCTGAAGGCTCTGTTCACCTCGGCTCCCGTGCTGGCTCATCCGGATCCTTCCTTGGCATTCATAGTCGAGGTGGATAGGAGCTGTACTGTCTCAGCGCTCGGGTACGCCACCAAAGCTCCGCCCCAGGAGCGAAACTATGATGTGGGGGACCGGGAGCTATTAGCTGTTGTTAATGCTCTGAAGGTGTGGAGACATTGGCTTGAGGGGGCAAAACACCCTTTTCTCATTTGGACTGACCACCGCAATCTGGAGTACATCCGGGCGGCGAGGAGACTGAACCCTCGCCAGGCAAGGTGGGCCATGTTTTTCACACGTTTTGTTTTCACCCTCTCTACAGACCAGATTCCCAGAATGCTAAGGCAGACGCTCTGTCCCGACTGTATGACACAGAGGAGCGGTCCAGGGAGCCCACTCCCATAATTCCGGCTTCTTGTTTGGTGGCACCGGTGGTATGGGAGGTTGACGCAGACATCAAGCGTGCGTTACGCACGGAGCCCACTCCCCCCCAGTGTCCAGTGGGTCGTGTGTACGTTCCGTCTGATGTCCGCGATCGATTGATCTATTGGGCTCATACGTCACCCTCTTCTGGTCATCCTGGCATCGGTCGGACAGTGCGCTGTCTTAGTGGGAAGTACTGGTGGCCTACTTTAGCTAAGGATGTGAGGGTTTATGTTACCTCCTGCTCGGTGTGCTCCCAGTGCAAGGCACCTAGACACCTGCCCAGAGGGAAATTACAACCTCTACCCGTTCCACAATGGCCGTGGTCACACCTATCGGTGGATTTTGTTACGGACCTCCCCCCATCACAGGGAAATACCACGATCTTAGTCGCTGTGGATCGGTTTTCTAAGTCCTGCCGTCTCATTCCTTTGCCCGGTCTCCCTACGGCCCTACAGACTGCTGAGGCCCTGTTTACACACGTCTTCTGGCACTACGGGGTACCTGAGGATATAGTGTCTGATTGGGGTCCCCAGTTCACATCAAGGGTCTGGAGGGCGTTCATGGACCATCTGGGGGTCTCAATCAGCCTGACCTCAGGGTTTCACCCCGAGAGTAATGGGCAGGTGGAGGGAGTAAACCAGGATGTGGGTAGGTTTCTGAGGTCATATTGCCAGGACCGGCCGGGGGATTGGTCGGTGTACATCCCCTGGGCAGAGATGGCCCAAAACTGCCTCCGCCACTCCTCTACTGACCTGTCTCCATTACAGTGTGTACTAGGTTATCAGCCGGTCCTGGCAGCATGGCATCAGAGCCAGATCGAGGCACCTGCGGTGGATGAATGGTTTTGGCGCTCTGAGGAGACCTGGAACGCTGCCCATGTACGCCTGCAATGGGCTATCAGGCGACAGAAGGCGAGCACCGACCGCCACCCCAGTGAGGCCCCGGTGTATGCACCGGGGGACCGGGTCTGGCTCTCGACCCGAAACCTGCCCCTTCGCCTGCCCTGCTGGAAGCTGGGTCGGTGGTTTGTGGGGCCATTTAAAGTCCTGAGGAGATTGAATGAGGTATGTTATAGGTTACAGCTCCCTCCTGATTACAGTATTAACCCCTCGTTCCATGTGTCTCCTCAGGCCGGTGGTAGCTGGTCCGCTCAAGGAGTCTGAGGTGCGGGAGGCTCCTCCGCCCCCACTGGATATTGAGGGGGCACCGGCGTACTCGGTCCGTGCCATCCTGGATTCAAGGCATCGGGTGGGGGTCTGCAGTATCTCGTGGAGTGGGAGGGGTACGGTCCGGAGGAACGGTGCTGGGTTCCTAGGAGGGACATCCTCGATCCCTCCCTGTTGAGGGATTTCCACCGTCGTAACCCGACTCGCCCTGCTCCGCGTCCTCCTGGCCGTCCCCGAGGCCGGTGTCGGTGCACGGCTGGAGCCGAGCGTCAAAGGCGGGGGGTACTGTCACGAATTCAGCCGATGCTGCCCCTCCTCCTTGCTCGGGCAAGCTTCGGCGTTCGTCGTCACCGGAGTACTAGCTGCCACCGATCTATGTTTCTGTGCTCCACTTGTTTGTCTTGATTGCACACACCTGATTCCCATCACGTAAATTTGTTTCCATATTTTACCCTCTGGTTTCCTCATGGTGTTGTGCGTGATATTTCGTTGTTTTGTTGTCTTTCTTGTGAGCTGGTATTATTCTTCCCTGCGTGGAAGATATGCTCTGTTACTTTTGTTTAGTAAAGTACGTCGTTTACTAAGTTCTGTGTCCTGCGCCTGACTCCATCCTACCGCTACACACTGACGCATGACATTATGTTACTGAAGATATTCCTATGGCTTTCAAATGATCTCGCCCGCAAAACGCAGGAGAAAAACTCCCGGTTTTTGGCTGAAAAAGTGTGCCATTAGTATTCTTTTTTGTAATGTTCCCCATCAAGAAAACCAAATAATGTCGCTCAAACAGAAGGGGGAACTAACAAAGAGTCACCGACAACAACCAAAACGAAACAGGTGGGGTTTTAGGAGGGGTTCTGAAAGACACTCATGCTGGTGTCCAATGAAAGTTGACTACCAACAACAACTGGAACCTAAAAGACACCTACCATGAGCACCCACTAAAGTTGCCCAAGAAGAGGCAAACAAAAGAAAACACACTCCAAATGTCATCAAACTCCTCCTCTGGATGCATCTCATCAACAAGAGGGGAGAGGGAAACTCTTTACTCTGTTCAGGAATCAGCTGCTTCCTAGACATCAAATTGTCAACTGTAGGGGACCTCTCTTTCTTCAGTGGTCCTACAAACTTGCTTACCTTTGGGGTTTTCAAAGGAGAGGTCAACTCAGGAGGTTTACCGAAATCAGGATCACACAAACGTCTCAGACAAATCGACCATGGTGGGATCGCTGACATCCTCATCACTAGACTTGCTCCCGGTGACTTTCTTAGACATGAAACGGCACATGCTGGGAACACTGTGGGGTACTTTTCTGATAACCCATCAAGTTCCTCTACTCTGGGTCTCTTACAAATGACAGGTTCTGGCACGACCTTCCCTCCAGCCAATCGTTTTCCCAAAATGAATGAGACCCACTTCACCGGTAGGCTAGGTCTCTGACGACAACGGAACCAGAAACAAGATCAAACTTGAGTTCCACATTATACAAAGGAACTTCCATGCAACCCATCTCCACGCCTTGTAACTAGTTGCTGAAGTGTCAGACAAAGTCAAAATACCCTCCAAAATGTAGGATTGGGCTGCCCCCGTCTCCAAGAATCTTCACTGGCTGCAAAGGGTTCCTACACATCTGATCTCAAATTTTGTTTAGGAGATAACCCAGTCCCAACTAGAGACTTAATGGGCTGGAGTGCTCCCACAAGAAGAAACAGTTTTTTCTCCCTCTCATTTTTCTGTTTCAACTTTGGACACAGAGACAATGTGTCCCTTCGCACAGCAGTAATGACAAACTGGCGGATACGAAAACCCGTTTTCTGCCAATGCTTATCTTTGGGCACTGTAAAAAAACAAACAATGAAACCTAGCAGTAGAAGGTGCCTTCTGCGGAAGGATAACTACTTGGCGCTTTGTTTGTGAAGGTAGTTTGTGACTGCAGCTTTCTCAAGAGTGAGATCCTTGTGCTCATAAATGTAGGTAGCAACCCTTTCGTGAAGGCAATTCTTGAACTGCTCGAGAAGTATGAGTGTTTAAATCCTTGAGATCCACACCACCAATCATAAAGACATGCTTGTTCCCTTGCAAACTCAACATGGCTTTGTGATTCTGTCTTTTGTAATTTACGGAATAGTTGTCTGTATGCCTCTGGGACCAACTTGTAAGCCCAAAGGAAAGCAGCTTTAACAGTGTCATAATCTGAGCTCTGGTCAAGAGATAAAGCAACATACATTTTCTGGGCTTTTACCACAAGAACACATTGGAGGAGCGGTGACCAAATATCTTGTGGCCATTTTAGGGATGTGGCAATCCGGTCAAACAGAGTAAAATACACATCCACCTCCTTTTTGTTGAAATGCGATACAAGCCGGCTGTTCCGACCAAGATCAAACTGTTGAGGGTGCAGGATGGCCTGACTTGATTCGGAGTAATTCCAGACCTATCTCCCTTTGTCGCGCTTCCAGCTCCATCTCTTTTTATTGAATGGCATGCACATGCTCTTCTTGTTATTGTTCTAGTCTGGCTGCACATTCTCTTTCCCTTTCCTTGTGCTCGAGCTCTAATTTCTGTTGTTCCCATTTTGCCTTCAGTTCTACCTCTCGCAGTTGCATGTCTATGGGGAGTACTCTACCACCCGTAGGACCCTTTTCATCATCCTCCCTCTCCGGAAGGATTTCCTCCACCACCAAAGCAGTATAGATTAACTCTGACTACTGCTTTGCGAATCGGTATGTGTAACTTTGATGTTATAATGCTTTGCAATGACGAGCAGATTCACCTTCGTACATTTATCTAGCATCGCCCATGTAGGGTTTTCCACAAATGCTTCCAACTTAAAGTCCATTGCTTTTTAGTATTTTTATATTAGCCTGTGTGTTTATGCAACTTTCAAAATGAACCCCACCTGTTTCATTTTGGTTGTTGTCAGTGACTCTTTGTTAGTTCCCCCTTCTGTTTGAGCGACAATTTATAGGTTTCTTGCTGGGGAATGTAACTTTCTAAATGAACCCCACAAGAACTATGTGGGACGCTGGGCTGAAGGGAGTTGTAATTTCCATTAAGCAAATATTCAACCTAGTTCAGCGCAATAACATGGTAATTAACTGCAAAGGCCATATTCCGTTGCGCCAGTTTTTTCCAGCTCGGACCGAGATGGATACACTTTTATGCCTGCTACACTACATGACCAAAAGTATGTGGAAACCTGATCGTCGGACATCTCATTCCAAAATCATGGGCATGAATATAGAGTTGGTCCCCCTTTTACTGCATAACAGCCTCCACTCTTCTCGGAAGGCTTTTCACTAGATGTTAAAACATTGCTGCGGGGACTTGCTTCCATTCAGCCACAAGAGCATTAGTGATGTACTCGATTAGGCCTGGCTCGCAGTCGGCATTCCAATTCATGTCAAAGGTGTTAGATGGGGTTGAGGTCAGGGCAATGTGCAGGCCAGTCAAGTTCTTCCACACCGATCACAACCTTGCTTTGTGCACGGGGCATTGTCATGCTGAAACAGGAAAGGGCCTGCCCCAAACTGTTGCCACAAAGTTGGAAGCACAGAATCATCTAGAATGTCATTGTATGGTGTAGCATTAATATTTCCCTTCACTGAAACTAAGGGGCATAGCTCGAACCATAAAAAAAAGCCCGAGACCATTATTCCTCCTCATCCAAACTTTACAATTGGCACTATGCATTATGCCAAACCCAGATTCGTCCGTCGGACTGCCAGATGGTGGAGCGTGATTCATCACTCCAGAGAATGTGTTTCCACTGCTCCAGAGTCCAATGATGGCGAGCTTTACACCACTCCAGCCGAAGCTTGGCTGCTCGGTCATGGTAACCCATTTCATGAAGCACCCGACAAACAGTTATTGAGCTGACGTTGCTTCCAGAGGCAGTTTGGAACTTGGTAGTGAGTGTTGCAACCGAGGACAGGCGGTCCTGTTCTGTGAGCTTGTGTGGCCTACCACTTTGTGGCTGAGCCGTTGTAGCTCCTAGACGTTTCCACTTCACAATAACAGCACTTACAGTTGACCAGGGCAGCTCTAGCAGGGCAGAAATGTTATACACCTGTCAGCAACGGGTGTGGCTGAAATTGCCGAATCCACTAATTTGAAGGGGTGTCCACATACTTTTGTATATATTGTGTATGTTATCTTAGATACACATAGACTGCATAGACCGCATGAGATAGGAATGTACACAACACAACAACAAGAGGGATATACACAGTTCCTGAAGTGATGAGAGAAGACTGATTAACTGATAATTAAAATAACAGTTAAGATGGCCCTTTTTCCTAAGTGCAGAGATGTATTATAGGTAATGAATGTGAAGCAGAAAGATCAGCGTACCCCAAATCCAGAGGTTGTGAGTTTAAATCCCACGTGGTTTCATATTTTGTATTTGTATTTGTATTTATTATGGATCTCCATTAGCTTCTGCCAAGGCAGCAGCTACTCTTCCTGGGGTCTGGCAAAATTAAGGCAGTTATACAATTTTAAAACATTACAAAACCTTCATTACAGAATTCACAACACACTAAGTGTGTGCCCTCAGGCCCATACTTCACTACCATATGTCTACAACACAAAATCTATGTGTACGTGTGTATAGTATGTTATCATGTGTGTGTATGCATGTGTCTTTACCTATGTTTGTGTTGCTTCTCAGTCCCCGCTGTTCCATAAGGTGTATTTTTATCTGTTTTTTTTTATCTGATTCTACTGCTTGCATCAGTTACATGATGTGGAATAGAGTTCCATGTAGTCATGGCTCTAGGTAGTACTGTGCGCCTCCCATAGTTTGTTCTGGACTTGGGGACTGTGAAAATACCTCTGGTGGCATGTCTTGTTGGGTATGCATGGGTGTCTGAGTTGTGTGCCAGTCGTTTAAACAGACAGCTCGGTGCTTTCAACATACATTTACATTTACATCATTTAGCAGACGCTCTTATCCAGAGCGACTTACAGTTAGTGCATACATTATTCTTTTTTTTTTTTAAATTTTTTTTCTCATACTGGCCCCCCGTGGGAATCGAACCCACAACCCTGGCGTTGCAAACGCCATGCTCTACCAACTGAGCTACCTCCCTGTCAACCTCTCACAAATACAAGTAGTGATGAAGTCAATCTCTCCTCTACTTTGAGCCAGGAGAGATTGACATGTAAATTATTAATGTTTGCTCTCTGTATACATCCAAGGGCCAGTCGTGCTGCCCTGTTCCGAACCAATTGCAATTTGTGGCACCTGACCACACAACTAAATAGTAGTCCAGGTGCAACAAAACTTGAGCCTGTAGGACCTGCCTTGTGGATAGTGCTGTTGATAGATGCTATTTACCATTGTGTACTCAGGTTTATCACAGGTGATAGTTACAAAACTCATCACTGTTTCCTATATCAACATGTGGGTTGGGCCTCTCTATCTGTGAGGCGAGAGCAACATGCTCTCTTGTTTATTTATAAAGCACTTCTTTTAAAACTACCTCCATATATATCATCATTAATTTCCACTAGATATACTAATTTTAAAACCAGATCACAGATGTGGATTACATTAGAGACTCCTGTGGTCTCCACAGAGTTGGGTAGGACTGCCTTCAGTTCCTTTGCACCTTATTTATGGAACAAACTGCAGATCCAACTTAAGTTAGACACTCTGGTGTCCCTTGCCCATTTAAAAAATGTTATGGAGGATCAATATGATGTTGTCTGTGATTGTTTCTGTTGAATTGTGTTTTTGTTTTGTATGTTTGAAATGTTCTTGTCTGTATGTCTAAAACTGTACATGTCAACATGTTTACACAGGGCACAGCCGTAAAAGAGATCCAGGTCTCAGTCTGTTTTTCCCTGTAAAAAAAAAAGAAAAAAAAAAAAAGAAGGTAGAGCAGCGCTTTATTATGGACAGACTTCTCCCCATCTTAGCTACTGTTGTATCAATATGTTTTGACCATGACATTTTACAATCCAGGATTACTCCAAGCAGTTTAGTCACCTCAACTTGCTCAATTTCCACATTATTCATTACAAGATTTAGTTGAGGTTTAGGGTTTAGTGAATGATTTGTCCCAAATACAATGCTTTTAGTTGTAGAAATATTTAGGACTAACTTATTCCTTGCCAGCCATTCTGAAACTAACTGCAGCTCGTTGTTAAGTGTTGCAGTCATTTCAGTTGCTGTAGTAGCTGATGTGTATAGTGTTGAGTCATCCGCGTACATAGACACATTGTCTTTACTCAAAGCCAGTGGCATGTCATTAGTAAAGACGGAAAAAAGTAGGGGGCCTAGACAGCTACCCTGGGGAATTCCTAATTCTACCTGGATTATGTTGGAGAGGCTTCCAATAAAGAACACCCTCTGTGTTCTGTTAGACAGGTAACTCTTATTCCACATTATATCAAGGGGTGTAAAGCCATAACACATACGTTTTTCCAGCAGCAGACTATGATCGATAATGTCAAAAGCGACACTGAAGTCTAACAAAACAGCCTCCACAATCTTTTAATCATCAATTTCTCTCAGCCAATCATCAGTCATTTGTGTAAGTGCTGTGCTTGTTGAATGCCCTTCCCTATCAGCGTGTTGAAAGTCTGTTGTTAATTTGTTTACTGGAAAATAGTATTGTATCTGGTCAAACACCATTTTTTTCAAAACTTTACTAAGGGTTGGTAACAGGCTGATTGGTCGGCTATTTGAGCCAGTAAAGGGGGCTTTACTATTCTTAGGTAGCGGAATAGCTTTTGCTTTCCTCCAGGCCTGAGGGCACACACTTTCTAGGAGGCTTAAATGGAAGATATGACAAATAGGAGTGGCAATATCGTCCGCTCTTATCCTCAGTAATCTTCCATCCAGGTTGTCAGACCACGTTGGCTTGTCATTGTTGATAGACAACAATAATTTTTTCACCTCTTCCCCACTCACTTTACGGAATTCAAAATTACAATTCTTCTCTATCATTATTTGGTCAGATATACTTGGATGTGTAGTGTCAGCGTTTGTTGCTGGCATGTCATGCCTAAATTTGCTAATCTTGCCAATGAAAAAATCATTAAAGTAGTTGGCAATATCAGTCGGTTTTGTAATGAATGAGCCATCTGATTCAATGAATGATGGAGCTGAGTTTGCCTTTTTTTCCAACATTTAATTGAAGGTGCTCCAAAGCTTTTTACTACCATTCTTTGTCATTTATCTTTGTTCATTGTGTAGTTTCTTCTTCTTTTTAATCAGTTTAGTCACATAATTTCTCAATTTGCTGTGCGTTTGCCAATCGGTTGTGCAGCCAGACTTATTTGCCGTTCCTTTTGCTTCATCCCTCTGAACCATAAAATATTTCAATTCCTCATCAATCCACAGGGATTTAACAGTTTTTACAGTAATTTTCTTAATTGGTGCATGCTTATTTGTAACTGGGATAAATCAGTACTAAGTGATCATGTCAAATGTAATCAAATCATATTGTCATTGATTAAAGATTTGTACACTATTTTAGCTGAATAGCGTACCACTTAAGACACCCATACCATTTAATTACTTTACTTTTAATTGTTTGGGACACTTGGGACCATCACGTGACGTCCTGACGGCTGGTAAAACAAATGTCTTGAAAACAGCTTACAAACGTCCTAACATGACGTCCTGGTAACGTACAGGGAACTACACAAAGGTCCATCAGAGAATGTTCCCTTGGAACAATCTTGCGACATCCTACCCTGCAAATAAAAATTAGTCGTTAGTACGTCACAAAATGGCCACCTAAAGTGGTCAGGGCATTGTGTCATGCTCCCCTGGAAGTACAAAGTAGGAATCGCTCGCCTCTTCCTCTGTTCTTGAAAGCCGGCATGAAAAGTGACAGAGTAATCTGTGTCGCAGTCTTACAGTAGCCTATAGCAATGGCGCCCTCTACAGTCAGCTGAGTAGCGTCCCACATGAGTTTGTAGGTTTGGGTCTGTGTGGCGGGAAAGAGGCAGAGAACTTGTCCTTATGATTTGTTCTCTTCATTAATGACCTCACTCCTCCTTTGCAAGTTTTTCAGTAACCAATACCTGTTTTACCCTATGTTGAACAATGCATATAGTCTCAGTTTATCCCAGATTTTACTACCTGTGTTTGAATTTAGAGAACCGTCTGTGTGGTAATAAAAGTCTGCTAAATACTCCTCTACCTCTCCAAATCAGTGGGCATGGAGTAGCGATATGAGAATCATAAGCAATATGAGAAGCATCCCACTGAGCAGAAACTGGTAGAATCAACGTTGTTTACAAGTCATTGTGGTCCTCTGTAGCTCAATTGGTAGAGCATGGCGCTTGTAACGCCAGGGTAGTGGGTTCGATCCCCGGGACCACCCATATGTAAAAATGTATGCACACATGACTGTAAGTCGCTTTGGATAAAAGCATCTGCTAAATGGCATATTATATTATTATTTCAACCAAAACAATCAATGTGATGTTGAACCAACGTGGAAATCTGATTGGATTGAAAAAACTCATCAACTTTTCGTCTTTTTTTTACCCAACTTTTAACCTAAATCCAATATAATGATGATTTTTTCTTTTTTTACATTGAATTCACGTTAGTTGACAACTCAACCAAATGTAAATCAAAACTAGACGTTGAACTTATGTCTGTGCCCAGTAGGATATGCATAACCATAGGAGCAATTGAAAGGGAACCCTTTCGAGATTCTGGGGAAATTCCCAGAACAAAGATGAGGAACCAAAGGTTCACATGTCACAAGACTAAATTCAAACATTACACATTATTTAATGTACCTTTACTCTACTTTTTGAAACAATTTTTCGATAACAGAATCTGGAAATACTCTGTATATATTTAGTTGCATAACAAGAATATTCATGACAAATTTGGGGAAGATACAACAGAACATTTGTATTTCTATTTGTATTCATTAAGGATCCGTACTCTTCCTGGGGTCCAGCAACATTAAGGCAATTACAGTATATACAATTTAAAATATTACATAACATTACATTTCATTACACTTTACACAATATATTTAGTGTGTTCCCTCAGGCAACTACTCCACTATCACATATTTACAATACAACATCCATGTGTATGTGTGTGTAGAGTGCGTGTGTGCATGTGTGTCTCTGCCTGTGTGTGTGTCTCTTTACAGTCCCCGCTCTTCCATAAGGTGTATTTTTATCTGTTTTTTAAATCTGATTCTACTGCTTGCATCATTTACCTGATTTGGAATAGAATTCCATGTAGTCATGGCTCTATTTAGTACTGTGTGCCTCCCATAGTCTGTTCTTGACTTGGGGACTGTGAAGAGACCTTTGGTGGCATGTCTTGTGGGGTATGCATGGGTGTCCGAGCTCTGTGCTAGTAGTTTAAACAGACACCTCGGTGCATTCAGCATGTCAACACTTCTTACAAAAACAAGTAGTGATGAAGTCAATCTCTCCACTTTGAGCAGTGAGAGATTTACATGCATATTATTAATGTTAGCTCTCTGTGTACATTTAAGGGTCAGCAGTGCTGTCCTGTTCTGAGCCAATTGTACTTTTCAGAGGTCTCTCTTTGTGGCACCTGACCACACGACTGAACAGTAGTCCAGGTGCGACAAAACTAGAGCCTGTAGGACCTACCTTGTTGATAGTGCTGTTAAGAAGGTAGAGTAACACTTTATTATGGACAGACTTCTCCCCATCTTGGCTACTGTTGTATCAACATGTTTTGACCATGACAGTTTACAATCCAGGGTTACTCTAAGCAGTTTAGTCACCTCAACTTGATCAATTTCCACATTATGTATCACAAGATTTAGTTGAGGTTTAGGGTTTAGTGAATGATTTGTCCCAAATACAATGCTTTTAGTTTTTGAAATATTTAGGACTAACTTATTCCTTGCCACCCATTCTGAAACTAGCTGCAGCTCTTTGTTATGTGTTGCTGTGATTTCACTCGCTGTAGTAGCTGACGTGTATAGTGTTGAGTCATCCGCATACATAGACACACTGGCTTTACTCAAGGCCAGTGGCATGTCATTCGTAAAGATTGAAAAAAGTAAGGGACCTAAACAGCTACCCTGGGGAATTCCTGATTTTACCTGGATTATGTTCGAGAGGCTTCTATTAAAGAACACCCTCTGTGTTCTGTTAGACAAGTAAAGCCATAACACATACGTTTTTCCAGCAGCAGACTTTGATCGATAATGTCAAAAGCCGCACTGAAGTCTAACAAAACAGCCCCACAATCTTTTATCATCAATTTCTCTCAGCCAATCATCAGTCATTTGTGCTTGTTGAATGTCCTTCCCTATTAGCGTGCTGAAAGTCTGTTGTCAATTTGTTTACAGTAAAATAGCATTATATATGTTCAAGCACAATTTTTCCCAGAAGTTTACTAAGGGTTGGTAACAGGCTGATTGGTTGGCTATTTGAGCCAGTAATGGGGGCTTTACTATTGTTGGGTAGCGTAATTACCTTTGCTTCACTCCTGAAGGCACACAATTTCTAGTAGGCTCGGATTGAAGATATGGCAAATAGAAGTGGCAATATCATCCGCTATTATCCTCAGTAATTTTCCATCCAAGTTGTCATACTTAGTCACATGATTTCTCAACTTACAGTACGTTTGCCAATCGGTTGTGCAGCCAGACTTATTTGCCATTCCTTTTGCCTCATCCCTCTCAACCATACCATTTTTCAATTCTTCATGAAACCACTGGTTTAACAGTTTTTACAGTTATTTTCTTAGTGGGTGCATACTTATTAGTAACTGGAATAAGCTATTTCATAAATGTGTCAAGTGCAGCGTCTGGTTGCTCCTCATTACACACCACAGACCAACAAATATTATTTACATCAACAACATAGGAATCACTACAAAACTTATTGTATGACCTCTTATACACTATATTAGGCTCAGCCTTTGAACTTTGGTTTTTCTAGATATGGCTACTATATTGTGATCACTACATCTGATGGATTTGGATACTGCTTTAAAACAAATTTCTGCAGCATTAGTAAAGATGTGATCAAAACATGTTGATGATCTCATTCCTGTGCTGTTTGTAACTACCCTGGTAGGTTGACAGACAACATGAACCTGGTTGCAGGCACTAGTTACAGTTTGAAGCTTTTTCTTGAATTAGCAGCTTGATGAAAGCCAGTCAATATTTAAATCACCCAGAAAATATACCTTTCTGTTGATATCACATACATTATCAAGCATTTCACACATGTTATCCAGATACTGACGGTTAGCACTTGGAGGTCTATAGCAACTTCCGACCAGGATGGGCTTTAGGTGAGGCAGATGAACCTGTAGCCATATTACTTCAACAGTATTTAACATGAGATCCTCTCTAAGCTTTACAGGAATGTGGTTCTGAATGTAAACGGCAGCACCTCCACCTTTGGCATTTCTGTATTTTCTGAAGATGTTATATCCATGTATTGCTACCACTGTATCATCAAAGGTGTTATCTAGGTGAGTTTCAGAGATTGTCAGAATATGAATGTTATCTGTTACGAGCAAATTATTGATTTCATGAACCTTGTTTCTTAAGCTACATATGTTAATGTGTCTATTTTGAGCGCTTTTCTTCTGTGTCCATGCACATCATGAAACAAGAGATGTGCATGGACACTTTTATGGGATGGTTGATTGTTTTCATTGCTTTACTGGGAAGCGTAGCAGAAGTAGACATGCTCATGTTATTTACTTTAGTGCAGGGTGAGCTGCACACAGTGGACTTCCTACTAGGCACACTGCGTCAGTGCTAACAGTATAACTGGTTCATAGGCACATGATTACTGCATACAATAGCTGTAGGATCAGCAGAGGCACTCAGGGCAGTTAGAGGGACATAAATTAGGTTACTTACATTGTGTCTTCCAACGCCCCTGGGATAATATACATTTGCTGAAGCATTATGTCAACTCAGCGACACAATGTTAGGGATTAACTGAGCTGTGCTTGGGTCATTGATAAGTAATTGTCTCAACGCAGCCTTATAATGCTGTGAAAGGATCCAGGAAACCAAATGATTTGAGGGGATCCCATCCTCCATATAAAACATGTTTTTTTCCCCAGAAGGTATCAAGAGTGTCAATAAATGTTACACCCACAGAGTTGCGATAGTCTCGTAGCCAGTTATGGTGGGTTAAAAGTCTGCTGAAATGTTCAATGCCACGATTTAGGGAGGGCACAGGGCGAGATGTTATGGGGCGTTTGTTGGTGTCAAGCAGAGACCCAATCAGTTCTTTAAAATCCATCTTCAGGTGTTCTGAGCTGCCCTTCATAATGTAATTGAATCCCACATGATCTGTGATAGACTCAATTTCCTCATGCAGGTTTAAAATGTTTGGGAGCAGTTTATTGATGTCCTGTACTCGTGATCCTGTCCTGTACTCGTGACTGAGACATTTATCACCATTGAACTGCCCAATACAATGGTCGGAGAAGGAGATGGAGAAATCCGCCCATTCCTACCCCTCACACAATTCGTTGAACCTTTCACAGGCCCACGAGAAGCAGGATAGTATATGCCCGCTGCTCCCGGCGATAGGTCCAGACCTCCCACAGCAGGCAGTGTCACTTCAGATCCAGAGAGAGGGAAAGGAGCCGAACTCAACGACAAAGCTGCTGCTGGAGTCAGCGTAGTTGGATTCAGCACATCTGTCGCAGACACTGGCAATCCCAGCAATGAAGGCGTAGGTAGATCAGGCACCAGTGTGGCGAAGCTATTCCTTATGTCAATCTGCTCTGAACCTCTCGCAGACACTCCAGTCCGCTAAGCAGCATGCCGCTGCCTTCGGATTCCACGACTTGTGACATGGGACCCGTGCTGATTGGAACAATCCTCTTGCTGTTCTCCGTCTACTCCACTACAAGATGGAGGAGGAGAAGCAGATGGAGACGACTTCCTCGGCAGGCAAGTTCCAGGTGGTACAAGCCATTCAGATAAGGACAGATGACAAGGCGGGGATACATTCATCAGGCCCGAGTGGCGTCCAGCCACAGGAGTTGAGAACAAGAAAGTTCCAATTTGCATTTTCCCCATAAATTCGCGCAGAATAGAAATTTGACAGCCACTTAATTCCTGTAATCCTCCGCAATTATCAATATTGTCCCGGATAAGAGCGTAATAAACACAGCTTCTACAGTGCTGGAAACTTCCGTTAGCTATTCCAGGCGAATCGGGCTCCATTGCAACCTAGATAGCTGACTAGTTGATAGCAGGTGTTGACACAAACACTAATGAACAAAATAAAAATAAAACAAAATAAAACTTCGGAAACAACAGGCCGAAACAACAGGTCGAGGCGCAGGAGGTGTCCGAGTTCGTGACAGGAGTTTGTGGAGTTCGTGACAAGAAATGACGTAGACAGATGCCAGGGAGGATGGAGGGATTGTGTAAGAGGTCTAAATGATTAATTAATTTCAATACACTTGTATGACTCAGGAAAAGCGTTCAACTTTTAGGTGGTTTCTGGACCTCTCATGACTGTGCCTTCGGAGGAACTGACGCAACCACACTTGTAGTTTTTTGTTTGGAACACTGCCCTACATCCCCACCATCACACAATGGTGGTGTTCACGCAATCCCAAAAATACCATTACAAATTGAAATCTGGATCAGGTGGGCATCAATTGAAGGTGGGCATCTATTGCCTAGCTGATTTATAAAATTAGATCTTACAGTCTTAGGCTTTCACATTGTCATTTTGGTACACATAGAATAATATGTTCAGAACAACCCCGGGCATGACGCCATGTTATCCTTTCAACCGTTCATCAAACATAGCGATCATCAACATTGATACTGTAAATGACATGAGTTTTATAATATGGAAATGTAAAATGCACATTTGCACTCATGATTGTGTGGGTTTCTTGTATGACATCAAAGCGGTATTTATTATACTCTTCAACGTCTCATATTTTAGAACACCTTCAGTCCTCTTAATTTACACCACCCCCCTCTCTGATGACATGAAATGTGCAAAAGTAGCCCAATTGGCGGGAGGGATGGGGGCATCTTATTGTTGTGCGTGATGCTCACATTTAGAACGTCTGTCAGTTGAATCCCATACATCACTTTAAAGCAGAGACCCTGAGCTCTGACGAAATGTATGTAATGTGGAGACAAACGGATTCAGTTCAGTCAGTTGTCCTGATGAGCCCTTCCCAGATAGCTAGTTTATGCTTGTGACTAGAAACTTCAGCAAGAATGTGAAACTTGTCTGCCGAAGTTGGGACTTGGGAGAGGGTTCAGAGTCATTCAGTTTTTATCAGAGTAATTTTTTCTTTTTTTTTCTTTATTATTATTATTTTTTAAATCACTAGCTACAATAAATGTGCTTTTGCTGTCACCCTGGCCGTCACCCAAGCTGTCACCCTGGCTACACTAGCTAGCTACTTCCCTCTCCTACAGGAAAGCAGTGCTCAGCAAGCGGAAGCAAAGGACACTGTGCCCCGTGTTATTGTGTTGCCGGCTTGCAGCGCAAACCCTCCCCATTGAGCAGTAGACTGTATCACGGTGACATCCAGATGGTTAATACACATATTACAACTTATTTCTCGTGTAGGCTGCTATCCTACTCTAAAAAAAATCAAGTGGGATGGAACAAATTGGCCACGTTAGCTACCGCCGGCGACATGTGATACAGCTGCCCGGTGGGAAGCAACTGCTGCCCAGTGGAAAGCAACTCATGTCGGCAAGAACCTCTATACAACACCGTTGCACTGGCCATTCACACCGGCTTGTCGCAACATTAGCTAATTGGCATGTCACGGTGACATCCAGATAGTGACCAATACTACATGTATTACATAGTATTACATACTGTATTACCGATACAAAATGCCAGGTCGCAGTTGTAAATGAGAACTTGTTCTCAACTGGCTTACCTTGTTAAATAAAGGTGAAATAAAAAAATTAAAAATTAAAAAACATAACCCAAAACACAACCGAAGCAAACCACAAATGCATCCAACAAGTTTGTGGAGTCAAAATATTGATGTAGTTATTGCGTGCAAGGAATATGGTACCAAATACTAAACTTTTAACTACTAAACACTAGAACCGCTGGGCATCGATTGACCCCCTTCAAGCTAATGAGCAGTCATTCTGACTGCAACATTCTAACAGTGTAATTAATATATTTCATATGTGCTATAGCAACAATTATCATTTGGTTGTGTTTATGAAGGCCTTGGGTAACATTAGAAAACGATTAGTATTTTATTTCAAATAACACAATAGTATTTTCATTAGATTATGTTACTGTAGGCTATATGTAAAAACAAAATGTTTATTCGTGGAGTGCCTTTGCTACAACTATGAAACAGAAAGCATATGCGTTGGAACATGGTAACATAACAAAATTAAATACAAAATACCCCAACCACCAAGAAGCACGGTCAAAAGACGCGTGGTAAAATGATGAAAACACTAGTAGCCTAAACATCATTATAAACGCCAAGTGGCTTTCATAAATAGTGAAACTCTGCACAAAAGCAATAATGGCATTATAATGAATACATGTATCAATATGACAGCAGTCAAAAATGGTCAATTATTGTCAGCTCGTGCTTGTGTGCATCAGTTGGATTTAATTTAGCTGTTATCGCTTGTCCCAACAGTTCACACAATTTTCATAACTTTCACTTGCTTGACACACTTTGACATACTGTACCTTTGTTTGGTTGTAGTGCGTAATAGTATCCGGTTTTCTCTAGATTGTGTCTAGTTGTGGAGTACAACGGCTGTGCAGGTGCCTTATTTTGCATCACTTTGTTCATGGTGCTGGCCAGACTTGTTTTCTTTGCAAGCAACTTGTTCACCAATGACAGTGAAGTGAAGAAATAGTAGTATGCCAGAGTATACTGATAAGACTGCTTTGAGTCAGTGAACTGATATAGGGTACATACCATTTTAAGATTAGGCCTATAATTAGAATGTATCAATACAATAGAATGGCCCGCCCTGTTCTTCATTCACAATTGGTGATTACATAATAAAACTTCCCCTGCTCATCAACTCACCCATCATACTTTACTTAATTTATTTAATCTGTTCTTATTTGTGTGAAATTGGTTTCAGTATAGTTTAGGTTCAGTTTCGAGGCAATTATCAGGGGGACTATCAGCTGGACACTGCACTTTCAACTGTCAGAAGAAGGAACACAAGCATTTCGCTACACCCGCGATAACAACTGCTAAATATGTGTATGTGACCAATAACATTTTATTTTATTTGAAGGAGCGGAGCAGGCCCTACTGTTGGGAGAAGGAGGGGCAACTGGGGAAAAACCATTCAAAAGAAATGACATGCCCTCCTAAAACTGGTTATAACTCCAGTTCTGTTTGTGCTATTAAGATTCTAACGATGGCAGTGTGTTATATAGACTTATTTAGGAAAAGTCAAGGAAGCAGGGGTGCATGAGTTACAAAATGAAAGAGTAAAAAAATTAAATCATTCATGATCAGTCAAAATGACTGCTTTAGCGGTTCTAGTGTTAAATACACTAAGTTCATTTATACAAACACAATATGCCTTCTTCAAATGGGACTAGATCCATAAAGGGCTTTCATTTTTTTTAAACAGTAAAATAGATATGTATGAAAATACCCTCAAATAAAAGCTGACATTCTGTACTGTCGCCTAATATGACACATTCTGTCTCAAATCTAAAATGTCAGAGTATAGCGTCAAATTAAACAATTTTGCTTCACTGTCCAAATACATATGGAGGGGAATGTACAGTATGAGAGATGGGGGTGGTGTGCATGTTAACATTCATCTTTGATTAATCTCTTTCTTAAAGTACCCATTGTTACCAAATAATTTGTCAGCAAATATCAAGAAAAAGCATGATGAAAAAAGAGCATAGAAAAATAATTGTGTAGAAGTGTTCAATGTACCTTCACTTTAACAGTATTGTGTCTCTCCACAGGCATGCAGGACTTTAACTACCTATACACCAACTGCTTTGAGATCACTCTGGAACTCAGCTGTGACAAGTTCCCCCCGGCATCAGCCCTGTCAAGAGAATGGCTGGGCAACAGAGAGGCCCTGATCTCCTACCTGGAGCAGGTTCTTTTTCTACTCTCTCTCTCCCCCACACACACACACACACATATATTTACTGTGGCACAGTATCAGTAGAGGGTCAGATAATTGTTCACTATTAGAGCTGTAAACTAGTGTCCCTGCTCAAATACAATGGATTACAAGGAACAGCATACTGCACAGTACATGATGTCGTAACATAACATAAACCATGTATTCTCACAGGAGGACTGTGTAGTGGAGGTGTAGTGGAGCTGGGACAATAAACAGAAAATGACCGACATTACCTTCCTCTTACCTAAGCAATTTTGGTTAGGTCAGTAATTTTTGGTGATTATGCTAAACAACGTTCCTGCAGATTTGATTGTTCTAAAACTATGCTTTGGTCAACAGTAATGTGCATTATATTGATTCCTGCTATGAAAGTATCTGCCAGTCCCTGTCTTGCTGCTGGCTGATGTGTGACCGAGCTACTCACATTTCCTCTTCCTGTCCATGTGAGCACAGAAGGAGAGATGCATTCTGATAGGCACAAGCATATGACCATTGCGCATTTCAAAATGCAATTGCTGGAAAAACAGTTTTAAAGCAACTGCTGATGTTATTGTTAGCCCTCCCGTTGTCCTAGGGTCAAAATGACCCGCCACTGTGTTGAACCAACTTTATTTAATTTTTATATTTTTGGGATCATTTGTGAGAAGGAGGCAGTGAGACTTTAAAGAAAGTATCACTGCCTCCTTCTCACAAATGATCCCAAAAATATAAAAATTAAATAAAGTTGGTTCAACACAGTGGCAGGTCATTTTGACCCTAGGACAACGGGAGAGTTAAAGAGAGGAGAGTATCAGCTTTCTGTGAGTATATCATTTATTTCTCAACTCTCAATATTGAGCAAAACCACTTCACAATCGGAGTAGGCTATGTAGTATGGTTGATTTGCAGTGAATACATCAAGTAGCCTAGGCTATTACATTTACTAATAAAATGTATAATTTACATGGCTATCTAGCAACAATATCATATTTAGAGTTAGCTATCTAGTTAAGTGTTTTGAGTTCCCACTTACTCAGGTGGTGAATTATGTAGCATAGGCCTAGGCCAATTTGCACATCTTGTCATGTCTCCTCCCGTTGCTCCCCTCCTGCACTCTGATTCACCGGTCTACTGAGCCACCGGTCTGAGCGCACCACCTCAGCAACACCGGAATGGAAACCCAACGCACCCTAATCACCTCCAGTGCACCTGCACCTCATCATCTCATCACCACCCATATATAGCCCTGGACTGTTCAGTGTTGTATTGTGTGTGATTGTTTGTCATGTCGTGTACTCGCTCTTTGTTGTTCTCTTGCTCAGTGTTAAGTAAACCTTTACAGTGTTGATTCCTGCGTTTGCGTCCTGCCTCTTCGTATCCTCAGTACTCGTCACAGAATTACACACCTATCACAAAGATGGATGCAGCAGGTAATCCTCCTGGAGTTTACCAGCGCCTCGACCAGCACCAGCAGCAGATTGCCTAGGTGAACGCCGCCATGCAGGAAGTGCTCCAAACGCTGCACAAACTGACCATCGCTCCGGTTCCACCTCAGGGAGCGGCGAGTGCACCCAGTCCCCTTCCTCCCGTGCTATCACCAACGTCTGACGGACCCCTCGCCCTGCCGGAGCGCTATGACGGGAAAACGACGAAATGTAGAGGCTTCCTGCTACAGGTCTCACTGTATCTGGTGCATTAGCGTGGGGCATCTCCATCGGACCAAGCCAGGATAGTGCTGGTGATTTTGCTACTGAAGGGAAAGGCGCTGGATTGGGCCACGGCAGTCTGGGAAGGAGGTGAGGCCGCGGCGCTTCCCTACTCCACCTTCCTCGCTCGGTTCAGGGCGGTGTTCGATCATCCCACGGAGGGAAAGGACAGGGGTGAGCGTCTCCTCCGGCTACAACAGGGGGCTGCCTTCGAGTACTCCCTGAGCTTTCGCACGGTGGCGGCATCTTCCGGCTGGAATGAGCGTGCTCTGCGCACGGCCTTCAGGAGAGGCTTATGGGAGGACATCACGACGGAACTCGCATGTCGGGATGACGAGATGGACCTTAATACCCTCACCCATGGAGGTGGGCAGCACCCCCTACAGCACCACAGACCACAGATCTCCTGGCGGCTCCCTATCTATGCGGTATGACTCCCGTTGCCACTCCGTGAGTGTTCTGCCATCACCTGTCACCAAACCATTGTTTTAAGTTACCCTAGCAGTGAATGGTTCTTCCTTCTCTTTGCTTTCCACGGCAAGGATAGATTCCGGATCAGCGGGGAACCTTATCGATAGGGAGCTGGTCTCTGAATGTGGGTTGCCCACTGTGCCACTGCTTTCTCCACTACACGTCACCTTGCTGTACAATAAACCACTTGGATCAGGCACCATTATGCACGTCACTCTCCCCATCACCATCACCATTCCCACATTACCGGAGCACCACGAGGAGCTGTCCTTCCACATCGTCATGTCACCCCTTCACCGGATTGTCTTGGGATTGCCCTGGCTCAGACTACACAACCCCACCATCATTTGGATCACCAGGAGGATCACAGCCTGGTCCCCCTCATGCCGGAGGACCTGCCTGCCGGTGGTTTGTTGTTCCACGTCAGTGGAGAGTCCGGAGTCCGCCCTCCAGCCCAACATTCCATGTGAGTATGCAGATCTCTCCGAGGTCTTCTCTGCCTCCAAGGCTAAGTGTCTCCCTCCTCACAGGCCCTGGGACTGCGCCATTGACCCCCCGAAGAGTTGCATTTACTCCATCTCCATAGCGGAGACTGAGGCCATGGAGAAGTATGTGGCGGAGACCCTGAAACAGGGGTTCATCAGATGCTCTACCTCTCCTGCCTCTTCCAGCTTCTTCTTCGTAGCCAAAAAAGACGGAGGACTGAGGCCGTGCATTGACTACCGGGGGCTGAACGCAGTCCCCACCAAGTACCGGTACCCCCTCCCTCTGGTTCCGTCGGCCATCGAGCAGCTGTGAGGGGCCCGGTACTTGTTGGACCTGAGGAGTGCCTACAACCTGATCCGAATCCGGGAAGGAGACGAGTGGAAGATGGCATTGCGCACTACCTCAGGCCACTATGAATACTGCGTCATGCCCTATGGCCTCACCAACACACCTTCCGTGTTCCAGTCCTTTGTCAATGACGTGTTCCGAGACATGCTGAGTATACAGGTGGTGGTGTACATCGACGATATCCTGATCTACTCAGCTACGTTCGAGGAGCACGTCAGGGACGTCCAAGCAGTCCTACTCCGCCTCCGGGAACACAGCCTTTTGGTGAAGGGGGAGAAATGTGAATACAACCAACAGGCCATATCCTTCCTGGGATACAGGATCAGTCCTCAGGGGGTGTTCATGGAAAGAGCGAAGACGGACGGCGTCAGGTCATGGCCAGTGCCCACCACCATCAAGGGCCTACAGAGCTTCCTGGGCTTTGCACATTTCTATCAGCGTTTCATCAGGTCCTTCAGCTCCATAGCCACCCTGCTCACCTCTCTCCTTAAGGGTGGGCCTCAGAAGCTGGCCTGGAACCCTGCGGCTGACGTTGCCTTCAAGAGGCTGAAGGAGAGGTTCACCACAACGCCCCTCCTAAAACACCCAGATCCAGCTCGTCCTTTCATCCTGGAGGTGGACGCATCTGAAGAGGGCAAGGGTGGGGCCCTCTCCCAGCGGCAAGGTCAGCCAGAGAAAATGTATCCCTGTCCCTTTTTCTCTAAAAAGCTTACCCCCGCAGAGAGCAACTATGGAGTTGGAGACAGGGAGCTGTTGGCGGTGGTCCTCACTCTGGAGGAATGGAGACACTGGCTGGAGGGCGCAGTCCATCCATTCCGGATTCTCACTGACCACTGGAATTTGGAGCACATACGGATGAACTCTCGTCAAGCCAGGTGGTCCCAATTTCTTACTTGCTTTCAGTTTATTCTGTCCTACCGCCCAGGATCCCAGAATGTGAAAGCTGATGCACTCTCCAGGATGCACCATACTGGAGAAAGGAAGGATCTGGGGGGTCCTATCCTGCCTCCGTCTCACATCGTGGCACCTGTCGTTTGGGATGTGGACGAAGACATCCGCCTGGCGGCTCAGGAGGACCCAGCGCCTGCCAACGCCCCTCCTGGGCGCGTGTATGTACCCACCAGGGTCCGTGACCGCCTGCTGATCTGGGCGCACACCACCTTTTACGGCAGGGCACTCCGGTGTTACGCACACCCTACATTCTCTCTCACAAAAATACTGGTGGCCACCTTGGCTACTGATGTCTCCTGCTATATCAACTCCTGTTCCATATGTGCCCAAACGAAGACATCTCGGAACGCCCCAGCAGGCAAACTAGTTCCTCTCCCAGTGCTTCAGCGACCCTGGTCACACCTGTCCATATACTTTGTCACCAACCTCCCACGTTCGGACGGCTTCACCACAGTCCTGGTGGTCGTAGATTGGTTCTCCAACTAACTGGTCTTCCTTCTGCTCTCCAGGTCGCTTAGGTCCAGTTCCAACAGGTCTTCCGGCATTATGGACTTCCGGATTACATCGTCTCGAACCGTGGCCCCCAATTCACCTCCCGAGTGTGGAAGGCTTTCCTGGAGAAGATCAGGGCCACGGCCAGCCTCACTTCCGGGTATAGGCCTCAGTCAAATGGGCAGGTGGAGCGCATGAACCAGGAGCTGGGGAAGTTTCTTCGTTGCCACTGTCAGGACCGGCAGGGTGAGTGGGCGAGGTTTCTTTCCTGGGCAGAATATGCCCAGAACTCCCTCGTTCACTCCTCCACGGGGCTCACTCCCTTCCAGTGCATCCTGGGGTACCAGCCGGCCCTGGCCCCTTGGAAACCCAGCCAGACCGATGCGCCCACTCTCGACGAGTGGTTCCGCAGGGCCAGACAGGTTTGGTACGCCGTCCATCTCCAGAGGGCCATTCGTCAGCAGAAGGACCAAGCCGACCGCCACCACAGTGAGGCCCCCATATTCCAGCCTGGTGATCGTGTCTGGCTGTCCACTAAAAACCTCCCTCTCTGCCTGCCCTGCAAGAAACTGAGCCCCCGGTTTGTGGGGCCGTTTAAGGTCCTCCGGCGGATAAATTAGGTATCGTACCGGCTGCTCCTTCCCCCTCACTACCGTGTCTCACCCACTTTTCATGTGTCTCTCCTCAGGCCGGAAGTTCCTGGTCCTCTGGCGGATGCCGTCCCCCTGGGTACACCCCTCCCGCCCCTGGACATTGACGGGAGTCCGGCGCATGCGGTGAGGGACCTGCTGGACTCCAGGTTCTGTGGGGGACGACTCTGTTACCTGGTGGACTGGGAGGGGTATGGTCCTGAGGAGAGGATTTGGCCCCAGGGCTGGAGACGTCCTGCGGCGGGAGCCGCGCATCCAGGGGTGTGTCACGTCTCCTCCCGTTGCTCCCCTCTGGCGCTCTGATTCGCCGGTCTACTGAGCCACCAGTCTGAGCGCACCACCTCGGCAACACCGGAATGGAAACCCAACGCACCCTAATCACCTCCAGCGCACCTGCACCTCATCATCTCATCACCACCCCTATATAGCCCTGGACTGTTCAGTGTTGTGTTGTGTGTGATTGTTTGTGTCATGTCGTGTACTCGCTCTTTGTTGTTCTCTTGCTCAGTGTTAAGTAAACATTTACGTTGTTGATTCCTGCGTCTGTGTCCTGCCTCTTTGTCTCCTCAGTACTCGTCACACATCTGTGCCAAAAATAAATTGGATAATTCTGGATCCTATTTTAACAAGTTGCACATCAAAATATAAATTGAGCATTCCAAGAATGTGTTAGATGAAATAGATACCTTTTTTCTTGAATGATACCATCTCAGTTTCCTTACTTAGCGCTGGAAAAATATTGTTTAGAGCCCTGACACTAATGGAAAGTAACTGTGCATAAAACTATATATACAGTGAACTCGGAAAGTATTCAGACCCCTTGACTTTTCCACATTTTGTTATGTTACAGCCTTATTCTAAAATGGATTAAATTGTTATTTTTTCCCCCCATCATCAATCTACACACAATACCCCATAATGACAAAGCAAAAAAATTGTTTTTGGAATATTTTGCAAATTTATAAAACCAATAAACTGAAATATTACATTTACATAAAATATTCAGACCCTTTACTCAGTACTTTGTTGAAGCACCTTTGGCAGCGATTACAGCCTCAAGTCTTCTTGGGTATGTTGCTACAAGCTTGGCACACCTGTATTTGGGGTGTTTCTCCCATTCTTCTCTGCAGATCCTCTAAAGCTCTGTCAGGTTGGATGGGGAGTGCACAAATATTTCCAGGTCTCTCCAGAGATGTTCGATTGGGTTCAAGTCCGGGCTCTGGCTGGGCCATTCAAGGACATTCAGAGACTTGTCCCGAAGCCACTACTGCGTTGTCCTGTTGGAAGGTGAACCTTCGCCACAGTCTGAGGTCCTGAGCACTCTGGAGCAGGTTTTCATCAAGGATCTCTATGTACTTTGCTCAATTCATCTTTCCCTCGATCCTGACTAGTCTCCCAGTCCCTGCCGCTGAAAAACATCCCCACAGCATGATGCTGCCACCACTATGCTTCCCTGTAGGGATGGTGCCAGGTTTCATCCAGAGATGACACTTGACATTCAGGCCAAAGAGTTCAATCTTGGTTTCATCAGACCAGAGAATCTTGTTTCTCATGGTCTGAGAGTCCTTTAGGTGCCTTTTGGCAAACTCCAAGCGGGCTGTCGTGTGCCTTTTACTGAGGAGTGGCTTCCGTCTGGCCACTCTACCATAAAGGCCTGATTGGTGGAGTGCTGCAGAGATGGTTGTCCTTCTGGAAGGTTCTCCCATCGCCACAGAGGAACTCAGGAGCTCTGTCAGAGTGACCATCGGGTTCTTGGTCACCTCCCTGACCAAGGCCCTTCTCCCCCGATTGCTCAGTTTGGCCGGGCGGCCAGCTCTAGGAAAAGTCTTGGTGGTTCCAAACTTCTTCCATTTAAGAATGATGGAGGACTCCAATCAAGTTGTAGAAACATCTCAAGGATGACAAATGGAAACAGGATGCACCTGAGCTCAGTTTTGAGTCTCATAGCAAAGGGTCTGAATACTTATGTAAATAAGGTATTTCTGTTTTTTATGTCTAATAAATTTGCAAAAACATCTAAAAACCAGTTTTCGCTTTGTGATTATTGGGTATTGTGTGTAGATTGCTGAGGAAATTTTTAATTTAATACATTTTAGAATAAGGCTGTAACGTAACAAATGTGGAAAAAGGGAAGGGGTCTGAATACTTTCCGAATGCACTTTATGTTGTTGTATTTATTGTAATCGAGCAAAATGGTTACATTTATTGTATTGTGATATGACTTTTAGTCCATATCGCCCAGCGCTAAGGTGTAGTATTATAAAAGCAAAGGTTTGTTTTCTTGCCCTATTGGGGGGGGTTCAGTAAACTGTCCTTCCGCCCTCTCCAGGTGCATCATGGGATCAAAGGAATGGTGTATGATAACAACAACAACCCAATCGGCAACGCAGAGATTTCAGTAGCTGGTATCAACCACGATGTGACCACTGGTAAGAGGGGCAGAGAAACCATTTAACATCAGGGGAGACATTTTCCTCTCACAAAAACACGCACAACCATCTAAAAACCCTGAGCAATGCCAAAGTTAGGTATTTTCGGCTTACCAGTAGGTACGTATGCACAGATCTTAGTCAAATACACATATAATTTCCATTAATGTAACAATAGGCTACAACAAGACACTTTGAATAAATTAGGGACAATAATATTTGGTGACAATAGCCTAATACATAATATTACTCTATAATCTTTGAACTGGGTGTTAAGCCTTTGTGTTTTTATGTATTTTGAGATTGTATTGTTTCATTATGTTACATATTATGTTACATATTCTACATGTAACATGTTACATTTCCACCTGCAACTAGCATCACATTTCAGATACATACCAGTAGTTGCAAAGGAATAGAAATTCATGTGAGTAAAACATACTTAGAATGCCGCGCAACTCTGCACATTTTTTTTTTTTTTTAAGCAAATGAGCATTTTGCAACTCTATGGCCAGTCTGTTGTTGTGTGTACAACTTCCTGAATTAGGATTGGTTCTCATTCAGAAGGTAGACAACAATAGCAAAAATGTCAGCAATACAAATCGTATTCCTTGTAACTGATGCTAAGATTATGATAAGGTAAGAAGCAGTAGCAAGCAATTCTGGGCATTTCTAAGCAGTGTCCTTCAAAACGCCATGACGAAATCAAATTTATGGCTAAAATGTTACATGTAGGTCCTTCAAACTGACACTCAGTGAGTATGGATACATGCACACAATAATGCGATTATTGTGAATATAATAGTTTGATTAAAACATTTACATGCTCTGCAAAAAGAACGATTTCCCTAATAATCTTGTTTATATGGACACATCTGAAATAAGGCTAACTGATGGCACTCTGATAAATGCAGAAAATCGCTAATCAAAATAAATGTTCTACCACAGCGACCATGGTATTTTTGGGAAGCAAATTTGATTCTGAGTTCGGACATGTGAAAACTACTTCTAAGATGCATACATTCAATTGTTCCGAACTCACTTCACTCACACTAAAGATGGAGGCGTAGATCAAATACACCACTGGAACGCAGTAATTCTAAAGATTACTCAGAAAACCAGGTGTTTTAATTGGCGTATGGTTCATTTGATTTTGACCTTACGCCAATTAACATAAGCAGAGTAAGGTGTTTACATGACTATTGCATAATTTGCCTACTGCCAAAATCAGTTTAATATTGAATTATTACTGTGCATGTAAACGTACTCATTGATATGACATTGCCACTAGCAGCAGAATGAACGACAGATATGAGCCATGAAAGGGACATGTCAATTTCACTTCGTATTCTCATTTTGTCGGCTCATACAGTGAGGAAAAAAAGTATTTGATCCCCTGCTGATTTTGTACGTTTGCCCACTGACAAAAAAATTATCAGTCTATCATTTTAATGGTAGGTTTATTTGAAAAGTGAGAGACAGAATAACAACAAAAAAATCCAGAAAAATGCATGTCAAAAATTTTATAAATTGATTTGCATTTTATTGAGGGAAATAAGTATTTGACCCTCTCTCAATCAGAAAGATTTCTGGCTCCCAGGTGTCTTTTATACAGGTAACGAGCTGAGATTAGGAGCACACTCTTAAAGGGAGTGCTCCTAATCTCAGCTTGTTACCTGTATAAAAGACACCTGTCCACAGAAGCAATCAATCAATCAGATTCCAAACTCTCCACCATGGCCAAGACCAAGAACTCTCCAGGGATGTCAGGGACAAGATTGTAGACCTACACAAGGCTGGAATGGGCTACAAGACCATCGCCAAGCAGCTAGGTGAGAAGGTGACAACAGTTGGTGCGATTATTCGCAAATGGAAGAAACACAAAATAACTGTCAATCTCCCTTGGCCTGGGGCTCCATGCAAGATCTCACCTCGTGTAGTTGCAATGATCATGAGAACGGTGAGGAATCAGCCCAGAACTACACGGGAGGATCTTGTCAATGATCTCAAGGCAGCTGGGACCATAGTCACCAAGAAGACAATTGGTAACACACTACGCCGTGAAGGACTGAAATCCTGCAGCGCTCGCAAGGTCCCCCTGCTCAAGAAAGCACATATACAGGGCCGTCTGAAGTTTGTCAATGAACATCTGAATGATTCAGAGGAGAACTGGGTGAAAGTGTTGAGGTCAGATGAGACCAAAATCGAGCTCTTTGGCATAATAATATGCCATTTAGCAGACGCTTTTATCCAAAGCGACTTACAGTCATGCGTGCATACATTTTTGTGTATGGGTGGTCCAGGGGATCGAACCCACTACCCTGGCATTACAAGCGCCGTGCTCTACCAGCTGAGCTACAGACGACCACATCAATTCAACTCGCCATGTTTGGAGGCGGAGGAATGCTGCCTATGACCCCAAGAACACCATCCCCACCGTCAAACATGGAGGTGGAAACATTATGGTTTGGGGGTGTTTTTCTCCTAAGGGGACAGGACAACTTCACCGCATCAAAGGGACGATGGACGATGTACTGTCAAATCTTGGGTGAGAACCTCCTTCCCTCAGCCAGGGCATTGAAAATGGGTCGTGGATGGGTATTCCAGCATGACAATGACCCAAAACACACGGCCAAGGCAACAAAGGAGTGGCTCAAGAAGAAGCACATTAAGGTCCTGGAGTGGCCTAGCCAGTCTCCAGACCTTAATCCCATAGAAAATCTGTGGAGGGAGCTGAAGGTACGAGTTGCCAAACGTCAGCCTTGAAACCTTAATGACTTGGAGAAGATCTGCAAAGAGGAGTGGAAGAAAATCCCTCCTGAGATGTGTTCAAATCTGGTGGCCAACTTCAAGAAACGTCTGACCTCTTTGATTGCCAACAAGGGTTTTGCCAGCAAGTACGAAGTCATGTTTTGCAGAGGGGTCAAATACTTATTTCCCTCATAAAATGCAAATCAATTTATAACATTTTTGACATGTCTTTTTCTGGATTTTTTTGTTGGTATTCTGTCTCACTGTTCAAATAAACCTACCATTAAAATTATAGACTGATCATGTCTTTGTCAGTGGGCAAAGGTACAATATCAGCAGGGGATCAAATACTTTTTCCCTCACTGTAGCTGACATCCTAAGGACCTTAGTCCTCTGTAGCTCAGCTGGTAGAGCACGGCGCTTGTAACGCCAAGGTAGTGGGTTCGATCCCCAGGACCACCCATACACAAAAAAAATTATGCACGCATGACTGTAAGTCGCTTTGGATAAAAGCGACTGCTAAATGGCATATTATTATATTATTTAGGCGACATTCCCATTAGGTCCCTTTTAGGGTTTTGGAGAATGTTCTATGATCATTAAAATATTATGTTTACCTCGGGACCATAAGAGGACGTTCAGTACAGGTCCCAGTTTGGTCGCAGTATAACAATATATTTAGGTATTTTGATGTCCATATTAGGGCAGTGGTTCCCAACCTTTTTTGAACCGTGGCACACTTTGATGGGATATATAATTATCTGGCACACTTACAATTTCCAGTATTAATTTATTGATTTAGTGTTCATTTTTTGTATTTTATTAGTATTCCCATTAGCTGTTGGAAAACATGAAACGTTACATAAAACAGAACATTAATAGACAAGAACAGCTCAAGGACAGAACTACATACATTTTGAACGAGAGAAATGTAACTAAAAGGTTCTGTTCTAACTCAATACTGAGAGAGAAAAGACAAGAGACCTATTATTCTAAGCCTTCATTTATCATTTACATTTTCATATATTACATTTACATTCAGTAGCATTTATCAGTACATACACACAAAATATGTAAGTCAAATAAGGGAGAGGCGTACTGTGAAGTGTTGCTTTATCTGGTGGGTTTTAAGCCAGGTTTGCTGTTCACTTGAACAATATGAGATGGAAGGCAGTTCCACACAATCATGGCTCTATATAATACTGTATGTTTCCTTGAATTCGTTCTGGATTTGGGGACTGTGAAAAGACCCCTGGTGACATGTCTGGTAGGGTAAGTGTGTGTGTCAGTGCTGTGTTGACTATGCAAACAATTTAGCATTTTCAACACATTGTTTCTTATAAAAAAAGAAGCAATGCAGTCAGTCGCTCCTGAACTTTTAGCCAAGAGAGACTGGCATGCATAGTATTGATATTAGCCCTCTGATTACAGTGAAGAGCAAGACGTGCCGCTCTGTTCTGGGCCAGCTGCAGTTTTTCTTGGTCCTTCTTTGCAATATCTGACCAAATGACTGGGCAATAATCAAGATAAGATAAAACTAGAGCCTGCAGGACTTGCTTTGTGGAGTGTGGTGTCAAAAAAGCAGAGTATCTCTTTATCACAGAAAGAACTCTCCCCAACTTTACAGTCATTGAATCAATATATTTTTTCACCATGACAGTTAACAATCCAGGGTAACACCAAGTAATTTAGTCTCCTCAATTTTCTCAACAGCCACATTATTCAATATCAGATTCAGTTGAGGTCTAGAACTTAGGGAATTATTTGTACCAAATACAATGCTTTTAGATTTAGAGATGTTCAGGACTAGTTTATTACTGGCCACCCATTCTAAAACTGACTGCAACTCTGTTTAGGGTTGCAGTGATTTCACTAGCTGTGGTTGCTGATGTGTATAATGTTGAATCATAAGCGCACATAGTGATAGTGTGATGGGTGATTCGAAGGAGTCAGGCGCAGGAGGGTAAATCACAGAATACAGAGTTTATTCCGGAATACAGAGTTACGCAGGATAGCGTCAAACAGTCCAGTGCTCAAACAGGCACACTGGAACAAAAGAGGCACACAGGGAAAATATACCCCGGCAATACAAAATACACATAGCTCAACCGAGCTACTCTCTCCTCACATTAAACAATCACCCACAAGGACAAGGGGGCAGAGGGAACACTTATACCTGTACTAATGAGGGGATATGAACCAGGTGTGTGTAATAGACAAGACAAAACAAATGGAATGATGAGATGTGATGCGGTAGTGGCTAGAAGGTCGGTGACGACGAACGCCGAAGCCTGCCCGAACAAGGAGAGGAGGCAGCTTCGGAGGAAGTCGTGACAGATAGATCATTAGTAAAAATTTAAAAGAGAGCTCCCCTGCGGTACACCACACGTTACATGTTTAACATTAGAGAAGCTTCCATTAAAGAAAACGTTCTGTGTTCTATTAGATAGATAGCTTTGAATCCACGATATGGCAGAGGTTAAAAAGCCATAATACATACGTTTTTGTCAATAACAGGTTATGGTCAATAATATCAAAGGCTGCACTGAAATCTAACAATACAGCTCCCACAATCTTTTTCTCAACCAATCATCAGTCATTTGTGTCAGTGCAGAACATGTTAAGTGCCCTTCTCTATAAGCATGTTGAAAGTCTGTTGTTCATTTGTTTACAGAGAATTAGCATTGTATCTGGTCAAACACAATTTTCTCCAAAAGTTTACTAAGAGTCTGCAGTAATCAAAGGGTGCTTTACCATGTTTGAGTAGCGGAATGATTTTGGCTTCCCTCCAGGTCTGAGGACATTTTTCTTTTTCAGACTCAGATTAAAGACATAACAAATAGGAGTGGCAATATAGTCACCACTAGCCACAGTAGCTTTCCATCTAAATTGTCAATACCAGGTGGAGCCATCTGATTCAATGAAAGTTGAATTAGTCTTTCTGGCCAAAATGTAATTTAAACTATTCTAAAGCTTTTTTCCATCATGCTTTATATAACTTATCTTGTTTTCATAATACAATTTATTCTTCTTTTTGTTCAGTTTAGTCACATTATTTTTCAATTTACAGTAAGTTTGCCAATCAGCCAGACTTATTCACCACTCCTTTTGCCTCGTCCCTCTCGAACCATACAGCTTTTCAATTTCTCATCAATCCACGGGACCTTAACAGTTCTAACAGTCAGTTTCTTAATAGGTGCATGCTTATGAATAACTGGAAGAAACGATTTAATAAATGCTCCTCATCATACACATCAGAGCAACATATTATACACTATTTTAGGCCCAGCCTTTGGAACTTTGACTTTTCTAGATATGGCCACTATATTGCGGTCAGTACTTCCAATCGGTATGGAAACAGCTTTAGAGCAGAGTTCTGCAGCATTGGTAAAAATGTGTTTGAAACACGTGGATGATATAGTTCCTGTGCTGTTTGTAAACACCCTACTAGGTTGATTAATAACCTGAACCAGATTACAGGCACTGGTTACAGTGAGCAACTTCCTCTTGACCGGACAGCTTGATGAAAACCAGGTCAACCAGAAAATAGACCTCTCTGTTAACACCACACACATTATAAAGCATTGCACACATATTATCCAGATAATTAATGTTACCACTTGGTGGCCTATAGCAGCACCCCAAAAAAAAGCAGGTGAACCTGCAACCACATCACTTCAACAACATTAGAAATGAGATCATCTCTAAGCTTTACAGGAATATGGCTCTGAATATGGCAACACCTCCCCCATAGGGATTCCTGTCTCTTCTGTAGATGTTATATCCCTGTATTGCTAATGCTGTATCCTCAAAGGAATTCTCTAAGTGAGTCTCAGATATGGCCAATGTACACAGTGTACAAAACATTAAGAACACCTTCATAATATTGAGTTTCACCCTTTTGCCCTCAGGACAGCCTCAATTAATTGGGGCATAGTCGTAATGTTTTGTACACTCAGTGTATGAATATTATCTGATGTTAGCAAGTTATTGATTTCATTAACCTTATTTCTAAGGCTACATTCACATTTGCCTTCATCTACACTGATTGAAGTGTATTTAACAAGTGACATCAAAAAGGATCATAGCTTTCAACTGGATTCACCTAGTCAGTGCTATGTCATGGAAAGAGCAGGTGTTCTCAATGTTTTGTATACTCAATGTATATTAATATGGGCTATTTTTTGCCCTTTCCTGGGTAGCTTATCGGAGATAGACATAATATGAAAAAAAGCATGAAAAAAACAGTCAAACAGGCACTTGTGAGTGTCAGTTGGTGCATGTGTGTGTGTGTAAGTGTGTGTGTGTGATGTGGGGCTGAACATCTCATTCCAACATCATAGGCATTAATATGGAGTTGGTCCCCCCTTTGCTGCTATAACAGCCTCCACTCTTCTGGGAAGGATTCCACAAGATGTTCGAACATTGCTGCAGGGACTTGCTTCCATTCAGCCACAAGAGCATTAGTGAGGTCGAGCACTGATGTTGGGCAATTAGGCCTGGCTCGCAATTCATCCCAAAGGTGTTCAATGGAGTTGAGGTCAGGGCTCTGTGCAAGCCAGTCAAGTTCTTCCACACAGAGCTCGACAAATCATTTCTGTATGGACCTCGCTTTGTGCACGGGGGCATTGTCATGCTGAAACAGGAAAGGGTCTTCCCCAAACCGTTGCCACAAAGTTGGAAGCACAATGTCATTGTATGCTGTAGCGTTAAGATTTCTCTTCACTGGAACTATGGGGCCTAGCCCGAACCTTGAACAAAAAGCCCCAGACCATTATTCCTCCTCCACCAAACTTTACAGTTGACACTATGCATTCGGGCATGTAGCATTCTCCTGGCATCCGCCAAACCCAGATTTGTCTGTCGGACTGACAGATGGTAAAACGTGAATCATCATTCCAGAGAACGCGTTTCCACTGCTCCAGAGGCCAATGGTGGCGAGCTTTACACCACTCCAGCCAATGCTTGGCATTGTGCATGATGATCTTAGGCATGTGTGCGGCTGCTCGGCCATGGAAACCCATTTCATGAAGCTCCCGATGAGCAGTTCTTGTGCTGACATTGCTTCCAGAGGCAGTTTGGAACTCGGTAGTGAGTGTTGCAACCAAGGACAGATTTTTACTCGCTATGAGCTTCAGCACTTGTCGGTCCCGTTCTGTGAACTTGAGCGGCCTACCACTTCGCGGATGAGCCGATGTTAGTCCTAGACGTTTCCACTTCACAATTACAGCACTAACAGTTGACCGGGGCAGCTCTAGCAAGGCAGAAATTTGATGAACTGAAAGGTGGCATCCTATGACGGTGCCACATAGAAAGTCACTGAGCTCTTCAGTAAGGCCATTCTACTGCCAATGTTTGTCTATAGAGATTGCATGTCTGTGTGCTCGATATTATACACCTGTCAGCTACGGGTGTGGCTGAAATAGCCGAATTCACTAATTTGAAGGAGTGTCCACATACTTTTGTATATATAGTGTATATATACAGTACCAGTCAAAAGTTTGGACACACCTACTCATTCAAGGGTTTTTCTTTATTTTTACTATTTTCTACATTGTAGAATAATAGTGAAGACATCAAAACTATGAAATAACACATGGTGTGGGGGTGCTTTGCTGGTGACACTGTCTGTGATTTATTTAGAATTCAAGGCACACTTAATCAGTATGGCTACCACAGCATTCTGCAGCGATACGCCATCCCATCTGGTTTGCGCTTAGTGGGACTATCACTTGTTTTTAAACAGAACAATGACCCAACACACCTCCAGGCTGTGTAAGGGCTATTTTACCAAGAAGGAGAGTGATGGAGTGCTGCATCAGATGACCTGGCCTCCACAATCACCCGACCTCTACCCAATTGAGATGGTTTGGGATGAGTCAGACCGCAGAGTGAAGGAAAAGCAGCGAACAAGTGCTCAGCATATGTGGGAACTCCTTCAAGACTGTTGGAAAAGCATTCCAGGTGAAGCTGGTTGAGAGAATGCCAAGAGTGTGCAAAGGTGTCATCAAGGCAAAGGGTGGTAATTTGGCAAATCTCAAATATAAAATATATTCATTTTTTTAACACTTTTTTGGTTACTACATGATTCCATATGTGTCACGGTTCTCTAAGACCAAACCCAGAAGCAGACCAGGACAAGGTGAGTTGAACGAATGAGAGTGTTTATTTACAGATAAAAGATGCAGAATAGTCCAGGAGACAGAGCGGGTGGCGGAGATGAGTAGGTGGTGGTGAAGTGGCAGATGAACTGATGGCACGGCAGGGGTTGGGTGAAGGTTCCGGGAGAATGACTGTGGACAGAACAAACGGAGGTAAGTACAAGGCAGGTCAACAAGGTGCAAAAAACAACAAAACTAACGCTAGTACTCTGAGGCTGATACGCTGGCAAAACATACTGTTTATGGCTAACGATCCGGCAGGGAATGGATGTCAGGTCAGAGCTTATGAAGGGGTGATGATCAGGACCAGGTGTGCCGAAGCTGATGAGAAGCAGGTGCGGGTAATCGAGAGATCACCCGCCTAGCAACGTCGCCCGGCAACCGGACAGGGTGCGTTCAGGCACCTTCGGGAAACAGGAGATACAGAGCAGAAAAACGGCAACACAGGCAGGAACAGACTCAGGACGCAGGGTTCATGACAGTACCCCCCCTCCGACGAACGCCACTGGGCGGACTAACCGGAGCGCCAGGATGGAGGCGGTAGAAGTCACGAAGGAGGTCAGCATCAAGGATCTGACGCCGAGGAATCCAACTCCTCTCCTCAGGACCATACCCCTCCCAGTCCACGAGATACTGGAAACCCCGGCCCCGCCGTCTGGAATCCATGATGCGGCGCACCATGTAGACAGGACCTCCTCCGATCATCCGAGGAGGAGGAGGGGGAGGTGGAGGGGGCAACAGAGGGCTGAGGAGAACAGGCTTGAGGCAGGAGACATGGAAGGTGGGATGGACTCTGAGCGTACCAGGCAACTTGAGTCGAACCACAACAGGATTAATCACTCTCTCCACCACAAACGGACCAATGAACCTCGGCGACAGTTTCCTTGACTCAGTCCGCAGAGGAAGGTCCCGTGTAGCCAACCAGACCCTATCTCCGATTGCATAAGCGGGGGCTGGAATGCGGCGACGATTCGCCTGGAGCTGATACCGGTCAGAAACTCTAAGGAGGGCCTTTCTGGCCCGATGCCAGGTCCGGTGGCAACGACGAATGTGGGCCTGGACAGAGGGAACCGAGAGATCCTTCTCCTGAGAAGGAAACAAGGGGGGGTTGGTAGCCGTATAGGCACTGGAAGGGAGACATCCCAGTGGCAGAAGTAGGGAGAGTATTGTGGGCATACTCAACCCAAGGCAACTGAGAGGCCCAAGAGGTGGGGTTGGACGAAACAAGGCAGCACAGCGTGGATTCCATCTTCTGGTTGGCTCTCTCCGCCTGTCCATTAGATTGGGGGTGAAATCCAGATGTAAGACTGATGGTAGCTCCAATGGCCAAACAGAAGGATTTCCAGACAGCAGAGGAGAACTGAGGGCCACGGTCGGAAACTATGTCACTGGGCAATCCGTGGATCCTGAAAACCTCCCTAACCAGGATCTTGGACGTCTCAGAGGCAGAGGGAAGCTTGGAGATGGGCACAAAGTGGGCGAACTTGCTGAATCGGTCCACAATAGTCAGAATGACTGTGTTCCCCTCAGAAGAGGGCAACCCAGTGACAAAGTCCAGAGCCAGATGCGACCATGGTCGCCGGGGAATCGATAGGGGGTGAAGAAGTCCAGAGCTGGGCCGATTGGCACTCTTGTTCTGCGCACAAACTGGACAGGCAGCAACAAACCTCCGAGTATCTTCTCCCATGGCAGGCCACCAAAATCGTCTGCATAGAAGCGCCATCGTCCGAGCCACGCCAGGGTGACAAGCCATCTTGCTGGCATGGGACCATTGGAGGACAGCCGAACGAACCGACTCAGGCACAAACAACCGACCGGGTGGACCGTTACCGGGGCCGGGCTGTGTCCGAAGGGCCGCCATAACCTCCTCCTCAATCCTCCACATAACGGCTCCCACGACAAGGTTCCGGGGAAGAATCGTCTCAGTCTTGGCCCCACTCTCCTCCGTCTTGGAGAACATCCGGGACAAGGCATCCGCCTTGCCGTTCTTAGACCCCGGTCGGAACGTCAAGGAAAAATTAAAGCGTCCAAAAAACAACGACCACCTGGCCTGACGGGAGTTGAGACGTTTAGCCGATTGCACGTAAGCAAGATTCTTGTGGTCAGTCCAAACAACAACCGGTTGCTCCGCCCCCTCCAACCAGTGGCGCCACTCCTCCAAGGCAAGTTTCACCGCGAGAAGCTCCCGGTTACCCACATCGTAGTTCCTCTCCGTAGACGAAAGACGACGAGAGTAGTAGGCGCAGGGATGGAGTTTACCGTCAGTGGAGCATCGCTGGGACAGGATGGCGCCAACCCCCACATCAGACGCATCCACTTCAACGACAAACTGACGGGCAGTGTCAGGTTGAGAGAGAATCGGAGCGTTGGTGAATCACCTCTTCAAATCCAGTAATGCTCGGTCCGCCTCAGGATTCCAACTGAAGGTTCTGGTACTAGTAGTCAGGGCAGTTAAAGGAGCGGCCACACGGCTGTAATCACGGATAAATCTCCGATAGAAATTCGCAAACCCCAGAAACCTCTGGAGCTGCAATCTTGTACCGGGCTGGGCCCAATGCAGAACCGCCCTAACCTTCTCTTGGTCCATCCTAATCTCTCCCCTGGAGATGATGTACCCGAGGAAGGATGTAGTGTGGGCGTGAAATTCACACTTCTCGGCCTTCACAAACAGGCGATTCTCCAGCAATCGCTGCAGAACCTGCTTGACATGCTGGACGTGGCTGGAAGGCTCCTTCGAGAAGATAAGAATGTCATCCAGGTAAACGAACACAAAAAGACCGATCATATCTCTCAGGACGTCATTCACCATACTCTGGAACACTGCTGGGTCATTGGTCAGTCCAAACAGCATCACCTGATACTCGAAAAAACCCATCGGTGTATTGAAACCAGTCAACCACTCGTCCCCCTCTCTGATCCGGACCAGATGATACGCATTGCGTAGGTCCAGCTTGGTGAACACAGTAGCACCCTGTAAGGAGTCGAAAGCAGAGCTCATCAAGGGCAGGGGATACTTGTTCTTGACCGTGATATCATTCAACCCCCGATAATCAATACAAGGTTGAAGAGAGACATCCTTTTTACTCACAAAGAAGAATCCTGCCCCCAGGGGTGATGACGAGGGACGAATGAGACCAGCAGCTAGGGACTCCTTTATGTAGGTCTCCAAAGCCTCACGTTCAGGTCGGGAGATGCTGTATAACCGTCCCTTGGGATAGGCAGCTCCAGGGAACAGGTTTATGGCACAATCATATGGTCGGTGGGGAGGGAGTGACAGAGCCCTCTGCTTACTGAACACTTCCCCCAAATCGTGATATGTCTCGGGAACCAGGGACAAATCTGGGGGGTTAGCCTCAATCACCTGACTGGGAACAGAATGGGAACAGGCAGTCTTGAGGCAGTTAGCATGACAATCAATGCTCCAACTAGTTACCTTGCCAGTCACCCAATCGAACGTGGGATTGTGTTCTTTCAGCCAGGGGTATCCAAGGACCAGAGGAACATGGGAAGAAGGCAGAATGAAGAATGAGAACCTCAGAATGATTCCCTGACAACAGCATCTTAACCAGTTCAGTCCTCATCGTGATACGTGCCAGACTACTGCCGTTCAGAGTGGTAGCTTCAATGGCTTCCGGTAATCGCTCCTTGGAAAGCCCCAGCTGTTCCACCACGTCGGCATCAATAAAGCTTCCATTGGCACCTGAATCGACGAAAGCGTTAATCGCTAAACTCTGATTCCTGTTCATGAGGGTAGCCGGGAAACGGGGTCTGACAGGGGTATTGAGAGGTTGAAACTGGCTTGCTAAAAGTCCTCCCAACTTTAGCGAGCCGAGCAGTTTGACGGCCGCTGGGAACAAGTGGAGATGTAATGTCCCGAACTACCACAGTAGAGGCAGCGGTTGGTCTTACGTCTATGTTGGCGCTCCTCCTTGGTTAACCCGTGCCGCCCCACTTGCATGGGTTCAGAATCTGGAGGCAGGACCTCTCCACTAATCCCGTGTGGTGGACAATGATCGATGCATTCTGGTCCACCTCCTGACCCGACTGGAAACTGAGAAGCTGATTGATTGGACGGGCCCCATTGCTTCTCCCTCCTTCTCTCTCGAACTCTGTTATCCACCCGAATAGACAAAGCTACCAAACTGTCCAGGTCACTAGGCTCGGATAGGAGATCAACTCATCCTTGAGTTGCTCCGACAGCCCCTGGTAAAAGGCCGCTTGCAGTGACTCCTCATTCCACCCACTCTCCACAGCCAATGTCCTGAATTCGACTACGAAGTCGGCAACGCTGCGAGTTCCTTGGCGAAGAGAAAACAGGCGCTTAGCTGCGTCCTTACCTCGGACTGGATGGTCAAACAGCTTCCTCATCTCTGCCGTGAACTGCTGGTATGACGCCATGCAGGTGTCCTGTCGTTCCCATACGGCTGAAGCCCACTCCAGGGCTCTACCACGCAGCAATTCAATAACAAAGGCTATCCTAGCCTTGTCTGTGGCGTAAGAGTGGGGCTGTAGATCGAACACTAATCCACACTGCATAAGAAAGGAACGGCATCTTCCCAAATCCCCTTCATACTTCTCAGGCGTCGGAACCTTGGGCTCACTGAAGGGCACAGCTCCAGAAGCGGCAGGCGAGAGAGGTGAAACCGGTGGTGGATTCTCCACCGGCAAACTGAGCTGAGCCTGGATCTTCGTCAGACTGGTTCCGAACCGATAACGCTATCTCCTGTAGCGCCGTGCTGTGTTGTCCCAACATCATCTCCTGCTGGGTAATGGCATGGCGAACAGAGTCCAGGTCCGCTGGGTTCATTTATGGCCGGATCGTTCTGTCACGGTTCTCTAAGACCGAACCCAGAAGCAGACCAGGACAAGGTGAGTTGAACGAATGAGAGTGTTTATTTACAGATAAAAGATGCAGAATAGTCCAGTAGACGGAGCGGGTGGCGGAGATGAGTAGGTGGTGGTGAAGTAGCAGATGAACTGATGGCACGGCAGGGGTTGGGTGAAGGTTCCGGGAGAATGACTGTAGACAGAACAAACGGAGGTAAGTACAAGGCAGGTCAACAAGGTGCAAAAAACAACAAAACTAACGCTAGTACTCTGAGGCTGATACACTGGCAAAACATACTGTTTATGGCTAACGATCCGGCAGGGAATGGATGTCAGGTCAGAGCTTATGAAGGGGTGATGATCAGGACCAGGTGTGCCGAAGCTGATGAGAAGCAGGTGCGGGTAATCGAGAGATCACCCGCCTAGCAACGTCGCCCGGCAACCGGACAGGGTGCGTTCAGGCACCTTCGGGAAACAGGAGATACAGAGCAGAAAAACGGCAACACAGGCAGGAACAGACTCAGGACGCAGGGTTCATGACAATATGTGTTATTTCATAGTTTTGATGGCTTCATTATTATTCTACAATGTAAAAAATAGTAACAATAAAGAAAAACCCTTGAATGAGTAGGTGTGTCCAAGCTTTTGACTGGTAGTGTATATATATACATTAAAATACAAAACACAGTCATGGGAAGCACATATAAAACATCACAAATCATCCAGAAAAACTGTTACATTCCTCCACAAATAAGTCCCCAATCAATACTTTAAATTGCCCGAACCAGCACCAGAACATCAAGATCAAATGTGTTTTTTATTTTGTTCCAGCAATACGGTGCATTAAATCTAAAAGCAGATTTACTAGCGTGACCCTAGAGATATCCAATCCTGTGAATGGGTTAGGCAACTCAGGTGTCTATACTTCAACAGCAAAGTTAGATAAGATGGAAGTTTATAAAGATGGGCATGATAAACAAAAACGGAGTAATCTAGAGATCTACGGGTCTTTATCGAAGTCCAGACAACCTTTTTATACAGGAGGCAGTGATGAGTATCAAAACTGTCACCTGTAACAAAATGAAGGGCACTATGGTAGATGGCATCCAAAGGTTTAAGAGTAGTAGCAGCTGCACTTTGATAAATAATATCACCATAATCAAAAACCATAATCATAATGAAAAATCTGCTTCATACTGCTTAGAGAAAGGCACAATCTGTTTCTATAGAAAAAGAAAACTTAAATCTTAGTGCTCTAGTATAACAAACCTAATGCAATGGTCAATCTAAGCACTGTGCGGTAGCGCTATAGGTTCAGGGGTTTGTCTGAAATATTTGTGTTATTTTTACAAGCACAATAATCAGCGCAGTTGCTGGCGTTGGGTTTTGATGAATAAACTAGTTGTGGGTGTGTCGAGGCTTGGCCCCTCACTAGCCAATCAGAACGTGCTCCACGGCTAAATATGTGGTTGCTTCAAGTTGTGTATTTATGGTATTGTATGTATTGCCTTGGAATCAACTCCAATTCCAATGTTAGTCAATTATAGTTTGTTAAACAGCTTACAGAAACATAATAAGAAAATGTAGACCTATCCCATCTTTGCTAAATATGTTAACTTGAACCTGTTTGCAGTCCACATTGCTCTAAGTAACTGCATGGCTTCAATGTTGAAATATATACATAGCAGTCACACTGATTTGGGGCTAGGCCTACAGTAAATTGCATTATGGCTGAGGATGGACATGCCTAATGTTGTCAATAAGCAAGATTAACTTCACTAAAAAGAGAGCGAGTAATTCTAAGCAAATTCTAAACAAAACTAAACAACAACTTGTTTTAAATAGGCTATGTCTAAATACACTTACAGGCACCATAATTGCTTCCCGTGGGCATATAATATTAATACAACCCACACTATGGAGGGTTTTACGCAGATCTAAACTTTTCATAGTCGCTGGACAAAGATCCAATATAAAGAGAAAGGGAGAATGTCCACTCACCCTTATACTGCTCCCAAATATAATGTTTTATATACATATTGGAACCATCTTACAGATTGCATTAACTCGTTTCCAAAAGTGGCACTGCATGTGTGCCATTGACTTTCTCACCATAAAACCATGACAGTGAATAATTCTAATGAATTTGGTTTAAATAAAATGTAACAAAAAACAAGCAATCCCCATAAGTTTTTTTAAACATCAAAAAATACATCGGCAGGATAATTTTTTTGTGGAAAAATTGTATTGTTGAGAGGGATGAGGCAAAAGGAACGGCAAATAAGTCTGGCTGCACAACCGATTGGAAAACGTATCACAAATTGAGAAATCATATGACTAAACTGAATAAAAAGAAGTAGAAACCACACTATGAAACAAAGATAAATGACATAAAGAATGATAGTAAAAAGCTTATGGGGAAAAAATCTAACTCAGCTCCATCATTCATTGAATCAGATGGCTCATTCATCACAAAACCGACTGACATTGCCAACTTCTTTAATTATTTTTTCATTGGCAATATTAGCAACTTAGGCATGACATGCCAGCAACAAAGGCTGACACTACACATCCAAGTATATCTGACCAGATTATGAAAGACAAGCATTGTAATTTTGAATTCCGTAAAGTAAGTGTGGAAGAGGTGAAAAAAGTATTGTTGTCTATCAACAATGAAAAGCCACCAGTGTCTGACAACTTGAATGGAAAATTACTGAGGATAATAGCAGACGATATTGCCATTTCTATTTGCCATATTTCAATTTAAGCGTACTAGAAAGTGTGTGTCCCCAGGCCTGGAGGGAAACAAAAGTCATTCCACTACGTAAGAATAGTAAAGCCCCCTTTACTGGCTCAAATAGCCGACCAATCAGCCTGTTACCAACCCTTAGCAAACTTTTTTTATTTTTTATGTGTTTGACCAGATACAATACAATTTTACAGTAAACAAATTGACAACAGACTTTCAGCACGCTTATAGGGAAGGGCATTCAACAAGCACAGCACTTACACAAATGACTGATGATTGGCTGAGACAAATTGATGATTAAAAGATTGTGGGGGCTGTTTTGTTAGACTTCAGTGTTGCTTTTGACATGATCAATCATAGTCTGCTGCTGGAAAAACGTATGTGTTATGGCTTTACACCCCCTGCTATATTGTCGATAAATAGTTACCTGTCTAACAGAACACAGAAGGTGTTCTTCAATGGAAGCTTCTCCAACATAATCCAGGTAGAATCAGGAATTATCCAGGTCAGCTGTCTAGGCCCCCTACTTTTTTCAATCTTTACTAACGACATGCCACTGGCTTTGCGTAAAGCCAGTGTGTCTATGTATGCGGATGACTCAACACTATACACATCAGCTACTACAGCGACTGAAATGACTGCAACACTTAACAAAGAGCTGCAGCTAGTTTCAGAGTGGGTAGCAAGGAATAAGTTAGTCCTAAATATTTCTAAAACTAAAAGTATTTTATTTGGGACAAATCATTCACTAAACCCTAAACCTCAACTAGATCTTGTGGTAAATAATGTGGAAATTGAGCAGATTCAGGTGACTAAACTGCTTGGAATAACCCTGGATTGTAAACTGCCATGGTCAAAACATATTGATACAACAGTAGTTTAGATGGGGAGAAGTCAGTCCGTATTAAAGCACTGCTCTACCTTCTTAACAGCACTATCAACAAGGCAGGTCCTACAGGCTCTAGTTTTGTCGCACCTGGACTACTGTTCTGTCGTGTGATCAGGTGCCACAAAAAGGGACATAGGAAAATAGCAATCGGCTCAGAACAGGGTAGCACGGCTGGCCCTTGGATGTACACAGGGAGCTAACATCAATAATATGCATGTCAATTTTTCCTGGCTCAAAGTGGAAGAGAGATTGACTTCATCACTACTTTTATGAGAGGTATTGACATGTTGAATGCACCGAGCTGTCTTTTTGAACTACTGGTGCACAGCTCGGACACCCATGCATACCCCACAAGTCATGCCACAAGAGGTCTCTTCACAGTCCCCAAGTCCAGAACAGACTATGGGAGGCGCACAGTACTACATGGAGCCATGACTACATAGAACTCTATTCCACATCAAGTAACTGATGCAAGCGGTACAATTAGATTTAAAAAACAGAAACAAATACACCTTATGGAACAGCGCGGACTGTGAAGCAACACAAACATAGGCACAGACACATGCATTCACACATACGATAACATACGCACTCTACAAACACGTACCCATGGACTTTGTATTGTAAATATGTGGTAGTGGTGGAGTAGGGGCCTGACGGCACACAGTGTGTTGTGAAAACTGTGAATGTATTGTAATGTTTTTAAAATGGCATAACTGCCTTAATTTTGCTGGACCCCAGGAAGAGTAGCTTCTGAAGCTAATGGGGATCCATAATAAATACAAATACGAATACACACAGGTAAATTGCCGAACCTGGAGTTAGGGCTGGAAAAAGCCAGTGCGACAGTTTTTACAAGACGACATTTCAAACTAACGTGGGTTTAACACTAGTGCCACCTTAAAGCCAGCCGAAAATAGAGCCCTTAGCTTCTTAACCAGCTGATCTATATGTTTTTTAAACGTCAAATCCAAATGCGTAAGTATTTATATACGGGAACACATTCGATTGGAGAACTATCTAATGAGTGAACATATAGTTAATCTGAAACATTCTTACGAGAGCTTAAAATGAACATTTTGTTTAGGCCGTTTAAGCACACATTTTAAATCAGCAAGGGATTCCTGCATAGCTATAAAATCTGACTGTAGTTTTGACACAGCCAGATTAACAGTCGGGGCAATAGCATATCATCCTCATATACAGTAGATTAACTTTAACATTTTTAACAGATTGACCAAAGGTTTTTATATGAATAGTGAAGAGAACAGGTCCCAAAATCGACCCCAGATGTAACCCCATCAATTACGATGGCCTGAGTTCTGTTACTAAGATAATCATTAAGCCATGAACAGGCATCAGAGCTCAGGTCTTTCGAGGACAATTTATTTAATAAAATAGCATGATCAACTCAGAGTTGACAGAAGTTACCTCGCTATCTCTTCATACCTGATTCGTAGTATAGGGCTCAGGACGAAGCCCTCTCTGTTGCCGTCTCCTCTGTCCCACCACTACAGCACTGTGCTCCCAGTTCATATTTCTGCGCTTCCTGTTTTTAGGATTCGTTTTTGCGTCTTTTACGTTTTGTACACCAGCTTCAAACAGCTGAAAATTAAATATGTTTGGTTATGGAAAATTAAGTATATTTCACAGTGTTTTAGATGGTACAATGATTCTCTACACTATATTTGCTTAGCAACCAGGAAATGGCAGAGCGATTTTTGCATAGTGCATCTTTAACACTTTAAGTGAAGTACTGAATGACTCCAACTACTTAAGGACTTTGCAGACTATGATTTTAGCCATCTTATGCCATGTTTTTGCCTTCCTAGACAACATTTTCAAATAATGGAAAAATTCTTAGGTCATAAATGATCTAGGTCTGCTGATTAAGTACCACTACGTGCGGTCGTAGGCTCTGAAAAAATCTTTGTGAATAGTCAGATTAATATAATAATTAGATTTAAATGTTTAAATGCTTTTGAGTGAACGATTTACCTAATAATCTTGTTCACATGACACATCTGAAATCAGGCTACATGATGGGACTTTAATAAATGCACAAAATCACCAATTAAAATAAACATTCTATTACAGCGACCATGTTATTTTGGGGAAGCCTATTTGATTCTGAGTTCAGACATATAACTATACTGAACTTAAATATAAACGCAGCATGTAAAGTGTTGGTCCCATGTTTCGTGAGCTTAAATAAAAGATCCCAGAAGTTTTCCTTATGCACAAATTAGTTTACATCACTGTTAGTGAGCATTTCTCATTTGCCAAGGTATTCCATCCACCTGACAGGTGCGGCATATCAAGAAGCTGATTAAACAGCATGATCATTACACAGGTGCACCTTGTGCTGGGGACATTTTGTGTGACAAAATGTACAGTTTTGTCACACAACACAATGCCACAGAAGTCTCAAGTTTTGAGGCAGCGTACAATTGGCATGCTGACTGCATGAATGTCCACCAGAGCTGTTGCAAGATAATTGAATTTTTATTTCTCTACCATAAGCCGTTTTAGAGAATGTGGCAGTACGTCCAACCGGCCTCACAACCGCAGACCATGTGTAACCATGCCAGCCCAGGACCTACACATCCGGCTTCTTCACCTGCGGGGTCGTCTGAGACCAGCCACCTGGACAGCTGATGAAATTGTGGGTTTGCACAACCAAAGAATTTCTGCACAAACTGTCAGAAAGCTAATCTGCGTGCTCGTCGTCCTCACCAGGGTCTTGACCTGACTGTAGTTCGGAGTTGTAACCGACTTCAGTGGGCAAACGCTCACCTTCAATGCTACTGGCACGCTGGAGAAGTGTACTCTTCTCAGATGAATCCCTGTTTCAACTGTATGGTTTGCTGATGTCAACGTTGTGAACAGAGTGTCCCATGGTGGCGGTGGGGTTATGGTATGGGCAGGCATAAGCTACGGACAATGAACACAATTGCATTTTATCGATGACAATTTGAATGCATAGAGATATCGTGACGAGATCCTGAGGCCCATTGTCGTGCCATTCATTACCTCATGTTTCAGCATGATAATGCATGGCCCCATGTCGCAAGGATCTGTACACAATTCCTGGAAGCTGAAAATGTCCCAGTTCTTCCATGGCCTGCATACCACCCATTGAACATGTTTGCGATGCTCTGGATCGACGTTTAAGACAGCGTGTTTCAGTTACCGCCAATATCCAGCGACTTCGCAAAGCCATTGAAGAGGAGTGGGACAACATTCCACAGGCCACAATCAACAGCCTGATCAACTCTATGCGAAGGAGACGTGTCACGCTGCATGAGGCAAATGGTGGTCACACCAGATACTGACTGGTTTGCTGGTCCACGCCCCTACCTTTTTTTAAAGGTATCTGTGACCAACAGATGCATATCTGTATTCTCAGTCATGTGAAATCCATAGATTAGGGCCTAATTTATTTATTTCAATTGACTGATTTCCTTATATGAACTGTAACTCAGTAAAATCATTGAAATTGTTAAATTTTGCATTTATATTTTTGTTCTAAGAGTGCATGGCAAGGTTCAGCACTGTGGTAAAGAAATATATAACACACACACGTAGGTGAGGTGTTCATTTTGAAAACCCTGAATTAAAGTCTCGTATTTGCGTCAGATGCTCGATTACGTTCTGGGGGAGATATACTCGAACGAGGATCTGCCTCTCTGCAAGTTTCGGGGAAGTCTATAGGCCAAATGTTCCCTCCCCTATTGAAATTCCAAAGATGTGAGCACCAGCAAAATCGTGATTTGTCCAAATGATCAGTGACAAAAGATCAGCGTACCGGAACAAAATTCCTCATTAGTCGTCACATCCCACAGTTTGATGATGATACCATTTATGTTACGTGCATCTATTCATGAGATAATCTATGCAAATGAAAATGAAAATTGCACACTTATCTCTCCTTGCTTTGAATTTATTGACAATGACAATGACTACAAGAAGCACAGCTTGCTGGGTTGTGTCAGTTTCAATGAGGTTTACACCTCAATAGTCTGTCAAAGGCTTTCATCTCACCTTTGAAAGCTTGTGGAAGTCCTTGTCAGAAAGACGCTTAAAGGGTATCCACCTCATTTGCCCCTCCCAACAACTGGAATAACCACCTTCAAACAGAGGCAGAGATTTGAAACGGAACAGCCAATAACTGCTGCTCACGTGCAGGCATTGAGCCACTTAGTTGGGTTGTGTTCTTTAAAAAGAGCCAGGTTGGGTTATTGATGGTGAGTTATTGATGCTGGGTTATTGAGATATGATCCAGCGGGTCAGATTAGAAGACTGGGGGCGTGGCTTGCAGGTAGTTATTTCTTGCCACCTGTGAGAGTAAATGTAATTCCTGTTCATCCGTTCTGTTGTATTGTTATTGCATGTTATGGTTGAACACTGATAGTTCTGAAGCTTCATCAGGATTATAGGTGTTTAAGAGTTCCTTAAATGCCTATGCAAATCCCAATGCTTGGATAGATACCACTTTATTACAATATGTAGTAAATAAGGTTAATATTAAATATAATATAATAATTAATAAATATACAAATATATATATATATATATATATATATATATATATATATATATATATATCTTTTTTGGAGGGTGTAGATCAATTTTAATATTGCAAATAGATTGTGGCTTATATCAATGTAATTGTCTGCATAATTTCCAATCCCCCATATTTTGGGGGGGTAAATATACAGTACCAGTCAAAAGTTTGGACAAACCTACTCATTCCAGGGTTTTTCTTTATTTTTACTATTTTCTACAATGTAGAATAATAGTGAAGACATCGAAACTATGAAATAACACAAATGGAATCATGTAGTAACCAAAAATGTGTTAAACAAATCAAGATATATTTTGTATTTGAGATTATTCAAAGTAGCCACCCTTTGCCTTGATGACAGCTTTGCACACTCTTGGCATTCTCTCAACCAGCTTCATGAGGTAGTCACCTGGAATGCATTTCAATTAACAGGTGTGCCTTCTTAAAAGTTAATTTGTGGAATTTCTTTCCTTCTTAATGCGTTTGAGCCAATCAGTTGTGTTGTGACAAGGTAGCGGTGGTATACAGAAGATAGCCCTATTTGGTAAAAGACCAAGTCCATATTATGGCAAGAACAGCTCAAATAAGCAAAGAGAAACGACAGTCCATCATGACTTTAAGACATGAAGGTCAGTCAATCCGGAAAATTTCAAGAACTTTGAACGTTTCTTCAAGTGCAGTCGCAAAAACCATCAAGCGCTATGATCAAACTGGCTCTCATGAGGACCGCCACAGGAAAGGAAGACCCAGAGTTATCTCTGCTGCAGAGGATAAGTTAACTGCACCTCAGATTGCAGCCCAAATAAATGCTTCACAGAGTTCAAGTAACAGACATATCTCAACATCAACTGTTCAGAGGAGACTGCGTGAATCAAGACTTCATGGTCGACTTGCTGCAAAGAAACCACTACTAAAGGACACCAATAATAAGAAGAGACTTTCTTGGGCCAAAAAACACAAGAAATTAACATTAGACCGGTGGAAATCTGTCCTTTGGTCTAATGAGTCCAAATTTGAGATTTTTGGTTCTAACCGCCATGTGTTTGTGAAACACAGAGTAGGTAAACGGATGATCTCCGCATGTGTGGTTCCCACCGTGAAGCATGGAGGAGGAGGTGTGATGGTGTGGAGGTGATTTGCTGGTGACACTGTCAGTGATTTATTTAGAGTTCAAGGCACACTTAACCAGCATGGCTACCACAGCATTCTGCAGCGATACGCCATCCCATCTGGTTTGTGATTAGTGGGATTATCATTTGTTTTTCAACAGGTCAATGACCCAAAACACACCTCCAGGCTGTGTAAGGGCTATTTGACCAAGAAGGAGAATGATGGAGTGCTGCATCAGATGACCTGTTCTCAACAATCACCCGACCTCAACCCAATTGAGATGGTTTGGGATGAGTTGGACCACAGAGTTAAGGAAAAGCAGCCAACAGCTGCTATCCACCGGATGTGTACCAAACTCACTAAAAGTGGCAGTGATAAAGCCTCTCTTGAAAAAGCCAAACCTTGACCCGGAAAATATAAAAAACTATCGGCCTATATCGAATCTTCCATTCCTCTCAAAATTTTTTGAAAAAGCTGTTGCGCAGCAACTCACTGCCTTTCTGAAGACAAACAATGTATACGAAATGCTTCAGTCTGGTTTTAGACCCCATCATAGCACTGAGACTGCACTTGTGAAGGTGGTAAATGACCTTTTAATGGCGTCAGACCGAGGCTCTGCATCTGTCCTCGTGCTACTAGACCTTAGTGCTGCCTTTGACACCATCGATCACCACATTCTTTTGGAGAGACTGGAAACCCAAATTGGTCTACACGGACAAGTTCTGGCCTGGTTTAGATCCTACCTGTCGGAAAGATATCAGTTTGTCTCTGTGAATGGTCTGTCCTCCGACAAATCAACTGTACATTTCGGTGTTCCTCAAGGTTCCGTTTTAGGACCACTATTGTTTTCACTATATATTTTACCTCTTGGGGATGTTATTCGAAAACATAATGTTAACTTTCACTGCTATGCGGATGACACACAGCTGTACATTTCAATGAAACATGGTGAAGCCCCAAAATTGCCCTCGCTAGAAGCCTGTGTTTCAGACATAAGGAAGTGGATGGCTGAAAACTTTTTACTTTTAAACTCGGACAAAACAGAGATGCTTGTTCTAGGTCCCAAGAAACAAAGAGATCTTCTGTTAAATCTGACAATTCATCTAGATGGTTGTAAAGTCGTCTCAAATAAAACTGTGAAGGACCTCGGTGTTACTCTTGACCCTGATCTCTCTTTTGACGAACATATCAAGACTGTTTCAAGGACAGCTTTTTTCCATCTACGTAACATTGCAAAAATCAGAAATTTTCTGTCCAAAAATGATGCAGAAAAATTAATCCATGCATTTGTTACTTCTAGGTTAGACTACTGCAATGCTCTATTTTCCGGCTACCCGGATAAAGCACTAAATAAACTTCAGTTAGTGCTAAATACGGCTGCTAGAATCCTGACTAGAACCAAGAAATTTGATCATATTACTCCAGTGCTAGCTTCCCTACACTGGCTTCCTGTTAAGGCAAGGGCTGATTTCAAGGTTTTACTGTTAACCTATAAAGCGTTACATGGGCTTGCTCCTACCTATCTTTCCGAGTTGGTCCTGCCGTACATACCAATACGTACGCTACGGTCACAAGACGCAGGCCTCCTAATTGTCCCTAGAATTTCTAAGCAAACAGCGGGAGGCAGGGCTTTCTCCTATAGATCTCCATTTTTATGGAACAGTCTGCCTACCCATGTGAGAGACGCAGACTCGGTCTCAACCTTTAAGTCTTTACTGAAGACTTATCTCTTCTGTAGGTCATATGATTGAGTGTAGTCTGGCCCAGGAGTGTGAAGGTGAACGGAAAGGCTGGAGCAACGAACAGCCCTTGCTGTCTCTGCCGGGCCGGTTCCCCTCTCCACTGGGGTTCTCTGCCTCTAACCCTGTTGCAGGGGCTGAGTCACTGGCTTGCTGGTGCTCTTTCATGCCGTCCCTGGGAGGGGTGCGTCACTTGAGTGGGTTGAGTTACTGACGTGATCTTCCTGTCTGGGTTGGCGCCCCCCTTGGTTTGTGCTGTGGTGGAGACCTCTGTGGGCTATACTCGGCCTTGTCTCAGGATTGTAAGTTGGTGGTTGGGGATATCCCTCTAGTGGTGCGGGGGCTGTGCTTTGGCGGAGTGGGTGGGGTTATATCCTTCCTGTTTGGCCCTGTCCGGGGGTTTCTTCGGATGGGGCCACAGTGTCTCCGGACCGCTCCTGTCTCAGCCTCCAGTATTTATGCTGCAGTAGTTTATGTGTCGGGGGGCTGGGGTTAGTTGGTTATACCTGGAGTACTTCTCCTGTCTTATCCAGTGTCCTGTGTGAATTTAAGTATGCTCTCTCTAATTCTCTCGTTCTCTCTTTCTCTCTGAGAACCTGAGCCCTAGGACCATACGTCAGGACTACCGGGCATGATGACACCTTGCTGTCCCCAGTCCGCCTGGCCTTGCTGCTATTCCAGTTTCAACTGTTCTGCCTGCGGCTACGAAACCCCTACCTGTCCCAGACCTGCTGTTTTCAACTCTTTAATGATCGGCTATGAAAAGCCAACTGAGAGACCTGAGCCCTAGGACCATACGTCGGGACTACCGGCCGTGGTGACTCCTTGCTGTCCCCAGTCCGCCTGGCCTTGCTGCTATTCCAGTTTCAACTGTTCTGCCTGCGGTTATGGAACCCCTACCTGTCCCAGACCTGCTGTTTTCAACTCTTAATGATCGGCTATGAAAAGCCAACTGAGATTTATTCCTGATTATTATTTGACCATGCTTGTCACTTATGAACATTTTTGAACATCTTGGCATGGTTCTGTTATAATCTCCACCCGGCACAGCCAGAAGAGGACTGGCCACCCCTCATAGCCTGGTTCCTCTCTAGGTTTCTTCCTAGGCTTTCGCCTTTCTAGGGAGTTTTTCCTAGCCACCGTGCTTCTACACCTGCATTACTAGCTGTTTGGGGTTTTAGGCTGGGTTTCTGTACAGCACTTCGAGATATTAGCTGATGTAAGAAGGGCTATATAAAATAAAATTGATTGATTGATTGATTGAACAAGTGCTCAGCATATGTGGGAACTCCTTCAAGACTGTTGGAAAAGCATTCCCCATGAAGCTGGTTGAGAGAATTCCAAGAGTGTGCAAAGCTGTCATCAAGGCAAAGGGTGGCTACTTTGAAGAATCTAAAATCTAAAATATATTTTGATTTGTTTAATACTTTTTTGGTTACCACATGATTCCAAGTGTGTTATTTCATAGTGTTGATGCCTTCACTATTATTCTACAATGTAAAAAATAGTAAAACAAAGAAAAACCCTTGAATGAGTAGGTGTGTCCAAACTTTGGACTGGTACTGTATAGATATATATATATATATATATATATATTTTTTTTTTTTGCTTTTGACATATTCTAATGTAAAACTGAATTTGTAGCACACAAACTTAACATGATGAACAAGAAAGACATTTACTCTCACGGGTGGCCAAAATGAACTATCTGAAAATAATCTAAGGATTACATTCAAAAAGACCCAGCTGCTAGGTTAACCCATCATGAAAGTGGAAAAAAAACAACTGATGGTTATATTTACCCTTGTTTGGGTAATCCCAACAACCCAACATGTTGGGTTATTCACACAACTCAACTGGCTAGGTCAAACTAACCCAGCGTGTGTTCTGTCCAATATTTATCCAGCGCAGGGTTACCAAATAACCCAAATTGGCTTGTTTTTAACACAGCATTTTTTAGAGTTTGGGGTTCTGTCATAACAACCGAATTATATAAAATGTAAAACAATATCCAGCAATGCTAACACAGTCAATTAGCTTACTCTAGAACAGACCTGGGCAAAGGCTGGCCCGGGGCCGCGACCTGATTCAGTACGGCCCGCGGAATCATGCTCAGATCACATAAAGAATTTGCGATAGTAAAGTTTTGAAAAATGTATTTGTTATTCAAATTAAAAGCCCTTTGTGTAATGATTTAACTCCCACCGCTTGTGGGACATTTATTTTGAAGGCACGTATAAATAACAACTGCACAAGGACAGACAGTGACTGACAGGCTGACACACACGTCACAGTTACAAATAGTAGCTAGCTAGAAATTTGCTCAAAAATTAGTTTTTCAAAGATTTCAAAGAAAAGGAAAGTAGACAATGAATGTAGGGTGTTCCAGCAAGAGTGGACATCGAAATATTTATTTATTGAGGTATCAGGGAAAGCTGTGTGCTTAGTGTGCAAAGAGAGCATCGCTGTCTTGAAAGACTACAACTTGTCCCGACACTTCCAGACTAAGCATGCAGGGAAATATAGGAATACTTATTCTGAGCAGAGGGCAAGTGCATCGAAAGAGTTGCTTTCTCAGTTGCAAAAGCAGCAAGGACTTTTCACAAAACTGCATTCAGCAAACGACGGAATTGCGAGAGCTAGCTATGTACTGTCCCACAAAATGCTAAACATAGCAAGCCATTGGCTAAGTGCGAATTCATTAAAGAATGTTTAATTGACTCTGCAGCAATACTTTCCCCCGACAAAAAAGAGCTGTTTGAAAATGTTTCCCTGTCAAGACGAACAGTGACACGGCGTGTTAAGGACATCGCAGAGAATATGGAACAACAATTGAAAGACAATATGATGTACGTCATTGTCCGTCATAAATTCAGCTCATTTAAATAATTTCTGATGAGTTGCGTAGATTAAAAGACAGAAAATGTGTGTGTTTTTTGTCAAACAATCATCTCCATTGTTATTACGGCAATAGATGATTGCCATTGAAAAAGCATTTGTTCCATCCAGAATTTTCGTACACAAAATCTCAATGTGGCCATACCCTTAGTTCAGGCTGTCATGGCAGCCACAAGCTGTTGTATTTTTCAGGAGTGTACACTGAACCTATGTTACTTGTATGTTGTCTTGGAGGTGTGGATGGAGACTACTTCAGATTGCTGTTACCAGGCACCTACACTGTGACAGCATCCACATCAGGATACCTCCCCTCTACCAGCACGGTAACAGTGGGACCTGCTGAGGCTATACAGGTGAGACTGTGTGTGAGAGGAGAATGAGAGTTTATTTGAATGTTAGGCATGATCTCAGTCTTAAAACAATCTTTGTTTAAAGAGTTTCTCCAGTACGTGTGTATACTTTTTAGCCAGCAGTTCTGAAAGTAGAACTCACGAGCCAAAAATGGTCCCCGTAAATTGCGTACTACGTCACATATATGCAGATATGTGCACCACGTCATCGCTCTCTCTCACTCTGCTGTGTGGGCATCTTGCTAGCTGTCACTCAAATGGCGGGAGGCTGAAGCTCATTGGCTTGTACTTGAATTGCTAAGGGGCTGGCCCATGTGGAGGAAAATGTAGGGAAAATGGCGATGCACAGCTTCCAAAAAAAAGGGATTTTTTGGCTAATTTAGGTAAAACAGTAATTCTGCTAATAGATTATGCATGTATGAACTACTCATTGACACATCCAGACCAAAGCGGGAGGTTTAAAAAATACTTACTATTTCTGGAGCATGTCTTTAATTTCATTCAGTTATGCAATTCTGTCCCTCAAACTCAATGTTCTATTTTCTTACCCATTACAGTTGCACTTTTACCTGAAAGTGGCACCAAAAGACACAAATCTGACACAGACCCACCACAACAAGAAAAACCTCTCCTCAGCTAAGGTCCCCCTAAACCTGGGCCCAAGATGAGACATGGGCAGGAGATAAACAACGAACACACCCACACGCCCACACAGAGGGAACAATTGACAATTAGTGTAATAAATGTCACTTAAAGATACATCTATTTTGTAAGCCTGATATATTTATGCATTAGTCCTGATTTGTACTGTATGAGCTCTATAATTTTGTGATTTTTAAGGACAGTTTTCATGTTCACATTTTGAGTTAAAAAAATACATTGATTTACAGTACTTTCATGAAATCAATCAACAATAAAAGGTGGTGAATGCTTTACTTTATGTATTAGTCACTGAAGTTGTATACATTTTAGAGGCAGTAATATGATCTGCAAATATGATATCTTTATAGTATTGAAATGATGTGCTAAACAATTATTTAAAGATAAAAATAAAGATAAATGTTGAAACAATTGGTTTTATGAAATATGGTATGTTATAATGCTGACGTTGATTAAAGGAATACTACACTCAAATCGGCTAATTCCTATGAATTTAAAATGTTAAAAATAACAATATTTTTTGTGAATAAATGTTTCATTTCATTGTTGTAATAAGTTTGGAAGCAACATGTGAAAATCACTGTGGAAATTAGTGAAGAGAAGTTTGGCTCTTTATACTGACTTTTGAAAGCTTCAATATGTAACTGTTTGGGCGACCCAACCAAATTCACATAGAAATGTGTGTTATAGATCTGTCATTCTCATTCAAAGCAAGTCTAAGAAGCGGTAGATCTGCGCTATTTCTTTGCTTCCTGTTCTTAAATTTAGTTTTTGCCTCTTTTATTTTCGTTTTTGTACACCAGCTTACACCACCAATATTTTTGGTGTGGAAAATATATTTCACAGCGGTTTAGATGGTACAATGATTATCTACACTATACTTGCTTGTTTTATCACATAAACTGAAATTAGGCGAACTATTAGAATTTTAGCAAATGGCATAGTGATTTCTGCATAGCGCATCTTTAACTCGTTCAGTCAAAATAACAAATATTTTGACAAATGTCTTTCATTTGATTCAGTAATACCCAGAGTACGCAGGACCCCCTACCGGTGAATGATGAACTAAAAACTAGAAAGAATCATGATTCTTCAAGCCTCTTTTTCACCAAAGGGGGCTTATTGGAGCTGTTTCATTGTGACTGAGACTTATACAAGTGTGCTTCACAAATATTATTATTTCTTGACACCTTTAAAGAAGGATTAGTTGTGGCCGCAACTGGACTAGATTGTGAACGACTCTTGGCCGAATGCAAATGCGTGACTGCAGCGATAGCACAGATACACTACATGACCAAAAGTATGTGAACATCTCATTCCAAAATCATGGGTATTAATATGGAGTTGGTCCCCCCTTTGCTGCTATAACAGCCTCCACTCTTCTGGGAAGGCTTTCCACAAGATGTTGGAACATTGCTGAGGGGACTTGCTTCCATTCAGCCACAAGAGCATTAGTGAGGTCGGGTACTGATGTTGGGCGATTAGGCCTGGCTTGCAGTCGGCGTTCCAATTCATCCCAAAGGTGTTCGATGGGGTTGAGGACAGTGCTCTGTCCAGGCCAGTTAAGTTCTTCCACACCGATCTCGACAAACCATTTTTGTATGGACCTCGCTTTGTGCACGGGGGCATTGTCATGCTGAAACCAGAAAGGGCCTTCCCCAAACTGTTGCCACAAAGTTGGAAGCACAGAATAATCTAGAATGTAATTGAATGCTGTAGCATTAAGATTTCTCTTAACTGGAACTAAGGGGCCTAGCCCGAACCACCAAAAACAACCCCAGACCATTATTCCTCCACCAAACTTTACAGTTGGCACTATGCATTCGGGAAGGTAGCGTTCTCCTGGCATCCGCCAAACCCAGATTCTCAACCTCCAGACTTTAACCCCATTGAAAACCTGTGGTTTGAATTGAAGAGGGCAGTCCATAAGCGCAGACAAAGGATATCAAGGATCTGTAAAGATTTTGTGTGGAGGAATGGTCTAAGATCCCTCCCAATGCGTTCTCCAACAACTTAGTTTCGTTATCTTCGCAAGGTGAGGGTGCGGGAGTATTGAAATCAGGGGTGCCAATAATATATTTCTCTGAGCAATTGTATTAGTATAAAATAATATAATGTTCTTTTTTTTGTTGCAAACAATGTAGCTCAGTATTTCTGTTATTTATTTGACAGTCTTTTTTGCTCATCTTTATGAAGGGTGCTAATAATTTTGGATCTGACTGTACTTGCTCGCATCCTATGCTGAAAACACTCTCTGGGAAACAGTGCAGTTTTAGAACCTCACGAGGTACCATGATCTTTGCTGTGAGACAAGAACAGGTAGCCTAACGCTTAAGAGCTGAATGGTTGCTGGTTCAAATCCCTGAGCCGACTAGGTGAAAAATCTGCCAATGAGCCCTTGAGCCAGGCACTTAGCCCAAATTGCTCCTGTAAGTCGCTCTGGATAAAAGCGTCTGTTAATTGAAAAAAACATCAGGAACTGTACATGGCATTGATCGACCTGACCAAAGCCTTCGATTCAATCAGTTGAGACATGCTCTGATAAATCCTTGGGTGCCCTGACAAGCTCAAAACAATCATCAAAGAGTCTGGGACTCAACCTGAACATACAGAAAAAAAGGTGCTCCACCAGCCTGCCCCAGGACAACCATCAAATCTGACAGTAACTGACTGGAGGTGAACCACTTGACAACGTGGAACACTTTGCTTACCTCAGCAGCCACCTCTCACCATTGAGGAAGAAATACAGCCCAGTTGATTCAAATAGTCTGGGTAGCCATTTGATTAGATGTTCAGGAGTCTTATGGCTTGGGGTTAGAAGCTGTTTAGAAGCCTCTTGGACCTAAACTTGGCACTACGGTAGCGCTTGCCGTGCGATAGCAGAGAGAACAGTCTATGACTAGGGTAGCTGGAGTCTTTGACAATTTTTAGGGCCTTCCTCTGACACCGCCTGGTATAGAGGTCCTGGATGGCAGGAAGCTTGTTCCCAGTGATGTAATAGGTCGTACGCACTACCCTCTGTAGTGCCTTGCGGTCGGAGGCCGAGCAGTTGCCATACCAGGCAGTGATGCAACTAGTCAGGATGCTTTTGATGGTGCAGCTGTATAACCTTTTGAGGATCTGAGGACCCATGCCAAATATTTTCAGTCTCCTTAGGTTTAGTCATGCATGACTGTCTTGGTGTGGTTGGACCATGTTGGTGATGTGGACACCAAGGAACTTGAAGCTCTCAACCTGCTCCACTACAGCCCCGTCGATGAGAATGGGTTTGTGCTCGGTCCTTTTCTTTGTCCTGTAGTCCACAATCATCTAGTGTACAAGGCTGTCATAATACAAACTATCTCTATGGCTGTCAGATAGTCAAAAACCGGAGCATCAGCAGCAAAAGATCTTGCTGAACATCAGGTTGGAGGATCGACAGACCAACCTCAGCGTCCTGACCCAGGCCAACATCCCCAGCATAGAATCCCAAATCATCTGGCACCAACTCCAATGGACAGAACACTGTGTCTGCATGCCCGGCTCAAGCCTGCAAAAAACAACTGGCAGAGGGGAAAATAACACAAGGGGGACAAAAGAAAGGGTACAAAGATAACATTAAAACCAACCTCAAGTAATGCTACAGTGAGGGAAAAAAGTATTTGATCCCCTGCTGATTTTGTACGTTTGCCCACTGACAAAGAAATTATCAGTCTATAATTTTAATGGTAGGTTTATTTGAAAAGTGAGAGACAGAATAACAACAAAAAAATCTAGAAAAACGCATGTCAAAAATGTTATAAATTGATTTGCATTTTAAGGAGGGAAATAAGTATTTGACCCCCTCTCAATCAGAAAGATTTCTGGCTCCCAGGTGTCTTTTATACAGGTAACGAGCTGAGATTAGGAGCACACTCTTAAAGGGAGTGCTCCTAATCTCAGTTTGTTACCTGTATAAAAGACACCTGTCCACAGAAGCAATCAATCAATCAGATTCCAAACTCTCCACCATGGCCAAGACCAAAGAGCTCTCCAAGGATGTCAGGGACAAGATTGTAGACCTACACAAGGCTTGAATGGGCTACAAGATCATCGCCAAGCTTGGTGAGAAGGTGACAACAGTTGGTGTGATTATTCGCAAATGGAAGAAACACAAAAGAACTGTCAATTTCCCTCGGCCTGGGGCTCCATGCAAGTTCTCACCTCGTGGAGTTGCAATGATCATAAGAACGGTGAGGAATCAGCCCAGAACTACACGGGAGGATCTTGTCAATGATCTCAAGGCAGCTGGGACCATAGTCACCAAGAAAACAATTGGTAACACACTACGCCGTGAAGGACTGAAATCCTGCAGCAAGGTCCCCCTGCTCAAGAAAGCACATATACAGGCCCGTCTGAAGTTTGCCAACGAACATCTGAATGATTCAGAGGAGAACTGGGTGAAAGTGTTGAGGTCAGATGAGACCAAAATCGAGCTCTTTGGCATCAACTCAACTCGCCGTGTTTGGAGGAGGAGGAATGCTGCCTATGACCCCAAGAACACCATCCCCACCGTCAAACATGGAGGTGGAAACATTATGCTTTGGGGGTGTTTTTCTGCTAAGGGGACAGGACAACTTCACCGCATCAAAGGGACGATGGACGGGGCTATGTACCGTCAAATCTTGGGTGAGAACCTCCTTCCCTCAGCCAGGGCATTGAAAATGGGTCGTGGATGGGTATTCCAGCATGACAATGACCCAAAACACACGGCCAAGGCAACAAAGGAGCGGCTCAGGAAGAAGCACATTAAGGTCCTGGAGTGGCCTAGCCAGTCTCCAGACTTTAACCCCATTGAAAACCTGTGGTTTGAATTGAAGAGGGCAGTCCATAAGCGCAGACAAAGGATATCAAGGATCTGTAAAGATTTTGTGTGGAGGAATGGTCTAAGATCCCTCCCAATGCATTCTCCAAACAACTTAGTTTCGTTATCTTCGCAAGGTGAGGGTGCGGGAGTATTGAAATCAGGGGTGCCAATAATATATTTCTCTGAGCAATTGTATTAGTATAAAATAATATAATGTTCTTTTTTTTGTTGCAAACAATGTAGCTCAGTATTTCTGTTATTTATTTGACAGTCTTTTTTGCTCATCTTTATGAAGGGTGCTAATAATTTTGGATCTGACTGTACTTGCTCGCATCCTATGCTGAAAACACTCTCTGGGAAACAGTGCAGTTTTAGAACCTCACGAGGTACCATGATCTTTGCTGTGAGACAAGAACAGGTAGCCTAACGCTTAAGAGCTGAATGGTTGCTGGTTCAAATCCCTGAGCCGACTAGGTGAAAAATCTGCCAATGAGCCCTTGAGCCAGGCACTTAGCCCAAATTGCTCCTGTAAGTCGCTCTGGATAAAAGCGTCTGTTAATTGAAAAAAACATCAGGAACTGTACATGGTATTAATCGACCTGACCAAAGCCTTCGATTCAATCAGTTGAGACATGCTCTGAGAAATCCTTGGGTGCCCTGACAAGCTCAAAACAATCATCAAAGAGTCTGGGACTCAACCTGAACATACAGAAAAAAAGGTGCTCCACCAGCCTGCCCCAGGACAACCATCAAATCTGACAGTAACTGACTGGAGGTGAACCACTTGACAACGTGGAACACTTTGCTTACCTCAGCAGCCACCTCTCACCATTGAGGAAGAAATACAGCACAGTTGATTCAACTAGTCTGGGTAGCCATTTGATTAGATGTTCAGGAGTCTTATGGCTTGGGGTTAGAAGCTGTTTAGAAGCCTCTTGGACCTAAACTTGGCACTACGGTAGCGCTTGCCGTGCGATAGCAGAGAGAACAGTCTATGACTAGGGTAGCTGGAGTCTTTGACAATTTTTAGGTCCTTCCTCTGACACCGCCTGGTATAGAGGTCCTGGATGGCAGGAAGCTTGTTCCCAGTGATGTACTGGGTCGTACGCACTACCCTCTGTAGTGCCTTGCGGTCGGAGGCCGAGCAGTTGCCATACCAGGCAGTGATGCAACTAGTCAGGATGCTTTTGATGGTGCAGCTGTATAACCTTTTGAGGATCTGAGGACCCATGCCAAATCTTTTCAGTCTCCTTAGGTTTAGTCGTGCATGACTGTCTTGGTGTGGTTGGACCATGTTGGTGATGTGGACACCAAGGAACTTGAAGCTCTCAACCTGCTCCACTACAGCCCCGTCGATGAGAATGGGTTTGTGCTCGGTCCTCTTCTTTGTCCTGTAGTCCACAATCATCTAGTGTACAAGGCTGTCATAATACAAACTATCTCTATGGCTGTCAGATAGTAAAAAACCGGAGCGTCAGCAGCAAAAGATCTTGCTGAACATCAGGTGGGAGGATCGACAGACCAACCTCAGCGTCCTGACCCAGGCCAACATCCCCAGCATAGAATCCCAAATCATCTGGCACCAACTCCAATGGACAGAACACTGTGTCTGCATGCCCGGCTCAAGCCTGCAAAAAACAACTGGCAGAGGGGAAAATAACACAAGGGGGACAAAAGAAAGGGTACAAAGATAACATTAAAACCAACCTCAAGTAATGCTACAGTTAGGGAAAAAAGTATTTGATCCCCTGCTGATTTTGTACGTTTGCCCACTGACAAAGAAATTATCAGTCTATAATTTTAATGGTAGGTTTATTTGAAAAGTGAGAGACAGAATAACAACAAAAAAATCCAGAAAAACGCATGTCAAAAATTTTATACATTGATTTGCATTTTAAGGAGGGAAATAAGTATTTGACCCCCTCTCAATCAGAAAGATTTCTGGCTCCCAGGTGTCTTTTATACAGGTAACGAGCTGAGATTAGGAGCACACTCTTAAAGGGAGTGCTCCTAATCTCAGCTTGTTACCTGTATAAAAGACACCTGTCCACAGAAGCAATCAATCAATCAGATTCCAAACTCTCCACCATGGCCAAGACCAAAGAGCTCTCCAAGGATGTCAGGGACAAGATTGTAGACCTACACAAGGCTTGAATGGGCTACAAGACCATCGCCAAGCTTGGTGAGAAGGTGACAACAGTTGGTGTGATTATTCACAAATGGAAGAAACACAAAAGAACTGTCAATCTCCCTCGGCCTGGGGCTCCATGCAAGATCTCACCTCGTGGAGTTGCAATGATCATAAGAACGGTGAGGAATCAGCCCAGAACTACACGGGAGGATCTTGTCAATGATCTCAAGGCAGCTGGGACCATAGTCACCAAGAAAACAATTGGTAACACACTACGCCGTGAAGGACTGAAATCCTGCAGCGCCCGCAAGGTCCCCCTGCTCAAGAAAGCACATATACAGGCCCGTCTGAAGTTTGCCAACGAACATCTGAATGATTCAGAGGAGAATTGGGTGAAAGTGTTGTGGTCAGATGAGACCAAAATCGAGCTCTTTGGCATCAACTCAACTCGCCGTGTTTGGAGGAGGAGGAATGCTGCCTATGACCCCAAGAACACCATCCCCACCGTCAAAAATGGAGGTGGAAACATTATGCTTTGGGGGTGTTTTTCTGCTAAGGGGACAGGACAACTTCACCGCATCAAAGGGACGACGGACGGGGCCATGTACCGTCAAATCTTGAGTGAAAACCTCCTTCCCTCAGCCAGGGCATTGAAAATGGGTCGTGGATGGGTATTCCAGCATGACAATGACGCAAAACACACGGCCAAGGCAACAAAGGAGTGGCTCAAGAAGAAGCACATTAAGGTCCTGGAGCGGCCTAGCCAGTCTCCAGACCTTAATCCCATAGAAAATCTGTGGAGGGAGCTGAAGGTTCGAGTTGTCAAACGTCAGCCTCGAAACCTTAATGACTCGAAGAAGATCTGCAAAGAGGAGTGGGACAAAATCCCTCCTGAGATGTGTGCAAACCTGGTGGCCAACTACAAGAAACGTCTGACCTCTGTGATTGCCAACAAGGGTTTTGCCACCAAGTACTAAGTCATGTTTTGCAGAGGGGTCAAATACTTATTTCCCTCATTAAAATGCAAACCAATATATAACATTTTTGACATGTGTTTTTCTGGATTTTTTTGTCTCTCACTGCTCAAATAAACCTACCATTAAAATTATAGACTGATAATTTATTTGTCAGTGGGAAAACGTACTAAATCAGCCGGGGATCAAATACTTTTTCCCCTCACTGTATCAAGGCGTCAAGCTCATTGATGAACTCTCCAAGGGAACCTGGAGGGCGATAAATGACAAGGATGTTAAGCTTGAATGGGCTAGTGACTCTGACAGCATGGAATTCAAATGAGGAGATAGACAGATGGGTCGGGGGAAAAGAGAGAATGTCCACTTGGGAGAGATGAGGATTCCTGTGCCACCGCCGCGATGACCAGATGCTCTCGGGGTATGCGAGAACACATGATCAGACGAGGAAAGAGCAGTAGGAGTAGCAGTGTTTTCTGTGGGAATCCATGTTTCCGTCAGCGCCAAGAAGTCGAGGGACTGGAGGATGGCATAGGCTGAGATGAACTCTGCCTTGTTGGCCGCAGAACGGCAGTTCCAGAGGCTACCGGACACCTGGAACTCCACGTGGGTCAAGCGCGCAGGGACCACCAGATTAGAGTGGCAGCAGCCACGCCATGTGAAGCGTTTGTATGGCCTGTGCGGAGAGGAGAGAACAGGGATAGACAGACACATAGTTGACAGGCTACAGAAAAACTCTTTAGTCATATCCCAGTTTACCTATTTGCTTATGGCCTTGCCTACACCTAGCGACTTGTTTTTTAAATTATATGATCAAAAAATAATTTATTTTATTTGGAACGGCAAGCCAGACAAAATTAAACCGGTCTATTTATATAACGAATATGAATTCGGAGTGCAGAAACTATGAAATATTAAAGCATTAGACCTCTCACTGAAGGCTTCAGTGATACAAACGTTATACTTAAATCCGAACTGGTTCTCTGGCAGATTAGTAAGAATGTCTCACCCCATGTTCAAGAATGGCCCTTTTCCCTTTATTCAGATGTCAACCTCTCACTTCCGGTTATTTGAAAATGAAATAATCTCCTAAATATCACTATTTTTAAAACAAGCCATAGAAAGTTGGTTGCAATTTCAGTTTAATCCACCAGAAAAGACAGAACAAATAATACAATAAATATTATGGTTAAACTCAAATATACTAATTGATAAAAAAAACTTTATTTTTGGAACAAAAAATAAAATAATTATAATCTTTGTAAATTATATCATAAATAGGATTGGTGGAGTTACTGTATGTCACACATGCAGCTAACAAATATATATTTGTCTGTTCTACCCAAAATTACAACCAACTAATTGCAGCATTACAGCAAAAATAGAAGAGGCAAGTGGAAGGGAGGAAGAGTAAATAACTTGTCTGTCAGCTTCATGAGAAAATATGTTGTCCAGCAAGTGGGAGGGTTTTCAGCAGTTGAATTACATTTATTCAGCGCGCACAAGGGAACCACGCCTGCAAAGCCCGTTACACACCTGAATAAGGTAAGTCTGAATAACAATTACTAAGAAGTGCGTAGGAAAGGCGAATATTTCCTAACTCTGAATCGGGCCCTATGTGTGGATGATATTGCCAGTATGTATTTACTAAATGTGACCCTCTTGGCGTCAGTTTGGAGGAATACAAACTCTGCTTGAGCTAATTTGAATGTGTAAAACTGTGTAAAACCAAAGGACTGCACCAAAATGTTCTTACCGACACTTGCTAAACGAAAGTCTATCACCCCTCTATAGGCAGACGGGTTGGGTCCCACATTAACAATGTTACGACCTACACTACTAAGCACATACACACAACTTCTGACCACAGAACTACTGAACACTCATCTACTGACCACAACAGCTGACAACAACCACACAACTTCTGATTTGACTTCTTGGCTCGGATTTGAAAGTTGAGTAAAAGCAAATGATATGTAGCTTTATTTGATTTATTTGAATGTTGAGTGAACATAGTTCTTAGCTGAGTCAACACTATTTCAGAATTTAAGAGAATTTCATGAGTTGTCTTAACTTAATATTTTTAGTCAACACAAATATTGTTACTTTGGTTGATATGACTTGTAGGTTCTGATTTGAAAGTTGAGTAAACACGTAGTTCTTAGCTGATTCAACTTTATTTCAGAAGTTAAGATAATTTCATGAGTTGTAGTCATATTAACTTGACAGTTTTTCAACATAATTTATGTTTCTTTAGTTGATTTAACTTTGTGGTTTTGATTTGAAAATGGAGTAAACATATAGTTCTTACCTGAGTCAACAATATTTCAGAAGTTAAGATAATTTAATGAGTTGTCTTAACCACCACAGCCACACAACTATTGACCAATCTCTAGGTAGAGCAGTTTTAGTAACCCATCGCTTGCTCTCTTCTAACAACAGCTCTCTGTGTCATTATTGAGATTCCAAAACATAAACCGTTGCTAGGATACTCACTGACACTGAGGGCCAAAATGATGAGGAGAGAAAAGAGACTGACCAGTATTACTGACCACAACAACACAACTTTTGACCTCAACCGCACAACTTCTGACCACATCTAGTATCCATAGTGAAAGTTGAGTAAACACATAGTTCTTTATCGTGTTTCAGGAGAAGACCCAGATGCAGGCAGTGTCGAAGTAAAATAAGTTTATTACAAAAACAGGGGGCAGGCAAACGACAGGTCAAGGGCAGGCAGAGGTCAGTAATCCAGATCAGAGTCCAAAAGGTACAGGATGGCAGGCAGTCTCAGGGTCAGGGCAGGCAGAGATCAATAATCCAGGGTGGTGTGACAAGGTACAGAACAGCAGGCAGGCTCAGGGTCAGGGCAGGCAGAATGGTCAAAACTGGGAAAACTAGAAAACAGGAATTTGAGAAAGACAGGAGCAAGGGAAAAAATGCTGGTAGGCTTGACGAAACAAAACGAACTGGCAACAGACAAACAGAGAACACAGGTAAAAATACAATGGGGATAATGGGGAAGATGGGCGACACCTGGAGGGGGGTGGAGACAATCACAAAGACAGGTGATACAGATCAGTGTGTGACAGTAACACCCCCTCTAGGGGTTCCTCCTGGTGTCCTACCTGGGCGCATTCCTGGTTGACCGGGGTGCCGGCGTTGAAACTCAGCGATGAGGCCTGGATCCAGGATGTCCCTAGCGGGGACCCAGCACCTCTCCTCCGGGCCATAACCCTCCCAGTCAACCAGGTACTGGAATCCCCTGCCCAGAGGTCGAACCTTCAGGAGACGCCTCACCGTGTACGCCGGTTGGCCGTCGATGAGACAGGGGAGAGGGGTGGGCCTGGAAACAGGAGACAAAGGGCTGTGAGACATGGGTTTGATCCTAGACACATGAGAAGTGGGATGTATACGGAGGGTATGGGGCAACAGAAGACAAACAGCAGAGGGGCTAATGATCTTGGAGATGGGGAAAGGGCCGATAAACCAGGGGGCAAGTTTGCGGGACTCCACCCGGAGTCTTGGTTTTGATTGAAAAGTTGAGAAAACATATACCTCTTAGCTGATTCAACTCTATTTCAGAAGTTTAGACAAGTTGATGAGTTGTAGTCTCCTTAACTTGACATGTTTTGTCAACACAACTGTTATGTTGCTTTAGTTGATTTGACTTCTTGGTTTTGATTTGGAAATGGAGTAAACACATAGTTCTTAGCTGGTTCAATGTGATTTCATAAGTTAAGACAATTTGATGAGTTGTAGTTATCTTAACTTGACATGTTTTGTCAACACAACTATTATGTTGCTTTAGTTGATTTGACTTCTTGGTTCTGATTTGAAAGTTGGGTAAACATATTGTTCTTAGCTTATTCAACTCTATTTCATAATTTAAGACAATTTGATGAGTTCTGATTTGATGAGTTCTTTCTGATTTGAAAGTTTAGTGAACCACACATTGTTCTTTATTAACTCAATTTGATTTTATACGTTTTTACATTTTGAGTGAGTTGAATTGTAGCAAATTTTGTTGACTTGGCTAGATAAAACAAGTTATTTTGACTAAAACTGAAAACATATTCGACAGTTTAGCCGGTGCAGGCAGGGACCTGCAGGCGTGTTGCTGTGAGACCACCAAGACATATATGTTTGCATGGCGTAACTCCTTCACGAGCGGCCTGGACCCTGTAAAGGCTTTCTTGCCTGCCTGCCTGTCTGTCTGTGTTTCTTCCTTTGTGAGTCTTTTTCTCTCTATATCCCTTTCTTTGTTGGTCTGTCTGTCTCTCTCTCTGTGTTAGTTGATCAATAAATAATCAAATTCTCACCCAGATGTTTGCATTCTTAAAAAAAATATATATATATATATACAGTTGAAGTCGGAAGTTTACATACACCTTAGCCAAATACATTTAAACTCAGTTTTTCACAATTCCTGATATTTAATCCTAGTAAAAATTCCCTATCTTAGGTCAGTTAGGATCACCACTTTATTTTAAGAATGTGAAATGTCAGAATAATAGTAGAGATAATGATTTATTTCAGATTTTATTGCTTTCATCACATTCCCAGTGGGTCAGAAGTTTACATACGCTCAATTAGTATTTGGTAGCGTTGCCTTTAAATTGTTTAACTTGGGTCAAACGTTTCGGGCAGCCTTCCACAAGCTTCCCACAATAAGTTGGGTGAATTTTGGCCCATTCCTCCTGACAGACCTGGTGTAACTGAGTCAGGTTTGTAGGCCTCTGTCATAAAAAATGTCAGTGTAATGCGAAGGATCGAAGTCAGGCGCAGGACACAGAACTCATTGAAACGTACTTTACTGAACAAGTAAAGAAACCAATACAAAATACCTCCACACAGGGAGGAACCATCCCACTGGACCCAGGTGGCAAAGGGGTGGACAGTGGTATGGGTGGTTGAGTAGTTGGAGGAGGTGTAGGAAATCCACCTCTCTTCCATCGGTCCATAGCATTCACCACCCTCTCCATAGCGGTGCCGAGAGCCTGGATCATGCTCTCCTGTCGTTGAACGCGTTCCTCCATCAATCCGGACTGACTGGCTGTACCTGCTGACTCCATCTTTGGTGCGTGCTTCTGTCACGAATGTCAGTGTAATGCGGTGGATCAAAGTCAGACGCAGGACACAGAACTCATTGAAACGTACTTTACTGAATAAGTAAAGAAACCACTACAAAATACCTCCACACAGGGAGGAACAAACCCGCTCACCAACGACACACAAAACGAAAAATAAACACGCACAAAACACATTGGGAGTCACCGGGTTAAATAGGGAAGGAGTAATCACATAATGGGAAACAGGTGTGTAACAATCAGACAACAGGTAGAACATAGAAACATAGATCTGCAGAAGCTTATATTCCGGTGACGACGAACGCCGAAGCCTGCCCGAGCAAGGAGGAGGGGCAGCCTCGGCAGAATCCGTGACGGTTTTTCAGATGACTGAACGCCCTGTCCGCCTCAGCTGACCACCGCAGATGCAGCGGTCCCCCCTTCAGCAATGAGGTAATGGGAGCCGCTACCTGACCAAAGCCCCGGATAAACCTCCGGTAGTAATTGGCAAACCCCAAAAATCGCTGCACCTCCTTCACCGTGGTTGGAGTCGCCCAATTACGCACAGCCGAAATGCGGTCACTCTCCATCCTCACCCCAGACATGTGGTGCCCTAGGAAGGAGATGGACTCCTGGAAGAACAGGCATTTCTCCGCCTTGGCATACAGGTCATGCTTCAACAGTCGTCCAAGCACTTTACGCACCAGGGACACATGCTCGGCCCGTGTAGCGGAGTATATGAGAATGTCATCAATATACACCACTACACCCTGTCCGTGCAGATCCCTGAAAATCTCATCGACAAAGGATTGGAAGACTGATGGAGCATTCATCAACCCGTATGGCATGACGAGGTACTCATAGTGTCCTGAGGTAGTACTGAATGCTGTCTTCCACTCATCTCCCTCCCGGATACGCAACAGGTTGTACGCGCTCCTGAGATCCAATTTCGTGAAGAAGCGCGCCCCGTGCAATGACTCCTTCATACAAGCTATCAGAGGTAATGGATAGCTGTACTTGATGGTGATCTGATTAAGACCACGGTAATCAATGCACGGGCGTAACCCACCATCCTTCTTCTTCACGAAAAATAAACTTGAGGAAACAGGTGAAGTGGAAGGCCGAATGTATCCCTGTCTCAGAGATTCGGAGACATATGTTTCCATAGCCGCCTTCTCCTCCTGTGACAGAGGGTACACGTGACTCCGGGGAAGTGCAGCGCCTACCTGGAGATTTATCGCACAATCCTCCAGATGATGGGGTGGTAATTTAGTCGCCCTCTTTTTACTGAAGGCGAGAGCCAAATCGGCATACTCGGAAGGAATGTGCATTGTGGAGACCTGGTTTGGACTCTCCACCGTAGTAGCCCCTAAGGAAACCCCTACACAACTCCCTGAGCACTGACTGGACCATCCCTTGAGAGCCCTCTGTTGCCAAGAAATAGTGAAGGTCATGAGTGGTTAACCAGGGAAGCCCCAACACCACAGGATACGCAGGAGAATCAATCAGATAGAGACCAATCCTCTCCTCATGACCCCCCTGCATCCTCATTAAGAGTGGTGCGGTAACCTCCCTTATTAGGCCTGACCCTAACGGGCGACTATCTAATGCATGTACAGGGAAGGGCACATCAACACGAACAGTGGGAATCCCTAAACTAAGTGAAAACTGATGATCAATGAAATTCCTAGCTGCGCCTGAATCTACTAGCGCCTTGGGAATTTGAGAAAACTCTGGGAAAACAACCTCTATACACAGCTGATCAACAGGGAGCTCTGGGTGAGTCGGGTGCTTACTCACCTGGGATGGTCGACCAGTGCTCTGCCTACTGCCTCAACTCCCTGGGGACCCTCCCCGACACCGACCCGCAGTGTCCTCTGCGGCCACAGTTGGTGCAGGGGACGGCCCCTCTCCTGGTCTCCCTAAGCGCAGCACCTCCGAGCTACATGGGGGTAGGGTCGGAGGTGCTGGGAGATGAAATGAATTGGCCCTGATCAGAACGTTCGCGGGTCTCCAACAGGTGATCCAGCCTAATGGACATCTCCACCAGTTGGTCCAGGTTGAGGTTGGTATCCCTGCAGGCCAGTTCCCGCCGAACGTCCTCCCTTAGGCTGCAACGATAGTGGTCGATCAGGGCCCTCTCATTCCATCCTGCGCTGATTGCCAGAGTCCTGAACTCCAGCGCAAAATCCTGGGCGCTCCTCCTCTCCTGTCTTAGGTGGAACAGACGCTCGCCCGCCGCTCTCCCCTCCGGTGGATGATCGAATACCGCCCGGAAGCGGTGGGTGAAATCCTCGTAGGGGACAGATGTAGCGTCAATTCCTCCCCACTCGGCATTGGCCCACTCGAGCGCCTTCCCCGACAGACAGGAGATGAGGACGGACACGCTCTCGTCTCCCGAGGGCGCCGGGTAAATGGTTGCCAGGTTGAGCTCTACCTGGAGAAGGAAACCCTGACACCCGGCTGGTGTACCGTCATATGCCCTCAGGAGCGAGAGCCGAATCCCACTGGGCCCAGGTGGCAAAGGGGTGGACAGTGGTATGGGTGGTTGAGTAGTTGGAGGAGGTGTAGGAAAGCCACCTCTCTCCCATCGGTCCATAGCATTCACCACCCTCTCCATAGCGGTGCCGAGAGCCTGGATCATGCTCTCCTGTCGTTGAACACGTTCCTCCATCAATCCGGACTGACTGGCTGTACCTGCTGACTCCATCTTTGGTGCGTGTTTCTGTCACGAGTGTCAGTGTAATGCGGTGGATCAAAGTCAGGCGCAGGACACAGAACTCATTGAAACGTACTTTACTGAATAAGTAAAGAAACCAATACAAAATACCTCCACACAGGGAGGAACAAACCCGCTCACCAACGACACACGAAACGAAAAACAAACACGCACAAAACACATTGGGAGCCACCGGGTTAAATAGGGAAGGAGTAATCACATAATGGGAAACAGGTGTATAACAATCAGACAACAGGTAGAACATAGAAACATAGAACATAGATCGGTAGTAGCTAGTATTCCGGTGACGACGAATGCCGAAGCCTGCCCGAGCAAGGAGGAGGGGCAGCCTCTGCAGAATCCGTGACAGCCTCCTTGCTCACACACACTTTTTCAGTTATGCCCACAAATGTTCTATAGGATTGTGGTCAGGGCTTTGTGATGGCCACTCCAATACATTGACTTTGTTGTTCTTAAGCCATTTTGCCAAAACTTTGGAAGTATGCTTGGGGTCATTGTCCATTTGGAAGACCCATTTGCGACCAAGCTTTAAGTTCCTGACTGATATCTTGAGATGTTGCTTCAATATATCCACATAATTTTCCTTCCTCATGATGCCATCTATTTTGTGAAGTGCACCAGTCCCTCCTGCAGAAAAGCACCCCCACAGCATGATGCTGCCACCCCCGTTCTTCACAGTTGGGATGGTGTTCTTCGGCTTGCAAGCGTTCCCCATTTTCCTCCAAACATAACGATGGTCATTATGGCCAAACAATTCTATTTTTGTTTCATCAGACCAGAGGACATTTCTCAGAAAAGTACGATCTTTGTGCAGTTGCAAACGGTATTCTGGCTTTTTTATGGCGGTTTTGGAGCAGTGGCTTCTTCCTTACTGAGCGGCCTTTCAGGTTATGTCGATATAGGACTCGTTTTACTGTGGATATAGACACTTTTGTACCTGTTTCCTCCAGCATCTTCACAAGGTCCTTTGCTGTTGTTCTGGGATTGATTTGCACTTTTCGCACCAAAGTACTTCATCTCTAGGAGAAAGAACGAGTCTCCTTCCTGGGCGGTATGATGGCTGCGTGGTCCCATGGTGTTTACACTATTGTTTATACAGATGAACGTGGTACCTTCAGGCGTTTGGAAATTGCTCCCAAGGATAAACCAGACTTGTGGATGTCTACAATTCTTGGCTGATTTCTTTTGATTTTCCCAAAGAGGCACTGAGTTTGAAGGTAGGCCTTGAAATACATCCACAGGTACACCTCCAATTGACTCAAATTATGTCAATTAGCCTATCAGAAGCTTCTAAAGCCATGACATCATTACCTGGAATTTTCCAAGCTGTTTAAAGGCACAGTCAATTTAGTGTATGTAAACTTCTGACCCACTGGTATTGTGATACAGTGAATTATAAGTGAAATAATCTGTCTGTAAACAATTGTTGGAAAAATTACTTGTGTCACACACAAAGTAGATGTCCTAGCCGACTTGCCAAAACTATAGTTTGTTAACAAGAAATGTATGGAGTGGTTGAAAAACGAGTTTTAATGACTCCAACCTAAGTGTATGTAAACTTCTGACTTCAACTGTATACACCACCTGTCAAAAGTTTGGACACACCTACTCATTCAAGGGTTTTTCTTTATTTTTTACTATTTTGTACATTGTAGAATAATAGTGAAGACATCAAAACTATTAAATAACACATATGGAATCATGTAGTAAACAATTTTTTTTTAAACAAATCAAAATATATTTTATATTTGAGATTCTTCAAATAGCCACCCTTTGCCTTGATGACAGATTTGCACACTCTTGGCATTCTCTCAACCAGCTTCACTTGAAATGCTTTTCCAACAGTCTTGAAGGAGTTCCCACATATGCTGCCCGAGTGGTGCAGTGGTCTAAGGCACTACATCGCAGTGCTAGCTGTGCCACTAGAGATCCTGGTTCGAGTCCAGGCTCTGTCGCAGCCGGCCATGTCCGGGAGACCCATGGGCGGCGCACAATTGGTCCAGCGTCGTCCAAGGTAGGGGAGGGTTTGGCCGGCAGGGATGTGGGTTCGTTTCCCACGGGGGGCCAGTATAAAAAATAATAAAAAAATACATGTATGCATTCACTAACTGTAAGTCGCTCTGGATAAGAGCGTCTGCTAAATGACCAAAATGTAAAATGTAAATATGCTGAGCACTTGTTGGCTGCTTTTCCTTCACTCTGCAGTCCGACTTATCCCAAACCATCTCAGTTTGGTTGAGGTCGGGGGATTGTGGAGGCCAGGTCATCTGATGCAGCACTCCATCATTCCCCTTCATGGTAAAATATCCCTTACACAGCCTGGAGGTGTGTTGGGTCATTGTCCTGTTGAAAAACAAATGATAGTCCAACTAAGCCCAAACCAGATGGGATGGTGAATCGCTGCAGAATGCTGTGGTAGGCGTGCTGGTTAAGTGTGCCTTGAATTCTAAATAAATCACTGACAGTGTCACCAGCAAAGAAGGATTACTTTTATACTATTCCAGGTATACCTTAAAGAGGTAGGGTTTCAAGTGTCCCCGGAAGTTGGTCAGTGACTCCGCTGTCCTGGCGTCGTGGGGGAGCGTGTTCCACCATTGGGGTGCCAGAGCAGCGAATAGCTTTGACTGGGCTGAGCGGGAACTGTGCTTCTGTAGAGGTAAGGGGGCTAGCAGGCCAGAGGTGGATGAATGTAGTGCCCTCGTTTGGGTGTAAGGTCTGATCAGAGCCTGAAGGTAAGGAGGTGCCGTTCCCCTCACAGCTCCGTAGGCAAGCACAATGGTCTTGTAGTAGATGCGAGCTTCAACTGGAAGCCAGTGGAGTGTGCGGAGGAGCGGGTTGACATGAGAGAACTTGGGAAGTTTGAACACCAGACGGGCTGCAGTGTTCTGGATAAGTTGTAGGGGTTTAATGGCACAGGCAGGGAGCTCAGCCGACAGCAAATTGCAGTAATCCAGACGGGAGATGACAAGTGCCTGGATTAGGACCTGTGGCACTTTCTGTGTAAGGTAGGGTCGTACTCTGCAAATGTTGTAGAGCATGAACATGCAGGATCTGGTCACTTTGATGTTAGAGGAGAACGACAGGGTGTTGTCCAGGGTCACGCCAAGGTTCTTTGTACTCTGGAAGGAGGACACAATGGAGTTGTTAACCGTGATGGCGAGATCATGGAGCGGGCAGTCCTTCCCCGGGAGGAAGAGCAGCTCCGTCTTGCCGAGGTTCAGCTTGAGGTGGTGATCCGACATCCACACTGATATGTCTGCCAGACATGCAGAGATGCGATTCGCCACCTGGTTATCAGAAGGGGGAAAGGAGAAAATGTATTGTGTGTCATCTAAGTAGCAATGATAGGAGAGACCATGTGAGGATATGACAGAGCCAAGTGACTTGATGTATAGAGAGAATAGGAGAGGGTCTAGAACTGAGCCCTGGGGGACACCAGTGGTGAGAGCACGTGGTGCGGAGACAGATTCTCGCCACGCCACCTGGTAGGAGCGACCTGTCAGGTAGGACGCAATCCAAGAGTGAGCAGCGCCGGAGATGCCCATCTCGGAGAGGGTGGAGAGGAGGATCTGATGGTTCACAGTATCAAAGGCAGCAGATAGGTCTAGAAGGATAAGAGCAGAGGAGAGAGAGTTAACTTTAGCAGTGCGGAGAGCCTCCGTAACACAGAGAAGAGCAGTCTCAGTTGAATGACCAGTCTTGAAACCTGACTGGTTTGGATCAAGAAGGTCATTCTGAGAGAGATAGCAGGAGAGTTGGCTAGAGACGACACACTCAAGAGTTTTGGAGAGAAAAGAAAGAAGGGATACTGGTCTGTAGTTGTTGACATCCGAGGGATCGAGTGTAGGTTTTTTGAGGAGGGGTGCAACTCTCGCTCTCTTGAAGACGGAAGGGATATGGCCAGCGGTCAAGGATGAGTTGATGAGCGAGGTGAGGTAAGGGAGAAGGTCTCCGGAAATGGTCTGGAGAAGAGAGGAGGGGATAGGGTCAAGCGGGCAAGTTGTTGGGAGGCCGGCTGTCACAAGTCGCAAGATTTCATCTGGAGAGAGGGGGTGAAAGAAGTCAAAGCATAGGGTAGGGCAGTGTGAGCAGGACCAGCGGTGTCATTTTACTTAATAAATGAGGATCGGATGTCGTCAACCTTCTTTTCAAAATGGTTGACGAAGTCATCCACAGAGAGGGAGGAGGGAGGGGGAGGAGGAGGAGGATTCAGCAGGGTGGAGAAGGTGGCAAAGAGCTTCCTAGGGTTAGAGGCAGAGGCTTGAAATTTAGAGTGGTAGAAAGTAGCTTTAACAGCAGAAACAGAGGAAGAGAATGTAGAGAGGAGGGAGTGAAAAGATGACAGGTCCGCAGGGAGTCTAGTTTTCCTCCATTTCCGCTCGGCTGCCCGGAGCCCTGTTCTGTGAGCTCACAATGAGTCGTCAAGCCACGGAGCCGGCCAGTAGGATAGGGGACATAGAGAGTCAAAATATGCAGAAAGGGAGGAGAGGAGGGTTGAGGAGGCAGAATCAGGAGATCGGAGGGAGAAGGATTTAGCAGAGGGAAGAGATGATAGGATGGAAGAGGAGAGAGTAGTGGGAGAGAGAGAGCGAAGGTTGCGACGGCACATTACCATCTGAGTAGGGGCAGAGTGAGTAGTGTTGGAGGAGAGTGAGAGAGAAAAGGATACAAAGTAGTGGTCGGAGACTTGGAGGGGAGTAAAGATGAGGGAGTATTGCCTGCCTTGTGAGTAGGGGGGGACGTTGAGAGGGTGAGGTCAAAAGAGGAAAGGAGTGGAAAGAAGGAGGCAGAGAGAAATGATTCAAAGGCAGACGTAGGGAGGTTAAAGTCACCCAGAACTGTGAGTGGTGAGCCATCCTCAGGAAAGGAACTTATCAAGGCGTCAAGCTCATTGATGAACTCTCCAAGGGAACCTGGAGGGCGATAAATGATAAGGATGTTAAGCTTGAATGGGCTAGTGACTGTGACAGCATGGAATTCAAATGAGGAGATAGACAGATGGGTCAGGGGGAAAAGAGAGAATGTCCACTTGGGAGAGATGAGGATTCCTGTGCCACCGCCGCGCTGACCAGATGCTCTCGGGGTATGCGAGAACACATGATCAGACGAGGAAAGAGCAGTAGGAGTAGCAGTGTTTTCTGTGGTAATCCCTGTTTCCGTCAGCGCCAAGAAGTCGAGGGACTGGAGGGTAGCATAGGCTGAGATGAACTCTGCCTTGTTGGCCACAGAACGGCAGTTCCAGAGGCTGCCGGAGACCTGGAACTCCACGTGGGTCGTGCGCACAGGGACCAGATTAGAGTGGCAGCAGCCACGCGGTGTGAATCGTTTGTTGACAAACAAATTACAATTAAATCCATTTTAATCCCACTTTTTAACACAACAGTATGTGGAGAAAGTTAAGGGGTGTGAATACTTTCTGAAGGCACTGTAAGTGGATGGGTCTCTATTGTCTAGACATACAGTATACAGTGAGGGAAAAATTTATTTGATCCCCTGCTGATTTTGTACGTTTGCCCACTGACAAAGACATGATCAGTCTATAATTTTAATGGCAGGTTTATTTGAACAGTGAGAGACAGAATAACAAACAAAAAATCCAGAAAAACGCATGTCAAAAATGTTATAAATTGATTTTGATTTTAATGAGGGAACTAAGTATTTGACCCCTCTGCAAAACATGACTTAGTACTTGGTGGCAAAACCCTTGTTGGCAATCACAGAGGTCAGATGTTTCTTGTAGTTGATAGTTGGCCACCAGGTTTGCACACATCTCAGGAGGGATTTTGTTCCACTCCATGTCCAACCCACTCATTATCTCAGCTAATCATCGCTAGCCAGAAGGTTCCTGTCTTTTTCCTTGGCTAAACCAACTAGGCTCGTAATTTAACAATTGTATTTGTATTTACAGGTTACATACAATGTTGTTTTTTAAACTTTCAAATGCCTCTCCTATAAAGTAGTAACGTCATCCGCCCCGTTCGCATGTTCAACATTACATTTTTGTAGCCCTTCTATATCAGGTTCAGCAAGGTTGGAGCAGGTTTCAGAGACTGCAACCTGTACTCTGTCTAAAACGTGCTTCCTTGTGTGTGTGCATCTCGTGTGCAAATGATGGTGTTGTGATACTACTGAGGTTTTGGGATACCATGCAACACTACTGTACACATGCCCCCGGAAAGTGTGTGGTGGAGGCACACACACTTTTCAGGGGCACATTTACAGTAGTGTTGCACGGTATACTAAAACTTTGAATTGGTTGAATTAAACTACCCTGGTGCTGCAATGTCTCTCTCACTCACCCTCTCCTCGGCCAACAGCCCGACTTGCACTGGCAGCCTTCAGCCACTAGGACAAATATGTTGACAGACAATATTATGATTATTGGTAATTAAAATATTTATTTTAATTACTTTATGCCTCTGATGTGTTTCTTCATCACCAACAGGAAAGCCAAGTTCAAGCACAGTGATTGTTTGATTTATTTCCCTATTTTCTCCAGTGTCCAAAGGTCATTTCAGTCATCCCAACAACAGTTGCACATTTAGATGTGTTGAGTGATAATTGAATATTAACTTAACAAAACTTTATTTAGATAGTCCCAATGCATACTGTATAGCCATGAGACTTTTAATTCTTAGCCTTTGTGACTCAATGGATCAGCTCCACCCCAGTGGCACAGTGTGCTAAGTACAGTGATGAGAAGTGGCAGGTCACAATTTCAAAGCTCATTGACGACCTTTCACTAAAAACAATTTCATTGAATCCAGCCATGATTGCTGAAGTATGTTTAGGTAATATTTGTGAAACATCATGTCTTAATGTCACACTATAACTTGAGGAAAGTATTGTGGGGATATTCCCTGCTGTTTGTTAAGGATGTTTTGAATAAGATCTCTATGAATGCTAGCAGAACGTTCCTGTAATGTTTTCTCAGAACCACTTCTATATCTCCCACATTTTGTTGCGGCAATATGTTCTCAGAACATTACTGGAACATTGTGTTATTACATTCCCTGGCAACCTAATAATAACCTTAGGGGAATGTTCTGTTGTAATTGGTAAACCGATGTTGTGCACAACATTTTAGTGAACATTAGGAGAAAATGTCAAACATTTTCTTCCTAAAAACATTTTGTTGTCAAAATAATTATTAGAATGTTTGTGGGATGTTATCATCCTAATGTTAGATCAAACCCTAACTAGTACTTAATGGGAATGCTTCCGGTTTGCTGGGTGGCTATCTGCATCCACATTGTGTTTGTCTCTGTCATGTTTTCGAAGGGATTATTTTTCAAGAAAGCATTTCCCGCTCGCATTTTAAGCCTTGCCTACCCAAAACTGGTGATTTGTTGGGAGAGTTGTCTGTCTGAAGAGCACCCTCCCCATAAATGTTTTTTCTCCCATTTCGAGGTGGTCCAGAAAATACAGCATGTTAACCAGACCTAGTGCTGTTGCCCCAGGTCTAGGATTTCCGAGACTACCCCACTTATGGATTTAGTTTGCCTGTTGCCTAGAATCTTACATCTAGCCTGCTACTTATTACCATATCACCTATAGCCTGTTCTTTAGAACCATGATAACCTATAGTCTGCTGTTCATAACCATACAGTAACATATTATTAGGTTATACAGTTATAACCACATATGTGATGCGCTCTATCATAATCAGTTGGATGTTCCCACGGGGGGCCAGTAAGATTTTTTATTTTTTTAAATAATAATAATAATGTATGCACTCACTAACTGTAAGTCGCTCTGGATAAGAGCGTCTGCTAAATGACTAAAATGTAAAATGTAAATGTAATGTCGCAACGGCTAATTTGCATATAAATTGTGTTTTTGTCAAAATTGAGATTTTCTGCTTTCATTTGGTTTTAACAAAACAATGTCTTTGCTTTCATAATCTGTATTACATTTACGTTTACGTCTTTTAGCAGACGCTCTTATCCAGAGTGACTTACAAATTGGTGCATTCACCTTATGATAGCCAGTGGGACAACCACTTTACAATTTGTTTTTTATTATTTTATTATTAATATTTTTTTAAATATTTTGTTGGGGTGGGGTAGGGGGGATGTATTATTGCCAAATTCAGAATATATATATAGTTTAGAATCTTATATACATTGAACATAGCAACTGAGCACTTTCACATCGGTTCGGTGGATGCTAGCTTGTAACACATCACGTCAGGCTTTCGCGGCACTATCTTACAGTATCTGCACTATTAAAACCCTCCCCTATTCCGAAATAATGAATGAATTACAAACTGGCTAGCTAGCTGTATATTTTGAATCAAGCTACAATAGGCTATTCAAACAGATTATTTTCCTGTTTGTCAAAGTTACTGTAGCGTATCATCCGCAGAAAAACAAAAAGTGTACCTTAGGCTACACTCTTGCATTTCAGAACCCATCATATATAGTCACACTGTCACTACTGACTACACCTTAACTAGTAGCTAGCTAGCTTAGCTTTGTACTGTATCGATGGATTCCCAGGAGAGAGAAATCGCTAGATTTTTTTATAGTAATGATGTTGTGCTGGTAGCTGGTTCAGACGATCAGTGGCATCAACTTATTGGCTACTACTTTTGACCTGAGCCGAGGAGACTCCGTAAACCGCACAGACACCGACTCAGACAAGCTCACTGAAGTCGAGGCCAAACCCCTTGAGGAGGAAACCGAGGAAGATCACCGATTTTGCAGGTTTTCCTACTTACAAAGCATGTAGAGGTCTGTCATTTCTATCATAGGTACACTTCAACTGTGAGAGACGGAATCTAAAACAAAAATCCAGGAAATCACATTGTATGATTTTTAAGTAATTAATTTGCATTTTATTGCATGACATAAGTATTTGATACATCAGAAAAGCAGAACTTAATATTTGGTACAGAAACCTTTGTTTGCAATTACAGAGATCATACATTTCCTGTAGGTCTTGACCAGGTTTGCACACACTGCAGCAGGGATTTTGGCCCACTCCTCCATACAGACCTTCTCCAGATCCTTCAGGTTTCGGGGCTGTCGCTGGGCAATACGGACTTTCAGCTCCCTCCAAATATTTTCTATTGAGTTCAGGTCTGGAGACTGGCTAGGCCACTCCAGGACCTTGAGATGCTTCTTACGGAGCCACTCCTTGGTTGCCCTGGCTGTGTGTTTCGAGTCGTTGTCATGCTGGAAGACCCAGCCACGACCCATCTTCAATGCTCTTACTGAGGGAAGGAGGTTGTTGGCCAAGATCTCGCGATACATGGCCCCATCCATCCTCCCCTCAATATGGTGCAGTCGTCCTGTCCCCTTTGCAGAAAAGCATCCCCAAAGAATGATGTTTCCACATCCATGCTTCACGGTTGGGATGGTGTTCTTGGGGTTGTACTCATCCTTCTTCTTCCTCCAAACATGGCGAGTGGAGTTTAGACCAAAAGCTCTATTTTTGTCTCATCAGACCACATGACCTTCTCCCATTCCTCCTCTGGATCATCCAGATGGTCATTGGCAAACTTCAGACGGGCCTGGACATGCGCTGGCTTGAGCAGGGGGACCTTGCGTGCGCTGCAGGATTTTAATCCATGACGGCGTAGTGTGTTACTAATGGTTTTCTTTAAGACTGTGGTCCCAGCTCTCTTCAGGTCATTGACCAGGTCCTGCCGTGTAGTTCTGGGCTGATCCCTCACCTTCCTCATGATCATTGATGCCCCACGAGGTGAGATCTTGCATGGAGCGCCAGACCGAGGGTGATTGACCGTCATCTTGAACTTCTTCCATTTTCTAATAAATGCGCCAACAGTTGTTGCCTTCTCACCAAGCTGCTTGCCTATTGTCCTGTAGCCCATCCCAGCCTTGTGCAGGTCTACAATTTTATCCCTGATGTCCTTACACAGCTCTCTGGTCTTGGCCATTGTGGAGAGGTTGGAGTCTGTTTGATTGAGTGTGTGGACAGGTCTCTTTTATACAGGTAATGAGTTCAAACAGGTGCAGTTAATGTAGGTAATGAGTGGAGAACAGGAGGGCTTCTTAAAGAAAAACTAACAGGTCTGTGAGAGCCGGAATTCTTACTGGTTGGTAGGTGATCAAATACTTATGTCATGCAATAAAATGCAAATTAATTACTTAAAAATCATACAATGTGATTTTCTGCATTTTTGTTTTAGATTCCGTCTCTCACAGTTGAAGTGTACCTATGATACATATTACAGACCTCTACATGCTTTGTAAGTAGGAAAACCTGCAAAATCGGCAGTGTATCAAATACTTGTTCTCCCCACTGTATATATATATATATACACTACCGTTCAAAGGTTTGGGGTCACTTAGAAATGTTCTTGTTTTTGAAAGAAAAGCAATTTTTATGTCCATTAAAATAACATAAAATTGATCAGAAATGGCGATTGTAGCTGGAATTTTTAGATTTTTAGAATATTTTGGAATATCTACATAGGCGTACAGAGGTCCATTATCAGCAACCATCAGTCCTGTGTTCCAATGGCACGTTGTGTTTGCTAATCCAAGTTGATCATTTTAAAAGGCTAATTAATCATTAGAAAACCCTTTTGCAATTATGTTAGCACAGCTGAAAACTGTTGTGCTGATTAAAGAAGCAATAAAACTGGCCTTCTTGAGACTAGTTGAGTATCTGGAGCATCAGCAATTGTCGGTTCGATTATAGGCTCAAAATGGCCAGAAACAAATAACTTTCTTCTGAAACTCGTCAGTCTATCCTTGTTCTGAGAAATGAAGGATATTCTATGCGAGAAATTGCCAAGAAACTGAAGATCTCGTACAACTATTCTTAGGTAGCGGAATGACTTTTGCTTCCTTCCAAGCCTGGGGGCACACACATTCTAGTAGGCTTAAATTGAAAATAAGGCAAATAGGAGTAGCAATATCATCCGCTATTATCCTCAGCAATTTTCCATCCAAATTGTCAGACCCCGGTGGCTTGTCATTGTTAATAGACAACAATAATGTTTTCACCTCTTCCACACTCACTTTACGGAATTCAAAATTACAATGCTTGTCTTTCCTAATTTGGTCAGATATACTTGGATGTGTAGTGTCCGCAATTGTTGCTGGCATGTCATGCCTACGTTTGTGTGATGAGTGAGTTCGAATGAGTCAAGCGTAGGAAGGTAAATCACAGAATAACAGGATTTATTCCGCAACACAAAGTTATGCAGTAAAGCGTTAAAACACTCCATTGCACAAAACAGGGGCACTGGAAACTACAAGGCACACAGGGAAATATCCCGCCAATACAAATATCAGGAGCTCCACCGAGCTTCTCTACCCTCACAATAAACAATCATACACAAAGACAAGGGGTTAGAGCTCCAGCAGCATGCCGACACCGGCCTCGGGGACGGCCAAGAGGACGCGGAGCAGGGCGAGCCAGATGGCGACGGTGAAAATCCCGCAATAGGGAGGGATCGAGGATATCCATCACCAGAACCCAGCACCGCTCCTCCGGACCGTACCCATCCCACTCCACGAGGTACTGAAGGCCCCCCAACCAACGGCTCAAATCCAGGATGGAACGGACGGAGTACGCTGGGCCCCCCTCGATCTCCAGAAGGCGCGGAGTAACCTCCCGCACCTCAGACTACTGGAGCGGACCTGCAACCACCAGCCTGAGGAGAGACCCATGGAATGAGGGGTTAATACGGTAATCTGTAGGGAGTAATAACCTATATGTAACCTTGTTTGTCCTCCTCAGGACTTTGAACGGCCCCACAAACCGCGGGCTCAGCTTCCGGCAGGGCAGGCGGAGGGACAGATTCCGGGTCGAGAGCCAGACCCGATCACCCGATACCAAGACGTCAGCCAATTACGCACGGCTGAAATGCGATCTCCCTCCATCTCCACACTTGAGGTGGTAATGCGGTATCCGAGGAAGGAGACAGACTGTTGGAAAAACAGACACTTTTCTGCCTTGGCATAAAGGTCATGTTCCAACAGTTGGGCCAGCACTTTACGAATCAGGGATACATGCTCGGCGCGCGTAGCGGAATACACCAGAATGTCATCGATGTAGACAACTACACCGCTACCAAGCATGTCCCGAAACACCTCGTTCACAAAGAACTGGAAGACGGATGGAGCATTCATCAAACCGTACGGCATCACCAGGTATTCGTAATGCCCCGTGGTTGTGCTGAATGCTGTCTTCCACTCGTCCCCCTCTCGGACACGCACCAGGTTGTATGGAATGAGGGGGTAGAGGATAACTATAACGTATTGTCCCCTTGTTCAGTGCTCGGTAATCAATGCAAGGGTGCAGACCTCCGTCTTTCGTCTTTACAAAAAAGAAACTTGAGGAGGCGGGCGAAGTGGAGGGACGTATGAACCCCTGGCGCAGGGACTCGGAGACGTATGTCTCCATCGCCTCCGTTTCAGCCTGCGACAGGGGATACAAATGACTCATGGGAGGCACAGCCTCTACCCGGAGGTTTATCGCACAATCCCCCGCCCGATGAGGTGGTCATTTGGTCGCCTGCGTTTTGGAAAACGCATGCGCCAAATCGAGGTATTCGGGGGGAATGCACACGGTGGAGGTAGTGTCTGGACTTTCCACCGTGGTTGCACCAACGGAAACATCTAGACACCTACACTTACACTCTCGAGACCACCCCTTAAGAACCCTCTGCGGCCATGAAAAGGGGGGATTGTGTAGTGCTAACCAGGGAAGACCTAACACAACAGGGAAATCAGGAGACTCAGTAATACAAAAAAGTGACTTGCTCTCTATGCTCTCGTGCATAACCATAGTGACTGGTGCTGTAACTTCCCTAATGAACCCGGAGCCTAATGGTCGACTGTCAAGTGCTCTGATGGGGAGTGGAATGGATAGGGGAACCAAGGTAATACCTAGACTATGTGCTAACGACCTGTCCATAAAGTTCCCAGATGCTCCTGAATCATCCAGTGCCTTACACTGGGGAACTACCAGGTAATCAGGAAAGCGGATGTGTAGGATACAGTGCGCAGCAGAGGGCTCTGAACGAGTGTGGGTGTTCGATACCTGGGGTGACGCGAGAGTGCCCTGCCTGCCGCCTCCAGATCCGAAAGAACGCTGACGACAGCGTACAGTAGAATGTCCTTTCGTGCCACAAGATGAATGAGCAATCTGATTCAATGAATGATGGGTTCTCCAAAGCTTTTTACTATATTTCTTTATGTCATTTATCCTTGTTTCATAGTGTTCTTTTTATTCAGTTTAGTCACATGATTTCTCAATTTGCAATATGTTTGCCAATCGTTTGTCCAGCCAGACTTATTTGCCATTCCTTTTGCCTCATCCCTCTCAACCATACAATTTTTATATTCCTCATCAATCCACGGGGATTTAACAGTTTTTACAGTCATTTTCTTAATAAGTGCGTGCTTATTAGTAACTGGAATAAGCAATTTCATAAATGTGTCAAGTACAGTGTCTGTTTGCTCCTCATTACACACCATGGACCAACATATATTCTTTATATCAACAACATAGGAATCACTACAAAACGTATTGTATGACCTCTTAATCACAATATTAGGCCCAGCCTTTGGAACTTTGGTTTTCCTAGATATGGCTACTATATTGTTGCACTTCGGAGTTCGTCGAAGGAGGAGGTTGTCGGGTAAGCTTGGCGTCGGGTAAGCTTGGCTTTATACATAACTTGGGCTTTGTCGAGTAAGGCTTAAACTATGTATTTAGATTGTAGTTAGGTATTGTAGGTAGTTATCGTGGGTTGTTGTATGTAATTATTGTAGGTTAGTATTGTATTCTATGTGCCCGGTGTAGCACGAAGCTAGCTAGCTAACCCACCACCTGGACTAGCTGGCGAGTAGCTATTAGCAACGGTATAGTTGTTTCACGCCTGAGAGTGCCTGTAATTACGCCAGCTGGCTGCCTACAATAATTACATACAATAATTGCCTACCATTCAGTTGTTTTCTAACCTCATTGTCTGAACCGTTAACGTTAGGTAGCAAGTGGCTACTGTGCTTGAAATTTAGCTAGCTTGTTGCTACCTGGATAGCTACTAGTAAACAATAGCTGGAACGACCTAGCGAACAGACGCGAACTGGCTGAGTCAATTCAGTGGCTAGCTTTGCACTTGGCTAGCTAACAGTAGCTGCTAGGGGTAAGTCATAACTTACATTTGTGTTTTGTTTTTTTACATATTGGTAGCCCGAGTCGTTCAAGGAATTTGGGACATGGGTGACTAGTTAACGTTAGCATGGCTCTCTCTGTGTGTTCGTGCCGTGAAAGGAGGGGTTCTTCTTTGTCTGAAAGCAATGGCTAGCTAGCTTGCTAACTATTCTAGCTAACTAACTGGCTGAATAAGTTGACGACGGACTCGCTCAAGCTGTCGGGACTAACCCACAACGTTAGACACGGACACGAATGATCTGCTTGCGTGTTGATACACTGGTGGTTTGTTGTGGCCAAGTATTGGCGCTAAACCGTGTTGTTGGAGTCCGGCATGCTAGCTGGCTTTGGCGTCTTATGACTAGGTGCCCGGACGATTTTCATGGAATAATACTGTACCTAGTTAGCTAGCTGAATAAACTAAGTTAGTCTATTCCTAGAAAACATTGAACCGCTGTAGTTTACAACAATTATAGTTTCTGAGGTGGAAGTTGGGAGAGTTATATTTGGGAGTTGTGGTGAGGGAGGCCCCGCTCTATCCTTTCCCAGATGTTTAGTTCATTTCATTCCGATCTCCTCTGCATTATTGTAGCCATTTGCTGCAGCCTGTCAACTATGCCTCTGCCTATCCCTGTTCTCTCCTCTCCGCACAGGCTATACAAACGCCTCACACCGCGTGGCTGCTGCCTCTCTAACCTGGTGGTCCCTGCACGCACCACCCACGTGGAGTTCCAGGTCTCAGGCAGCCTCTGGAACTGCCGTTCTACTGCCAACAAGGCAGAGTTCATCTCAGCCTATGCTACCCTCCAGTCCCTCGAATTCTTGGCGCTGAGGAAACATGGATTACCACTGAAAAAACTGCTACTCCTACTGCTCTCTCCTCGTCTGACCATGTGTTCTCGCATACCCCGAGAGCATCTGGTCAGCGGGGTGGTGGCACAGGAATCCTCATCTCTCCCAAGTGGACATTCTCAATTTTTCCCCTGACCCATCTGTCTATCTCCTCATTTGAATTCCATGCTGTCACAGTCACTAGCCCATTTAAGCTTAATATCCTTGTCATCTATCGCCCTCCAGGTTCCCTTGGAGAGTTCATCAATGAGCTTTACGCCTTGATAAGTTCCTTTCCTGAGGATGGCTCACCCCTCACAGTTCTGGGGGATTTCAACCTCCCTACGTCTACATTTGACTCATTTCTCTCTGCCTCCTTCTTTCCACTCCTCTCCTCTTTTGACCTCACCCTCTCACTGTCCCCCCCTACTCACAAGGCAGGAAATACGCTTGACCTCATCTTTACTAGATGCTGTTGTTCTACTAATCTCACTGCAACTCCCCTCCATGTCTCCGACCACTACTTTGTATCCTTTCTCTCTCGCTCTCCTCCAACACTACTCACTCTGCCCCTACACAGATGGTAATGCGTCATCGCAACCTTCGCTCTCTCTCTCCCGCTACTCTCTCCTCTTCCATCCTATCATCTCTTCCCTCTGCTCAATCCTTCTCCCTCCAATCTCCTGATTCTGCCTCCTCAACCCTCCTCTCCTCCCTTTCTGCATCCTTTGACTCTCTATGTCCCCTATCCTCCCGGCCGGCTCGGTCCTCCCCTCCAGCTCCGTGGCTTGATGACTCATTGCGAGCTCACAGAACAGAGCTCCGGGCAGCTGAGCGGAAATGGAAGAACACTAGACCCCCTGCGGACCTGGCATCTTTTCACTCCCTCCTCTCTACATTTTCTTCATCTGTTTCTGCTGCTAAGGCCACTTTCTACCACTCTAAATTCCAAGCATCTGCCTCTAACCCTAGGAAGCTCTTTGCCACATTCTCCTCCCTGCTGAATGCCCCCCCCTCCTCCCTCTCTGTGGATGACTTCTTCAACCATTTTGAAAAGAAGGTTGACGACATCCGATCCTCGTTTGTTAAGTCAAATGACACTGCTGGTCCTGCTCACACTGCCCTACCCTATGCTTTGACTTCTTTCTCCCCTCTCTCTCCAGATAAAATCTTGCGACTTGTGACGGCAGGCCGCCCAACAACCTGCCCGCTTGACCCTATCCCCTCCTCTCTTCTCCAGACCATCTCCGGTGACCTTCTCCCTTACCTCACCTCGCTGATCAACTCATCCTTGACCGCTGGCTATGTCCCTTCCGTCTTCAAGAGAGCGAGAGTTGTACCCCTTCTCAAAAAACCAACACTTGACCCCTCTGATGTCAACAACTACAGACCAGTATCCCTTCTTTCTTTTCTCTCCAAAACTATTGAGCGTGCCGTCTTTAGCCAACTCTCTTGCTATCTCTCTCAGAATGACCTTCTTGATCCAAACCAGTCAGGTTTCAAGACTGGTCATTCAACTGAGACTGCTCTTCTCTGTGTCACGGAGGCTCTCCGCACTGCTAAAGCTAACTCTCTCTCCTCTGCTCTTATCCTTCTAGACCTATCTGCTGCCTTTGATACTGTGAACCATCAGATCCTCCTCTCCACCCTCTCCGAGTTGGGCATCTCCGGCGTGGCTCACTCTTGGATTGCGTCTTACCTGACAGGTCGCTCCTACCAGGTGGCGTGGCGAGAATCTGTCTCCACACCACGTGCTCTCACCACTGGTGTCCCCCAGGGCTCAGTTCTAGGCCCTCTCCTATTCTCTCTATACACCAAGTCACTTGGCTCTGTCATATCCTCACATGGTCTCTCCTATCATTGCTACGCAGACGACACACAATTAATCTTCTCCTTTCCCCCTTCTGATAACCAAGTGGCGAATCGCATCTCTGCATGTCTGGCAGACATATTAGTGTGGATGTTGGATCACCACCTCAAGCTGAACCTCGGCAAGACGGAGCCGCTCTTCCTCCCGGGGAAGGACTGCCCGCTCCATGATCTTGCCATCACGGTTGACAACTCTGTTGTGTCCTCTTACCAGAGTGCAAAGAACCTTGGCGTGACCCTGGACAATACCATGTCGTTCTCCGCTAACATCAAAGCGGTGACCCGATCCTGTAGGTTCATGCTCGACAACATTCGCAGAGTACCACCCTACCTTACACAGGAAGCGGCACTAATCATATTATGGGTTTTTTGTTAGTGTCTAGCAGAGAGTTAATCAGCTCTTTAAAATCCAGTTTTAACTGTTCAGAGCTGCCCTTCATAATGTCATTGAAACCCACATGGACTAAGATAGATTCGATTTGCATGGCCTGACGTAGTACATTCGGGAGCAGCTTAGTAATGTCATTTACTCAAGCTCCGGGATAGGACATTGTTTTTGCACCAGGAATGGTCACATGTCTTACCATGTATCTGCCCCAAATCACGGCTGGTGAGAAGGACGAGGAAATCCGTCCACTCCCACGCTTCACAGGATGCAGGCCTCCAACAGATGGAGAAGCCCCGCCCGATCCAGAGCAGGGACGGAAGGTTGCCGACGTCGACTTCGAAATCGTAGTAGGCTCTGCGGCCGCAGACACAGGCACCCCCAGCGACGAAGGTGCAGGAAGATCAGGCTCCAGGACAGCGAAACTATTCATGGTTTGTATCCGCGCCGGGCCTCTCGTTGGAAGTGTAGACTCCCGTCTACACTTCCGAGTGGCGCAGTGGTCTAAGGCACTGCATCGCAGTGCTAGCTGTGCCACTAGAAATCCTGGTTCGAATCCAGGCTCTGCTGTAGCCGGCCGCAACCGGGAGACCAATGGGGCGGCGCACAATTGGCCCAGCGTCGTCCAGGGTAGGGGAGGGAATGGCCGGCAGGGAGGTAGCTCAGTTGGTAGAGCATGGCGTTTGCAACGCCAGGGTTGTGGGTTCGATTCCCATGGGGTATGAAAATTAAAAAGAATAATGTATGCACTAACTGTATGTCGCTCTGGATAAGAGCGTCTGCTAAATGACGTAAATGTAAATGTAGACTGCTTTGCGGGAGGTCGCTGTCTTCGGCTTCCACGGCTCGTGACATGCGACCATCGTTGATTGCCTTTCTCCTCATGCTGTGCTCCTTCGACGGCGCTATCAGATGGGGGAGCTCTGGGCAACACCTGCCAGTCGGATAACGACAAACAACAAGGTGGAGATGCATCCAACAAGCGCGAATGCCATCCAGCCACCGGCGTAGAAAATGTAAACATTCCTCTCTGCATTTTCCCCAGTTTCTTAAGTAGGCTGGCGACCTGCGTGATCAAGGAAGCCACCTCAAGCCTATAATCCTCGGCAAGTAAACAATAGCCGCATTGGAACTCCGAATGATCAGGTTTGTCCCGAAACAAAGCGTAATAGATACAGCTCCTACAGCGCTGGAACCGTTCATTTAGTTCGTTAGCTTGATGGCTAGCAGCTTAGCGTCTCTGTCAAGCAGGCGTCAGCCTGTCTCTTAAGCGGGATTCCAGGACAAGAAATAGCGGTCTTAGCTGTTAAAAGCTAACCGAGCAGTTGTGCGTACGGCCCAGTACATCACTGGGGCCAAGCTTCCTGCCATCCAGGTCCTCTATACCATGCAGTGTCAGAGGAAGGCCCTAACAATTGTCAAAGACTCCAGCCACCCTAGTCATAGACTGTTTTCTCTGCTACCGCACGGCAAGCGGTACCGGAGCGCCAAGTCTAGGCTTCTAAACAGCTTCTACACCCAAGCCATAAGACTCCTGAACATCTGATCAAATGGCTACCCAGACTATTTGCATTGCCCCCCCTCTCTTTTATGCTGCTGCTACTCTCTGTTTATTATCTATGCATAGTCACTTTAATAACTCTACCTACATGTACATATTATCTCAATTACCTCGACTAACCGGTGCCCCCGCACATTGACTCGGTACCGGTACCCCCTTTATATAGCCTTGCTATTGTTATTTTTACTGCTGCTCTTTAATTATTTGTTATTCTTTCTTAAAACTGCATTGTTGGTTAAGGGCTTGTAAGTAAGCATTCGGCGCATGTGACAAATAAAATTTGATTTGATTTTAATGTTACCGAATAGATAACAACAATAGAAATAATAATCTGGTGGCATTGGTAGAGAGTCAGGCGGAGAATGGGATGAAAGTGCACTGTACTGTAAGTACGCAACAACGCTGTGGGCCAGGTGTAAATTGTTTAGCAGCCTTTCCAATAAATTGGAATACAAAAGAAGCCATCCACCCTTGATGGGCTATCAGCAGGACATTAGACTCCTACTGAGTTTAGGGACTTTAAATGCATTAATGGATGTTTGCGAGCCATGTCACTTCACCCATCTCTTTGCTTAGCCAACCACATGCACTGTTTTCTAACCACATCTGGATGGATCCATAAGAAATTATTATGGGAAAAAATATCACTGAATGACAGAAATGTTGGAATAAAGTAGGCTAATGCAATTCAAGGCAACAAATTGTTGCTTACTGACACACCCAAAGTCATCCAAGTGTTATAATAGGATTTGAAGCTAACATCAAGGCGGTGACCCGATCCTGCAGGTTCATGCTCTACAACATTCGGAGAGTACGACCCTGCCTTACACAGGAAGCGGCACAGGTCCTAATCCAGGCACTTGTCATCTCCCGTCTGGATTACTGCAACTCGCTGTTGGCTGGGCTCCCTGCCTGTGCCATTAAACCCCTACAACTCATCCAGAATGCCGCAGCCCGTCTGGTGTTCAACCTTCCCAAGTTCTCTCACGTCACTCCCCTCCTCCGCACACTCCACTGGCTTCCAGTTGAAGCTCGCATCCGTTACAAGACCATGGTGCTTGCCTATGGAGCAGTGAGGGGAACGGCACCTCCGTACCTTCAGGCTCTGATCAGTCCCTACACCCAAACGAGGGCATTGCGTTCATCCACCTCTGGCCTGCTGGCTCCCCTTCCTCTGCGGAAGCATAGTTCCCGCTCAGCCCAGTCAAAACTGTTCGCTGCTCTGGCACCCCAATGGTGGAACAAGCTCCCTCACGACGCCAGGACAGCGGAGTCACTCACCACCTTCCGGAGACATTTGAAACCCCACCTCTTTAAGGAATACCTGGGATAGGATAAAGTAATCCTTCTACCCCCCCCCCCCCAAAAAAAAATAAATAAATAAAAATTTCTCTGGATAAGAGCGTCTGCTAAATGACGTAAATGTAAATGTAAATGTAATGAAGCAATAGCCTACCCACGTGTGGTCAACTATTTCAACACCATTTCCGCTGCTTTAAGACAAGCATGGGGACTGGTCTTGATAAATCAATCCGATTTTTATTTTCACTGAAACTCCGTTTGGGTATTGGTTAGCCTACAATTAGGGTGTAGAAATGTTAGGATTATTTTGCTCTTCACTCACAGTTGTTTATTAGCCCAGGCCTACTCCCGACCGGTCACATTGTACAGCGCAATATATTTTCCTAACGGAAACCCTGAGGCCTACATAGGCTACTGTAAAATGCATTTGAGTTTTTTTTGTAATAATATAAACACCATAATATTAATCAATTTAATTAAGCAACATTTCTAACAGCATAAACAGCACAACAAATACTCCTTGCTCGGTCAGGCTGCATTCTTCAGTTATCGCCGTTCTCACAATATCCTCCAACATGTTTCATACTCTCTTCCAAGCCTAACAGTTCTCCTTCTTCTTCGCCGTCCAGCCCAACTCCCACTGTCACGCCCTGGCTCTAGGGACTCTTTTAAGTTGAGCCAGGGTGTGCAGAGTTTATGTTTTGTGCTCGTTGTGTCTAGTCTAGTTTTTGTATATCTATGTTGGCCAGAGTGGTTCTCAATCAGAGGCAACGAGTATCAGCTGTTGCTGGTTGTCTCTGATTGGGAACCATATTTAGTCAGGTGGTTTTCCCACAGTGTTTGTGGGATCTTGTTCCGTGTTGGTTTGTGTTTTGCACCTGTGGACGTCACGTATCGATTTATTTATTTTTTCGTGTATCATTGAATAAATAAGTATGTTCACCTTCCACGCTGCGCCTTGGTCCTCTATATCCGACGATCGTGACAGAAGATCCCACCAATACAGGACCAAGCAGCGTGCCCAGGCAGGAGAGGAGAAGCGGCGCCAACCGGGCAGTCGTCGGACAGGCGAGGGGCACCCCCAATACATTTTTAGGGGGGGGGCACAGGGTGGACGAGGAGAGAAGGCCACCGGGTTATGGGAGCCATTGGTGTATAGAGGGAGGGAAAATGTAGAGGCACGGCGAGAGGTACTGAAGTGTGTTGCCAGTCCGGTCCGGCCCGTTCCTGATCCCCGTGTAAGGACAGTGGTGTGTGTTCCCAGTACGGTCCGGTCTGTTTCTGTCCATCGCGCCAAGCCTATGGTGCGCGTCGCTAGCCCGGCCCGGCCTGTTCCTGCCCCTCGTACCAAGCCTATGGTGCGCGTCGCCAGCCCGGCCCGGCCTGTTCCTGCTCCCCGCACCAAGCTAGTGGTGCGCGTCGCCAGCCCGGCCCGGCCTGTTCCTGCTCCCCGCACCAAGCCAATGGTGTGCGTCGCCAGCCTGGTCCGGCCTGTTCTTGCTCCCCGCACCAAACCTGTGGTGCGCATCGCCAGCCCGTGCCCGTTTCACCGGTGCCTGGTCAGGTACCGGTCAGCTGCTCCACACCGGAGCCTGAGCAATCCGCTCCACCGAAGTCCAGTCCAGCTCCAGCCAGTGGGGCTAGACCAGACCAGGGGCACTACAGGGGGGTTAGTAGAGGGTGGTGGTCAAGCCCAGAGCCGGAACCGCCTCCGAGGAGGAATGCCCACCCAGCCCTCCCCTGTTCGGTGATGTTTAGGCGCGGTCGCAGTCCGCGCCTTTAGGGGGGGGGGGGTACTGTCACGCCCTGGCTCTAGGGACTCTTTTAAGTTGAGCCAGGGTGTGTAGAGTTTATGTTTTGTGCTCGTTGAGTCTAGTCTATTTTTTGTATATCTATGTTGGCCAGAGTGGTTCTCAATCAGAGGCAACGAGTATCAGCTGTTGCTGGTTGTCTCTGATTGGGAACCATATTTAGTCAGGTGGTTTTCCCACAGTGTTTGTGGGATCTTGTTCCGTGTTGGTTTGTGTTTTGCACCTGTGGACGTCACGTATCGATTTGTTGTTTTGTTCGTGTATCATTTAATAAATAAGTATGTTCACCTTCCACGCTGCGCCTTGGTCCTCTATATCCGACGATCGTGACACCCACTCACATTGCCAAACAGCAACACAATGTAATCTCAACTTGCCCTACGCTCACACATTACCAGGTAGTAGTCTTATGATTCTAACACATCTCACACAGTTTCAGAGTATAATAATTAGTCACTACCAAGAAAGTACTAATCATACTTAAAACAATTACATTTCACAACTCTATTTAAGGGTGGAACATTTAGTCATTACTTTTAACCTGTATATATATTTTAATTTCTATATCACTTTGATAGCTTGCTACTACTATAATTGATTTTCTTAAAAACAATATGTTTCTTGCCCTTGATGTATTTATTAGAGTTGTTGACCTCACAATAAGCCAGATTCAATTAATTTACATTGTGGTGCTGAAACTTGAAAAAGCAGCCATGGCACAATCAATCGGAAATAAATAAGAGGTAGGCCTACCTGTAAGACAGACAAAATTAGACTATATGCTGCTATATCCATACATTTGTCGGTCAATTCCTCCACCCACCATGCACTCTTTAAATAGCCTACCTCCGTGTCAGTGAAGGGCTGTTAAGTTAAAACCAAGACTTGAATTGGGAGGAATGAGAGGGTATGCCATAGGCCTACCTTTTATTAAAGAAAATTGCAAAAAGCACAGTTCAAAATTTGGATGAAAATATAACGGATCCAATTATATAAAGTGATCTATAACAGCGCTTTGGTCCGCGATACTTTATGCTAGAAACAAACTTTACCTGGGAAAGATGTGACTCCGATGCGTATGGGGATATCATTGTTAAAACGGCTCTCCTGTGAAGTAGTGACCCTTAACATACGCCTAGTTTCCTGAAACCGGTCACATATATATATATTTTTACCCTTTTTTTCTCCCCAATTGGTAGCTACAGTCTTGTCCCATCGCTTGTCCTCCAAAACACGACCCTGCCAAGCCGCACTGCTTCTTGACACACTGCCCGGAAGCCAGCCGCACCAATGTCGGAGGAAACACCGTACAACTGGCGACAGTGTCAGCGTGGAGTCGCTAGTCGCATCCTGGCCGGCCAAACCCTCCCCTATCCCGGATGAGGCTGGGCCAATTGTGCACCGCCTCATGGGTCTCCCGGTTGCGACACAGCCTGGGATCGAACCAGGGTCTGTAGTGACGCCTCAAGCACTACAATGCAGTGCCTTAGACCGCTGCACCACTTGGGAGTCCCATTATGAAACTTACTGCAGCTCTTTGTTAAGTGTTGCAGTGATTTCACTCGCTGTAGTAGCTTACATATATAGTGTTGATTCATCCGCATACATAGACACACTGGCTTTACAATTAGTAAAGATTGAAAAAAGTAAGGGGCCTAGACAGCTGCACTGGAGAATTCCTGATTCTACCTGGATTATGTGGGACACAACATGCCTACTGTTTTCATGCAATGCTTTTACTATAAAGGAGATCTTTCCACCCCTATTCTTGTCCACGGTGGTCAGCGAACCCACAACCTTCTGGCCCTTCTGTGCGCTATCAAATGACATGTAATGCTTACAGGACAAAGAAACAATTTCTAAAACTGCATATCTAAGGCTCTGGTCTATCCAATAAGTGAGGGTAAATGGTAGGCATGTTCTCTGCTATCCACTTTTTAAAATTAGTATTTTGGAAATAGGGGAGGGTCAATTTTTTTTTTTAAGCCTTCAGGGAGGGTTTAGGTAAAATATGTCTTGCTGAAGGGAGAGCCATCCATTTTCTGTCACGGTTTCGGCCGAGGCTGCCTCTCTTCCTTGCTCGGGCAGGCTTCGGCGTTCGTTGTCTCCGGAATACTAGCTGCCACCGTTGCATGTTTCTATGTTCGTTTGCTTTTGTCTGTTTGTTGTGACACCTGTTATCGTTTAGTGTAATTAGTGTCCTAATAGTTTCTCGTTGTGTTTGTCTAGTGTTGTGTGTGATTGATTTATTTCTGTCGTGTGTTTGCTTGTAGGAATTACTTATTCGCTCGGTTGAGCTTTACTCCACTGTGTTGGAGCGTTTTACGCACCTGTGTAGTGCGCCTTTTGTTTTGTCGCCTACGTGCGTAGTTTCGCCTTCGGGCAAGTTTGTTCTATTTTTCCTTGTTGGAAATTTCACTAAAGTCTTTTGGACTATACTTCGGTGTCCTGCGCTTGATTCCACCACTACACCCACCTACAGCAGTACTGACAAAATCACACACCATCAAGAATGGAATCAGCAGGAGCCGCAGCAGCCCAGGCGACGCTGGAGGACAGGGTCCGTGAACAGAGTGACCAGATCCTGCAGATGGGGTCCGCACTGCAGGAGGTGATCACCACCATCCGAGGCTGGGGGACTCCTCCACCGCCATCCTCTCTGCCAGCACCATCGGCAAGTCAGCCCATTCCCGCTCCGGAACCCAGAGGAGTTCGACTCTCGCTCCCGAAGGCCTACGATGGGACCGCGGCCGGGTGTCAGGGATTCCTTCTCCAGGTGGAGCTTTACCTGGCCACCGTGCACCCGGCGCCCTCGGGACATGAGAGCGTGTCCGCCCTGATCTCCTGCCTTTCCGGGAAGGCGTTGGAATGGGCCAATGCAGAGTGGAGGAGGATCGACGCGAACACCATCACCTACGACGAGTTCTCCCGCCGCTTCAGGGCGGTGTTTGACCATCCCCGGAGGGGCGAGCGGGGGAGCGTCTGGTCTTCCTCCGGCAGGGGAAGAGGAGTGCCCAGGAGTTCGCCTTAGAATTCCGTACTCTAGCGGCGGATGCAGGGTGGAATGAGCGGGCTCTCATCGATCACTACAGATGTAGTCTACGCGAGGACGTCCGTAGGGAGCTGGCCTGTAGGGACACCAGCCTCTCGTTCGACCAGTTGGTCGACATGTCCATCAGGCTGGATAACCTGCTAGCTACCCGCGGGACGTTCCGAGGGGGTGCGTCCATTTCACCCTCCAGCGCCTCCGAGCCGTGCCCCATGGAGCTCGGGGCGCTGGCGCTAGAGAGAGGAGGGGTCGGCTTACGAGGGGTCCATCTCCTGCACCAACTGTGGTCGGGGAGGACACACCGCGGCTAGGTGCTGGGGATGGCCTCCTAGGGGAGAGGACGACAGGTCCCGCACTGGGGAGTCCTTCCAGGTGAGTAGGCGCCCCACTCACCCAGAGCTCTCTGTTGCACATTTCTGTATACCTGTGCGTTTTCCACAGGTAGCACCTCATTCCCAGCATAAGGCGCTGGTAGATTCAGGCGCGGCTGGGAATTTTGTTGATAAGAAGTTTTGTTTAGCCTTAGGGATTCCCTTTCTCCCCGTTGATGTCCCTTTCCCCGTTCATGCCCTAGATAGCCGTCCGTTGGGTGCGGGCTTGATCAGGGAGGTCACTGCGCCACTTAGGATGTGTGCGCAGGGGGGTCATCAGGAGATGATTCAGCTATTTCTGATCGACTCGCCTGCGTATCCGGTGGTGCTGGGCATGCCCTGGTTGAGTACCCATAACCCATCTATTTCGTGGCAGGAGAGGGCTCTGATGGAGTGGTCTGCCCAGTGTGTGGGTCGATGTTTAGGCGTTTCCGTAGGGGCTACCTCGGTGGAGAGTCCAAACCAGGTGCCCGCATTGCACGTTCCCCCTGAGTATGGGGATTTGGCTATTGCGTTTAGTAAGTCGAGGGCGACGCGGTTGCCGCCCCATAGGCAGGGAGATTGTGTGATAGACCTCCAGGCAGGAGCTGCGCTCCCACGGAGCCATGTGTATCCTCTGTCTCAGGAGGAGAAGAAAGCTATGGAGACTTACATAGACGAATCTCTGAGACAAGGATACATACGGCCTTCCACTTCCCCTGCGTCCTCGAGTTTCTTTTTGTGAAGAAAAAGGATGGTGGGTTACGCCCGTGCATCGATTACCGTGGTCTCAATCAGATCACGGTGAAGTACAGTTATCCACTCCCGCTGATTGCGACCATGACTGAGTCATTGCATGGGGCGCGTTTCTTCACTAAATTAGATCTCAGGAGCGCGTACAACTTGGTGCGCATCAGGGAGGGCGATGAATGGAAGACAGCCTTTAGTACCACCTCGGGCCATTACGAGTATCTTGTCATACCATACGGGTTGATGAACGCTCCGTCAGTTTTCCAATCATTCGTGGATGAGATCTTCAGGGACATGCAAGGGCAGGGGGTGGTTGTGTACATAGATGACATTCTCGTGTACTCGCCTACCCGAGTCGAGCATGTGGCCCTGGTGCGCAGAGTGTTGCGGAGGCTGGTGGAGCACGACCTGTATGTTAAGGCAGAGAAGTGTCTGTTTTTCCAGGAGTCGGTCTCCTTTTTGGGGTATCAGTTGTCTGCGTCAGGGGTGAAGATGGAGGTAGACTGGGTGTCAGCCGTGCGTAATTGGCAAACACCAACCACTGTGAAGGAGGTGCAGCAGTTTTTGGGGTTTGCGAATTACTACCGGAGGTTTATCTGGGGTTTTGGACAGGTGGCAGCTCCCATCACGTCTCTTTTGAAGGGGGGTCCGGTGCGTCTGCAGTGGTCTGCCGAGGCGGACAGGGCGTTTGGGAGGCTGAAGGACCTGTTTACCTCGGCCCCGGTGCTGGCGCATCCGGATCCCTCTTTGCCATTTCAGGTAGAGGTGGACGCGTCAGAGGCCGGTATAGGAGCCGTGCTTTCACAATGGTCAGGCGCGCCACCTAAACTCCGCCCCTGTGCTTTTTATTCCAAGAAGCTCAGTCTGGCGGAGCGAAACTATGACGTAGGGGACAGGGAGCTGTTAGCCGTGGTACAGGCCCTAAATGTGTGGAGGCACTGGCTTGAGGGGGCTCAACACCCTTTCCTCATTTTGACGGACCACCGTAACCTGGAGTACATCCGGGCAGCGAGGAGGCTGAACCCTCGCCAGGCAAGATGGAATATATTTTTGACCCGGTTTACATTTAAGATCACGTACATCCCTGGGTCACAGAACGGTAAGGCAGATGCACTGTCTCGGCGGTATGACACGGAGGAGAGGTCCGTGGAGCCCACTCCCATACTGCCGGAGTCGTGTCTGGTGGCACCGGTAGTGTGGGAGGTCGATGCTGAACTCGAGCGGGCGTTACGCACCGACCCTAGTCCACCGCAATGCCCGGAGGGTCGGAAGTACGTTCCGCTCGAGGTTCAGGATCGATTGATCTATTGGGCTCACACGTCACCCTCCTCTGGACACCCTGGTATCGGCCGGACAGTGCACTGTCTTAGTGCCAAGTGCTGGTGGCCCACGTTGGCGAGGGATGTGAGGGTTTATGTTTCCTCCTGCTCGGTGTGCGCCCAGTGTAAGGCGCCTAGACATCTGCCTAGGGGTAAGTTACTACCCCTGCCCGTTCCACAACGACCATGGTCTCACCTCTCGGTGGATTTCCTTACTGACCTTCCTCCTTCACAGGGGAATACCACTATACTGGTCGTTGTGGACCGGTTTTCTAAGGCCTGTCGTTTGCTCCCCATGCCGGGCCTTCCTACTGCCCTGCAAACTGCCGAAGCACTATTCACCCATGTGTTCCGGCACTACGGGGTACCCGAGGATATTGTGTCTGATCGAGGTCCCCAATTTACCTCTAGGGTCTGGAGAGCCTTTATGGAGCGGTTGGGGGTCTCGGTGAGCCTCACCTCGGGTTACCACACGGAGAGTAATGGGCAGGTGGAACGCGTGAACCAGGATGTGGGTAGGTTTCTTAGAACATACTGCCAGGACCGGCCGGAGGAGTGGGCAAGGTACGTTCCCTGGGCCGAGATGGCCCAGAATTCCCTACGCCATTCCTCCATTAACCTAACCCCTTTTCAATGTGTGTTGGGTTACCAGCCGGTTCTGGCACCTTGGCAGCAGAGCCAGATCGAGGCTCCTGCGGTGGATGAGTGGGCGCGGCACTCGGAGGAGACATGGAACGCTGCACACATCCACCTGCAGCGGGCCCTCCGTCGTCATAAGGCGAGCGCCGATCTCCACCGCAGTGAGGGACCGGTGTACGCACCTGGTGATCGAGTTTGGCTCTCTACCAGAAACCTGCCCCTCCGCCTGCCCTGTCGGAAACTGGGTCGGCGGTTTGTAGGGCCATTTAAAGTCCTGAGAAGGTTGAACGAGGTGTGTTACAAATTACAACTACCTGTTGAATATAAAAGTATTAACCCCTCGTTCCATGTGTCTCTTCTCAGGCCGGTGGTAGCTGGCCCACTCCAAGAAAGTGAGATCAGGGAGACTCCTCCTCCCCCATTGGACATCGAGGGGCACCGGCGTACTCCGTGAGGTCCATCTTGGATTCGAGACGTCGGATGGGGGTCTCCAATATCTAGTGGAGTGGGAGGGTGCGGTCCGGAGGAACGGTGCTGGGTGCCGAGGAGAGACATTTTGGACCCGTCTCTCCTGACGGAATTCCATCGTGGGCACCCGACGCACCCTGCTCCGCGTCCTCCTGGTCGTCCCCGAGGCCGGAGTCGGCGCACGTCTGGAGCCGCGCGTCAAGGGGGGGGTACTGTCACGGTTTCAGCCGAGGCTGCCTCTCTTCCTTGCTCGGGCAGGCTTCGGCGTTCGTTGTCTCCGGAATACTAGCTGCCACCGTTGCATGTTTCTATGTTCGTTTGCTTTTGTCTGTTTGTTGTGACACCTGTTATCGTTTAGTGTAATTAGTGTCCTAATAGTTTCTCGTTGTGTTTGTCTAGTGTTGTGTGTGATTGATTTATTTCTGTCGTGTGTTTGCTTGTAGGAATTACTTATTCGCTCGGTTGAGCTTTACTCCACTGTGTTGGAGCGTTTTACGCACCTGTGTAGTGCGCCTTTTGTTTTGTCGCCTACGTGCGTAGTTTCACCTTCGGGCAAGTTTGTTCTATTTTTCCTTGTTGGAAATTTCACTAAAGTCTTTTGGACTATACTTCGGTGTCCTGTGCTTGATTCCACCACTACACCCACCTACAGCAGTACTGACATTTTCATTTCAGAGAGATCCGATTTTCTCCATGTAAGCCTTATTATAAATAATGTTCACTCCCTAATTACTTTAAAAGTGGCATTAATAATTATGTGGGAACTGTTTGAAGGCATATTGTTCTATCTAGTGCTTAAAAATAACTACCATTAAGATTCACCCCTTGAAAGTAAAACTTGGTAACATTTCTTGGCAGAGGAATTTTGTTTTTGAGTTGTTTACCAGAGGTTATAGATGTAGGCCTATCCAAACAAGTTGGGCTGTTGGTGCGAGTAAAACCAACTCCATATTTAACCCTTTGAAACGTACCAACAAACGGGTGTGATCATTCTACAGTGGTCCCTGCAGCGTACGCTAAACCGGTGTGATTAGAACGCTTATTTAGAATGTCCAGTTTTGATTAACGCAACAGTCAGAGTTTGAGCTGGCCACTGTTTTCTCACAGAAAAATTTTCCACAAACACAGTCCTTAAAAAGATTTGTCCTGAATGTGACCAGTTTATTTTTGGATGCAATGTTCAGACATTGACAGAAGTAGTGACAGCATAACACAATCATCCAATCCGGAAAATGTAGGCTACATTAGTCCTAGCGCTAACTGAGGAAAGATTGACGTAACACAAGCGGTCATATTTAGCTAACTCTCGGCTGACAGAAACCACAATATAAATTAGCTAATAGCAATGACTATTTACAATTCATCACATCACAGGTGAACTCACCATTGATCAAAATAATTTACTAAAACACTTTATAAAAATCGAAAGTAATTTGACGATGGGTAGTTTGTGCGCGCCACCATATTTGTTATTTCACGTCAACCAAAGATAATAAGAGGAGACAAGAAGAGTTTGGTCTGTTTGCAGTATGTATGTTGAAGGGGGGGTGTCATCTACGATCATTCACTTCCCTTCACTCACTTCCGGAAGTTTACTCGAAAGACGAGTGAACCATTCCTTCACCTCATTTTAATATCTTTGTTTTGACAGGAGTTTACATAACACCCAGAATGCATTGTACAATGTCAACAGTAGCTAGGATGGGGAGAAGTTTGTCTATAATAATGCGCTGCTCTGCATTCTTAACAGCACTATCAACAAGGCAGGTCCTACAGGCCCTAGTTTTGTCACACCTGGACTACTGTTCAGTCATGTGGTCAGGTGCCACAAAGAGCCACTTAGGAAAATTGCAATTGGCTCAGAACAGAGCAGCATGGCTGGCCCTTGGATGTACACAGAGAGCTGACATTAATAATTCATGTCAATTTCTCCTGGCTCAAAGTGGAGGAGAGATTGACTTCATCACTACTTGTATTTGAGAGAGGTATTGACATGTTGAATGCACCTAGCTGTCTGTTTGAACTACTGGCACACAGCTCGGACACCCATGCATACCCCACAAGACATGCCACCAGAGGTGTATTCACAGTCCCCAAGTCAAGAACAGACTATGGGAGACGCACAGTACTACATAGAGCCATGACTACATGGAACTCTATTCCACATCAATTAATTCATGCCATCAGTCAAATTAGATTTAAAAAACATAAAAATACACCTTATGGAACAGCGGGGACTGTGAAGCAACACAAACATAGACACATGCATACAAACACAAGATAACATACGCACTATAAACACATGTACACATGGATTTTGTGTTAGATATGTGGTAGTAGAGTAGAGGCCTGAGGGCACACACTTAATATGTTGTGAAATCTGTTATGAATGTATTGTAATGTTTTTAAAATGTATAACTGCCTTAATTTTGCTGGACCCCAGGAAGAGTATCTGCTGTCTTGGCAGCAGCTAATGGGGATCCATAATAAATACAAATACAAATACTTAATGTATGCTACAGTAGAAACGACAACACGATATAAGGCACTTACTTTGATAGGAACGCACACATGTCCAAAGTTATTATTGGTAAGGAAAACAACAATGAACGCAATGAGAGCGGCATCCAGAAAATGTGCCACGGGGAAAAAGTTAGTGTATGACTGCACAAATGTCTGCATACTTGATCTGCGGAAACACTGGGGAAGTGCTTGGGCTCTCCTCGAAGAGAGAAGTTTGTCCGGCTCAGTAAAGCCTTCTATGTGAATTAATGAGGAGGCGGAACAAACCTCAAAAGTTGAAACATAGCCTATAGATAATTAGCAGGCAGCGTGGGTTAACTGTCCTGTTGAGTAACAATCACATTTTGGAACAGTGAGTGCATTCTGACATCACGTGCATAAAACAACTCACGCTGGAGCAACCGTTAGCGATATTTGGAACTCACACGTGAAAAGGTTAACAGTAAAATGCTAGACATAACAGTATGTTACAATCAACTGGGTTCAAATACATTTTATGTAACTTTACCTGAAACATTTATCCAGGTATATCTGCAAGTGTCTAGTGGGCAAGCCCAAACTCTTCTTCATCCAGATGAGGACTAGAGCCTAACCTGGGCTGGACAGATCCACTAAACCCAAGCTTTTGTTCTAGCTAGGCTTGATTGAAGCACTTATTGTTGAGCTTAGATTCCTAACCTTATAGAAGAGGTAGATGTGTTGTCTTTAAATTAACCTTTCTATTTTGTCTATTATGTCTTGCTCAGTAAGAAGAATAAGGATGGCCAGACGCGGGAGCAGGACTACTTTTCTGAAAGCCATTACAGAATTGTTTCACCAACATTCCAGTATAAGATGAGCCACCAGCGAGTGGGCAAGTGCATCATCATCAACAAAAACTTTGACGAAAAGACGGGTATGGCATCACCTTTTACATTGACTTGGATACATGGTTGTCTAACACATCTATATCATCCACAGCTATTCACACCGTTTTATTACATTTATACAACAAATGTATGTAACACGGTTACTCTTAATAAGATTGTTAATTTCCATACATCCCATTAGATATTGCTTGATTTAACAAGTGGCCTATTGTATAACACTGTGTAAGCTATACACTGTACATGTTGAGTATAGTGAATGTGAATGCTGTTTATATTGTTTGTCAGGGATGGTTGTACGGAATGGCACAGATCGAGACGCAGGCGAGTTGTTCAAGTGCTTTAAGAGCCTGGGCTTCGACGTCTGCATCTACAAAGACCAGACCTGTCAGAAGATGGAGTGTCTTCTCAGAGAAGGTGAGCAACACACTGGGTAGACATTGTCCTTCGGCCTTACATAAGTATCTATTCAGTGAGAGTAACCTGTCTCACTGTCGCCCCCTGTTGTTCCAGTGCGGGACATTTTCAAACAGGGGGCACCAACAGTCCATCACATTCACTGTGGCAGGTTTAATACTCATAAACCTGCCTGTTTTAGTGCTGTTACTTAGATCCCCTGATTTCCATTTGCCTGTATACCTGAGTAGCTATTTTGCCTTTTTTTAACATACTTTTTTATTGAAATCCTACAAACATAAGGGTTACAATAAATAGGAAACTGGTAATGCCAATGCATTAAAAAGTTTATTTAAGCCTATGTCAATTGCAATTTAAAAAATGTGCACGTGTCCTAGCCTCGGAAAAGAACCACAGCTCCTGCTTTGTCTGCATCCTGCTGAGTCACGGTGAGGAGGGTATAATCTATGGCACTGATGGAGCCATGCCCATCAAGAGCATTACCTCACTCTTCAGGGGTGAAATGTGCAAGAGTCTAGTGGGCAAGCCCAAACTCTTCTTCATCCAGGTGAGGACTAGAGCCTACCCTGGGCTGGACAGATTGACTAAACCCAAGCTTTTGTTCTAGCTAGGCTTGATTGAAGCACTTATTGTTGAGCTTAGATTCATAACCTTTAAGAAGAGGTAGATGATAAATCATGGTGAGATATTGTTAGTTGGCACCTAACTGGTAACAGAACGTGAAAGGTTGTCTAACCCTGGAAGACAAGATGCTGATTTTCTTTTTTATATGTTTTGATATTTTTGAATTTTAGATTTTAGGTGGGGACTATTAGGTCCTAGGCAAACTAGATAGCTTACAACAGTGTTCACCAACCTTTTCTGAGTCAAGATCACTTTCGTAGTCAAAAAGCAAGCCGAGATCTACCGCTCAGAACTGTTTTTAAACATGACTTACATTGTTTTACATTAACCTAATAAATACTGTTCTGTAGGAATTAAGTTTGTGGAGTAGGCCTAATACATTATCACAGTATATTGGCTATATGCCTGGCCTTCCAATATTGTTCTTCTCAGACCATATCTTATTTCAAAACTCGAGCTTTGATAACAAAATAGATCAGTTGGTGTAACACTTGCGAGGCACAGCTGAGCATAAATTAAAATAATTTGCAAATAGCTTTTTTAATTTTACTGGACTAATGGTACCTGCATCTGATGGTCATGGTGCTTTCAAGACAACTGGGAACTCGGGAAAAAGACTAGGTAAAATCATGACGTCAGGGATCTTCAGGTCGGAAAGTCTGCGCTCTAGAAAGATGCCAGAGTTTCGGACTTGGAATTCCGAGTTGGATGACTGTTCAAAAATATTTTTTACAGTTGGATCACGTTTTTTTCCGAGTTCCCAGTTGTCTTGAATGGACTGAAGTGGGAAGTCAGAGATTTCTGAGTTCCCAGTTGTTTTGAACATGGCATTACTCTCAGCGGAGGGAGGGAAAGAGCAGCAGAGGGTCAGCCTCTCACGGTCCCTGTGCTCTCCTTCCTTTCCTCCTGTGAGACTGACCTGATGGCAAAACTCGAGTCGCACCACATCTGCCTCATGCACAAATTCATGTTCTTCATGTGACCAGAGAAAGCAAAATATTCCATGATATTAAAATAGACACGAAGAGCTGCTGCTAATAATACAAACGCAGGGCTATCGATACACTTGGCTACTCATTCATTGAAGCTGCAGCACTAGTGGAAGTAGGGAGAAGTGCGTTTTATGTTTTATAAGTGTTGAATAAAAACAGTGTTTATCGAAGAGGTAGATGATAAATTATGGTGAGATATTGTTAGTTGGCACCTAATTGGTAACAGAACGTGAAAGGTTGTCTAACCCTGAATAAAAAGTTAGACATGAACTCACTTATAAAAACAGCAGCTCTTTGCTGTATTCTTTGACAGTCTCTCTCTGGTCATGGTTTTAAAAGTTATGAAATCTCACGTAGGCTAGTATCAAACTTTGCTGTGGCCGGGGTCATGAATTTAGCCACAGATCTCCCAGTCCGCCAGGTAGGCTGAGTTTGTCTTTTCAGACAAATGACACCCTGCGCCTACCCGGGTGCGCAGGGTTCTGAATCAAGTGCACCTACCGCCAACAGCGCAATATGAAAAAAAAACAGCGCAAGCCTTTATGCCTTTATCGTTGGCTTTTCTACAGAAATGTTTGGTGGCTGCTGAGGGGAGGATGGCTCATAATAATGGCTGGAACGGAGTTGATGGAATGGCATCAAATCATGTGTTTGATGTATTTGATACCATTCCACTTATTCCGCTCCAGCCATTACCACGAGCCCGTCCTCCCCAATTAAGGTGCCACCAACCTCCTGTGCTAGAAATGCCTTGAAGATCGACTGGTTGGTGACTACTGGCTTACACAATATCTGTAAGTAAGCTGTGCATTTGGGTCTTTCTATAATTAATGGGGCCAATGTGTGACATTGGGATAAAAATGTCTAAATGGTTTGAAACAAAAATAATAATACAATTATGCAGTTCCATATGGAATAAAAGTGAATGCAAATTGACCCATAACTACACCTATACAACAACATAGGCCTCCCTAAAGTCGATGTCCGCGCACCCGCGGAAAACAATTAGCATAATAAACGAATCCCCATAAAAATCTGTCAGTTTAAGCTAGAGATATCAGTTTTTTTGCATTGGATGTGTCTCAATCCACCACTTTCGCCTATGTAACACTTCCGCATCTGCGGTGAAAGGTGACAGAGCTAGAACAGTGTTTGTCAGATCATGAGACATGCCGAAAAATCGGTCTTCTTACAAAATCATCTGTAGAGTCCAACGGTGTGGCCTACAAACTCTGGTGTTCTCTGTTTTGCTCTACGACCCCTCGTTCAGCCACGTAGTATGTGTCACAAAACGAGTCTGAAAACATAGGTGTCTGAATCTGCCTTTAACTCTGTGAGAACTCCTATAAATTACTTTGTCCCGATGTACTATTTAGCCACATTTTAAAGGGGAAGTGATGTGACTCGTCTGAAATCGGTACAACCGATCTGCCAACTTCTTTCTGTAGCGTCCGAACTATTTGGGCTACACACTAATATGACCTCTCTGTGGAAAGGTGAGACTCTCACGAACACGTTGGTTGTTTTGCTCTAGGATGACCACAATACTCATCTGAAGGTTCTCCGGTACCAGTTAAAATGTTTTTACGGAAGTACAGTATATATGTGACTCTTTTCAGGAAACTATGCGTATGTAGCGCGTCACTACTTAACAGGAGCGCCATTTGAACATAAAGTTTTTTAACAAATCTAAATGCATTTTTTGGCAGAAATGCCTTCTGGAACATGTGAACTTTCATGTGCCTTAATAACAAACTTGTATGCCATCTGTAAATATGAATAAATTGTTAAATTAAGAGTTGGTTTAGCCACGGAAAAAGACAGAAACCTTCCCGCTAGCCATGATTGGCTGAGATAATGAGTGGGCTGGACATGCCGAGAGTTGAGTTCGGATTGGCATGTAGCACGCTTCTTTCCATAACATGTGTAGGTAATCCTTTCTAACATGTCTTTTTTGAAAGATATCACGTAGTAGAATTGCATAAGTGTTGCTCTCCACTTTCTGGAGGACCGAGTTTTGAAATCAGTGGAATTAGAGTATGATAGCTAAGAAGATGGAGAAAAGTCTGGCGTTTGATTGCAAATATGCAGACTGAGTCGAAAAGAGAACACACAGAAGGCTGTTGTATAAAACACCTGTCTCCGGATTACATCTTCTTCAAACTAAGGGCAACCATGGCATCCGTGACAGAGAGGGAGAAGCGTCCATCCATGTATACGGGTAAGAGAGTCTAGCTAGCTACATTTTCAGATATTACACATTTCTAATTTTGACAGAAAGGAGTTTTAATTTCAAGTTAAAGTGTACTATTAGCTAGCTAGCTAACGTTAGCTGGCTGGCTAGCTAGCTAACGTTACGTGTATTATCTGAGTAGTAATATTATTCGTATCTCAGAGCCATTTGCATTGCTAGTTATAGCCTAGTGTTAGCTAGCTAATATTGAAGTTGGTTGGTTAGCTACCTGCAGATTCATGCAGGGTAGTAACGTTATGAGTTGGGATTATGATTCATTGTTTAGCTAGCTAGCTACATGTCTAAACAAAAGACTCCACTATGCAAGTAACCATTTCAATACAATGTTCATGGTGTCACTGCGACAACTGTCGGTAGATGTAGCTGGTAAATTCGCTCTGGCTATCAACCTTACTCCTCGGCCAGAGCGTCCAGTGTGCGATCTGAACGCTCCAAGACCGAAACGAGTTTACGAAAGGACAATCTGACAACGCTCTGAGTTTACGAACGCCCAGAGCACACTCTGGCATTCCAGATTAAATTTACGAACACACCCGTAGTATAAACCAACCTTTAGTCTTGAAATCTTTGGTTGTTTAGTACATAGCCTCACATGTGAATCCTTAAAGAGATGGGTGGGGCTAAAGCTTAAGAGGGTGTGAACGATGCTGAATGGCTGTAGACAAAGAAGTGGACTCCAGTAGGAACCAAAACATTCAAGGGCCATTTTCACAAAAGTGAGGTTACAAGTTGATCAACTTTCAAAGCAGAATTACTTTCCCATTGTTCCTCAACTGTAGTGTATGATATACAATTTTCTAGCTCTAAGTCTCTACTTTTATCCAATGTAAAAAACACAATTTCAATTTTTGCTACATAAGACCGAATCGAGCCGGTCGGTCACATATGGAGACTGTTTATTTCCAAAAATAAGGGGTTAAATACATGTCCAAAAAAACAACAAATGTTTCCTGATCTGTCTTATATCTCTCAGATATAGGACAGACACTTCAGAACAAACTTCCTTTAGATTTTTTGGGGGGACATTCTGTTGTTCCATGTAGTGAATCTGTTTTTCAATGCGTTTGTATGGGCTAATAGCAGTAAGGCCAAAAATACTTTTTCATCAAATAATTGTATATTCAGGGGACTTACATTTTCAAAATCAAAGAGCAAAATGATCCTTGGTATGACCTTCTTAAAACAATTCCATATAGCTTAGACAGTGCTTAGACTCTTAATCAGGGTTCATACAGACATTGGCAAGTCAAATTTAAGGATTTCAGGGACTTTTTCAAGAACTTAATTGTAATTTTCAAGGACCTCAATGTTATACAATTGTATAAGTTATATAATTGTAGATATAGGGTCTATTATAGAACCCCTCTCCCCAAATATGCATGCAAAGAGTGCAAAAAAAGTAGGCCATTACCACTTTAAGATTATTATTATATTTTGGGCCCTGCCAATTATTATTACATTCTAAAATATGTGAGAATAATGTGGACATTGCCTGACTAAGTAGATTGGATGCATGCATGGCAATTTGTCTGTAGCCTATGTGGTCGACGCAGCCACACATAATAAAACCATGTAGAGTGGTAGCATTAATCTCACCATTTGAATCTCACTATCGCTGTTTTTACAGTGGCTTGCGAAAGTATTCACCCCCCTTGGCATTTTTCCTATTTTGTTGCCTTACAACCTGGAATTAAAATAGATTTTTGGGGGGTTTGTATCATTTGGATTTACACAACATGCCTACCACTTTGAAGATGCAAAATATGTTTTCTTGTGAAACAAACAAGAAATAAGACAAGAAAACAGAAAACTTGAGCGTGCATAACTATTCACCCCCCCAAAATCAATACTTTGTAGAGCCACCTTTTGCAGCAATTACAACTGCAAGTCTCTTGGTGTATGTCTCTATAAGCTTGGCAGCTGGGATTTTTGCCCATTCTTCAAGGCAAAACTGCTCCAGCTCCTTCAAGTTGGATGGGTTCCGCTGGTGTACAGCAATCTTTAAGTCATACCACAGATTCTGAATTGGATTGAGGTCTGGGCTTTGACTAGGCCATTCCAAGAGATTTAAATGTTTCCCCTTAAACCACTCAAGTGTTGCTTTAGCAGTATGCTTAGGGTCATTGTCCTGCTGGAAGGTGAACCTCCGTCCCAGTCTCAAATCTCTGGAAGACTGACACAGGTTTCCCTCAACAATTTCCCTGTATTTAGTGCCATCCATCATTCCTTCAATTCTGACCAGTTTCCCAGTCCCTGCTGATGAAAAACATCCCCACAGCATGATGCTGCCACCACCATGCTTCACTGTGGGGATGGTGTTCTCGGGTGATGAGAGGTGTTGGGTTTGCGCCAGACATAGCGTTTTCCTTGATGGCCAAAAAGCTCAATTTTATACTCATTTGACCAGAGTACCTCCTTCCATATGTTCTCTTGGCAGGTTTGTTGTGGTGCCATATTCTTTCCATTTTTTTATAATGGATTTAATGGTGCTCCGTGGGATGTTCAAAGTTTCTGATATTCTTTTATAACCCAACCCTGATCTGTACTTCTCCACAACTTTGTGCCTGACCTGTTTAGAGAGCTCCTTGGTCTTCATGGTGCTGCTTGCTTGGTGGTGCCCCTTGCTTAGTGGCGTTGCAGATGCTGGGGCCTTTCAGAACAGGTGTATATATACTGAGATCATGTGACAGCATGTGACACTTAGATTGCACACAGGTGGACTTTATTTAACTAATTATGTGACTTCTGAAGGTAATTGGTTGCACCAGATCTTATTTAGGGGCTTCATAGCAAAGGGTGTGAATACATATGCACGCGCCACTTTTCTGTTATTTATTTTTTGAAACAAGTAATTTCTTTAATTTCACTTCCCCAATTTGGACTATCTTGTGTATGTCCATTACATGAAATCTAAATAAAAATCCATTAAAATTTCAGGTTGTAATGCAATGAAATAGGAAAAACGCCAAGGGGATGAATACTTTTGCAAGGCACTGTATAATGAGAAAGTGACCAAAAACCAGGTTCCTTTTTTAATGGAAGGATTTGTATGGAAAGCCAGGTTAAAGCCAACATAAGATGTTGTCATCCTCATAATAACCACACGTGGTTTTACTGTAGCGCAACACCCTTCAATTGAAGCGGTGGGGAAAAAACTAAAGTGGCCACCTCTCTCACAAAAACAGATAAAAAAATGAAATCACGGATAATTATAAGGGAGCAAGATAACTTATAAATTGGCTACAATAATTACAAGGACTTTTCAAGCACCAAATCGAGGGAATTTCAGATTTTCAAGGTAGGCCTATTCCAGCACTTGAATTTCTGAGCTCCAAATTCAAGTTTAAGTAGGCTACTTCAAGCCCCTTGTATTGTTTAAAATTGCAGGTGTAACATGGAAAACAAAATGTATTTGTCATGTTATTTCATTACCCGATCGTATTGTGAATAAGCCCACTAGGCTATGTCATTTGTTGTCATTGTATCCAGAATAATTGATAGTATTAGCGTTGGGTGTTGTGCAATAGTCTATGACAATTGCACACAGTCCAATCTGAGGCAGAAAAATATATGAAAACATGAACACATTACCTTGATGCTTTTCTGTTAAATCTAACAAGACCCTGCTGTAAATCAAGCAGACAACAAATTGATGATCAACATCAATTCACTAGGGATATTGGATCCAACGTGGATCCAGGCACAACTGTCTTCACCGGAGTAACGAATGAGACACCAAAATATTGTTTTGCATGCATTGCATCCGCTATCACAACAGCTGTTCGTCACTTGACTGTCATTTGGAAAATTCCTTCCTAGATCAGATTATTATTATTATTATTATTATTATTATTATTATTATAATTTCACGGTGTGACTAATCAGCTGGATACCAAATGCGCATCCAACAAGTATTATGCATAATTATTGAAGAACCACGTTAATGACAGTATCGATTTAGGTTTTAAGTATCAAGGTAAGGTGAGTGTTAGAAGCATTACATTTTGCAATCGCATTTATTATTTTGGATTTTTGTGCCCATGAAAACTGTTTTCACTTTGTAGCATATATAAGAAAACGCGAAATGTTACGTAGTTACACTGCATTTCTGAGCTCTCTATACAAAAAACTGTCCGACAGCGAGTTCCAGGATTCTTATAGGGTTCAAGTTCAATGTTTAATTCAACTGATTAATGCTTAACCTTTTGACACATACCAACAAATGGGTGTGATCATTCTACAGTGGTCCCTGCAGCGTACGCTCAAATCGGTGTGATTAGAATGCTTATTTAGAACTTCAGTTTCGATTGATGCAACAGTCAGTATTTGAACTGGCCACACTGTTTTTTCACAGAAACATTTTGCACAAACACAGTCCTTACAAAGTTATGTCCTGAATGTGAGCAGTTTATTTTTGGATGCAATGTTCAGACATTCACAAAAGTAGTGACAGCATAACACAATCATCCAAACCGGAAAATGTAGGCTACATTAGTCCTAGCGCTAACTGAGGAAAGATTGACGTAACACAAGCGGTCATATTTAGATAAATCTCGGCTGACATAAACCACAATATGAATTTGCTAATAGCAATTACTATTTATAATTCATCACATCACGGGTGAGCTCACCATTGATCGAAATAATTGAGTAAAACACTTTCTAGAAGTAATCCAACGATGGGTAGTTTGTGCGTGCTGCCATGTTATTGAGGAGACAAGATGAGTTTGGTCTGTTTGCAGTATGTATGTTGAAGGGGGTGTGTCGTCTACCATCATTCACATCCCATCATTCACTTCCGGAAGTTTACTCGAAAGATGAGTGAACCCTCCCTCACCTCATTTTGTTATAACATCTTTGGTCTGACAGACGTTTACGTGAAACCCAGAATGCATTGTCTGTCAACACACATGGTTCCACACAAAGCTGGAATTAGCTTAGCTCATCATAATCAGTACAACCTTCAAAAAAGTATTTTACATACATCATATGTGTCCATTACAATCTATGCAAGAATCGGAATGCATGATTTGTCACCATGTGAATAAAACAGTAAATATTCTGATAGTGATTTATTGATACAAGTGGCGCGTGCCGGCAGTCAATCATGTACCTCTGACACCCACTCTGAGCCATTCATTGTTGTTGTTTATGTATGTAGCTAGTGGGCTAAGCTATAGCATTAGCAATGTATTTCAAAAGGACACAACTCACAAATGCGGAAATTCTGGAGATTTTTGTAAATTCTGACAATGAGTCTGAGTTTGAAAGTCAGGAATCAGATTCTAACAGTGACAAAGACAGTGAGGTGCTTCCCCCCAATCTTGTAGCCATTGAGAACCCTGAATTTGATGACCCCTTGCCCACTGACGAAGTCCCAGGTCCCTTTGAAGATGTTGGTGGTGATGGAGGCAGACCAACAGTGGATGAAGTACAGGAGGTCTGTGGTAGCTGGAAGGCCGGCAGCCATTTCACCCCTCCTGGCCCTGCTATTTGCTTTGATGAGTCCCAGTCTGGAGTGCAAAGTCCCTTGCGATTTCCCTCTGAGGCAGAGTGCTTCAAGCTGTTTCTGACAGAGGAGCTGGTGGGAGACATAGTGGAGGAGACCAATCACTATGCCTTGGAGATACAGGAGAAGAGAGAGGCAGGAGTGAGGGGGAAACTCGCTAAATGGGTGACAACCACAAATAGTGAAATGTATACCTTCCTGGTGACAGTCCTTCTCATGGGAATTGGAAGAAGAACTCCCTAAGAGAATACTGGAGCACAGATCCTATGTTTGCGACTGCCTTCTTTGCCACCCTCTTTTCCCAAGACCACTTCCTAGTTCTGCTACGATGGCTACATTTCGTCAACAATGCTACTGCCAACCTAAATGACCCGTTAATAAGAAATGTTCTTACCAGCCTGACATCAGCATTTGGTTGGGTATTTGTTCCATACAAGGACCTATGCATTGATGAGTCCCTGATGTTATGGAAGTGTAGGCTGGCGTTCCATCAATCTATTCCCTCCAGAAGGCACAGGTTTGGGGTCAAGTTCTTTGTTAAGTGCGACGTGAAGACAGGATTTCTCCAGGACATTATAGTCTACACAGGGTCCACCACTGACATCCAACATTATGAGGGGCTTGGGGTGTCCGGGTCCATGGTGATGACCATGCTGGCTCCTCATCTCGGCAAGGGACACACTTTGTATGTGGACAATTGGTACAGCAGTCCCACACTCTTCCAGCATCTGCTCTCCAACAGCACAGGGGCCTGTGGCACAGTCAGGTCGAACAGGAAGGGGATACCGGCATTCGGATGCAAGAAGATGCAGAGAGGGGAGGTGGAGTTCAAGGAGAACAGTGAACAGCTGGCAGTAAAGTGACAAACGGCATGACAAACGAGATGTCCATGTCCTCTCCACTGTCCATAGAGTAACCATGTCAGCCACAGGGAAGGTGGACCACCTGATGGGAGAGAGAAAGATCAAACCAGACTGTGTGCTTGACAATAACCTCAAAATGGGGGCAGTGGATAAGGTGGACATGATAAACAGCTTTGTGGAATGCGCTCAGAAAACTACCAAGTGGTATAAGAAGATATCTTTCCATCTGATTGACACTGCTGCCCTCAATGGCCACATAGTTCACCGCCAACTAACAGTTGAGATGATTACCGAACAAGGTATTACCTACCAAAAGTACAGAGAAAACCTAATGAGAGAGCTGCTGGAGGAGTACCACACCCCTTGGCGTTCATCCACTGGGGGCCGTCCTGCTGCAGACAATCCCCTACGCCTCACTGTACAGGATTTTCCCTGCGAAGTCCCTCAAACTGCTGATCAAGGCAGTCGCACACGGAGGCACTGCAAAGTCTGCCTGTCTGGCACCAGAAGAAGGAAGCAGAGGAGGTTGACAAAGTACATGTGTTTAGCTTGTGACACATCTCTATGTGTTTCACCATGCTTTGGGGAGTACCATATTCACAAGCACTATTGAGCACATCTGCTGCAATTACTGACTGACTTGACAGGTGACTTGACAGGTGACCTGCCATGATACTATGCCTTTAGAGGTGGGGGGTGGAAATGCAGTTGTTGTTCAATCACTGCATGAATATGAAATATGGGTTGTGCATTTTCATAAGTTGTCTGTCTTTTCTTGCAGTTTTTTTCCCTCTAGTAAAACAAGTTTTTGTTGTTGTTGTTCAACCACCACCAATACTTCAATAAAATAGATAACTATTACATATAGGCCTATATGTTTTCTTGCTGTGTTTTAATCCAGTAAAACTGTTAAGGAGTGTACGTTCAAACAGTATGTTGCTAGCATACAAAAGCTGGCCTCAATCTTCAGCTCGAAAGATGTCCAGTTCCAGTTAAGATATTGGCAAATAATGGCAAATAATGGTTTCTGAAAGTACAGAATAAAGAGGAATTATTAGTAATTAGAATACAACATCAGGATATATAAATGAAAAAATATTACAAAGAAGTAACATAATAACACTGCTATAAAAATAATAAATTGCATTGACAAAATCACAAATATGAGAAACAGTAACTTTGAGCTCCACAGTGGGGCAGAGCAGGGCAGGGCAGAATAGAGCTATGCTAAACAGGCCAAATGAAAACAAACCATGGTCATAAGGCCAGGGTAGCTTTAAAAGACAACACGAACTAATACTTCTCTGATGCAATTAGCATTGTTTTACAGATCTAATAGAATAATGTAGCTAGCTACATAAGCACAATTTAGTATAACACCATAAAGGTTATGAAATTAGTACCTTGCGTGTCCGCGGTTATAAGGAATACACACAAATATATTATGCTCCATTAATACAGTGAGCTACAGTAGAAACGGCATAACACGACATACAGAAACTATTATAACGTAATAAGGCACTTACTTTGATAGAAACGCACACATGTCCAAAGCTATTATCATGTAGTAAGGAAAACAACAATGAAGGCAATGCGGACACCAGCCGGAAAGTGTGAAAACGTTTGTGTAGGTCCTGTTCTGACTGGAGATGCTCAAATGTCTGCATACTTGATCTGCGGAAACACTGGGGAAGTGCTTGGGGAAGTTTGTCCGGCTCAGTAAAGCCTAAAAATGTGGAGGTGGAACACACCTCAATTCAAACTGTTGTTCGAAAATAAAACTTGTTCGAAAATCATTTAAAATTAACAAGTTGAAACAGCCTATAAATAAAAGCAGGCAGCGTAGCGTGTCTTGGTTTGAGTGCAGCGCGGATTAACTGTCCTGTTGCGTAACAATCACATTTTGGAACAGTGAGTGCATTTTGACATCACGTGCATAACAAACTTACGCTGGGGCGACCGTTAGAGATATTTGGAACTCACATGTGAAAAGGTTAATATATGATATAACGACAACTTAAACTGCCATAAATGCATAGACAGAAAAGTAATGTTTTATGTCACACGATTTTGGACAAATCCGTCAAGACACCAACCATGATAAAGGATTAAACATTTAAATAAACTTGTGAATTTGATTGAATATAGCAATCCCCCCTTATATCTTAATGTAAGTTGTCCAGTGTAGGAAATCCTCATTGGTACCCTAGTTTATAGAAAGACCCATTTATGCCAGTGGTTTAAAGTAAAGTGACTTGTAAATAATTAATGGTGTTCCACAAGGCTGAATTCCAGGCCCTCTTCTTTTTAAAAATGTATATAGATTATGGTGACGTGTGCCCCATTTATATGCAGGTGACTGTTGTTTTTTCTTGATGGACAGATAACTATACAGTGGGGGAAAAAAGTATTTAGTCAGCCACCAATTGTGCAAGTTCTCCCACTTAAAAAGATGAGAGCGGCCTGTAATTTTCATCATAGGTACACGTCAACTATGACAGACAAAATGAGAATTTTTTTTCCAGAAAATCACATTGTAGGATTTTTAATGAATTAATTTGCAAATTATGGTGGAAAATATGTATTTGGTCAATAACAAAAGTTTCTCAATACTTTGTTATATACCCTTTGTTGGCAATGACACAGGTCAAATGTTTTCTGTAAGTCTTCACAAGGTTTTCACACACTGTTGCTGGTATTTTGGCCCATTCCTCCATGCAGATCTCCTCTAGAGCAGTGATGTTTTGGGGCTGTCGCTGGGCAACACGCACTTTCAACTCCCTCCAAAGATTTTCTATGGGGTTGAGATCTGGAGACTGGCTAGGCCGCTCCAGGACCTTGAAAGGCTTCTTACGAAGCCACTCCTTCGTTGCCCGGGCGGTGTGTTTGGGATCATTGTCATGCTGAAAGACCCAGCCACGTTTCATCTTCAATGCCCTTGCTGATGGAAGGAGGTTTTCACTCAAAATCTCACGATACATGGCCCCATTGATTCATTCCTTTACACAGATCAGTCGTCCTGGTCCCTTTGCAGAAAAACAGCCCCAAAGCATGATGTTTCCACCCCCATGCTTCACAGTAGGTATAGTGTTCTTTGGATGCAACTCAGCATTCTTTGTCCTCCAAACACGACGAGTTGAGTTTTTACCAAAAAGTTCTATTTTGGTTTCATCTGACCATATGACATTCTCCCAATCCTCTTCTGGATCATCCAAATGCACTCTAGCAAACTTCAGACGGGCCTGGACATGTACTGGCTTAAGCAGGGGGACACGTCTGGCACTGCAGGATTTGAGTCCCTGGCGGCGAAGTGTGTTACTGATGGTAGACTTTGTTACTTTGGTCCTAGCTCTCTGCAGGTCATTCACTAGGTCCCCGTGTGGTTCTGGGATTTTTGCTCACCGTTCTTGTGATAATTTTGACCCCACGGGGTGAGTTCTTGCATGGAGCCCCAGATCGAGGGAGATTATCAGTGGGCTTGTATGTCTTCCATTTCCTAATAATTGCTCCCACAGTTGATTTCTTCAAACCAAGCTGCTTACCTATTGCAGATTCAGTCTTCCCAGCCTGGTGCAGGTCTACAATTTTGTTTCTGGTGTCCTTTGACATCTCTTTGGTCTTGGCCATAGTGGAGTTTGGAGTGTGACTGTTTGAGGTTGTGGACAGGTGTCTTTTATACTGATAACAAGTTCAAACAGGTGCCATTAATACAGGAAACGAGTGGAGGACAGAGGAGCCTCTTAAAGAAGAAGTTACTGGTCTGTGAGAGCCAGAAATCTTGCTTGTTTGTAGGTGACCAAATACTTATTTTCCACCATAATTTGCAAATAAATTCATTAAAAATCCTACAATGGAATTATCAATGGAAATCAAATGTATCAACCCATGGAGGTCTGGATATGGAGTCACCCTCAAAATTAAAGTGGAAAATCACACTACAGGCTGATCCAACTTTGATGTAATGTCCTTAAAACAAAATGAGGCTCAGTAGTGTGTGTGGCCTCCACGTGCCTGTATGACCTCCCTACAACGCCTGGGCATGCTCCTGATGAGGTGGCGGATGGTCTCCTGAGGGATCTCCTCCCAGACCTGGACTAAAGCATCCGCCAACTCCTGGACAGTCTGTGGTGCAACGTGGCGTTGGTGGATGGAGCGAGACATGATTTCCCAGATGTGCTCAATTGGATTCAGGTCTGGGGAACGGGCGGGCCAGTCCATAGCATCAATGCCTTCCTCTTGCAGGAACTGCTGACACACTCCAGCCACATGAGGTCTAGCATTGTCTTGCATTAGGAGGAACCCAGGGCCAACCGCACCAGCATATGGTCTCACAAGGGGTCTGAGGATCTCATCTCGGTACCTAATGGCAGTCAGGCTACCTCTGGCGAGCACATGGTGCGGCCCCCCAAATAAATGCCACCCCACACCATGACTGACCCACCGCCAAACCGGTCATGCTGGAGGATGTTGCAGGCAGCAGAACGTTCTCCACAGCGTCTCCAGACTCTGTCACGTCTGTCACATGTGCTCAGTGTGAACCTGCTTTCATCTGTGAAGAGCACAGGGCGCCAGTGGCGAATTTGCCAATCTCGGTGTTCTCTGGCAAATGCCAAACGTCCTGCACGGTGTTGGGCTGTAAGCACAACCCCCACCTGTGGACGTCGGGCCCTCATAGCACCCTCATGGAGTCTGTTTCTGACCGTTTGAGCAGACACATGCACATTTGTGGCCTGCTGGAGGTCATTTTGCAGGGCTCTGGCAGTGCTCCTCCTGCTACCCCTTGCAAAAAGGCGGAGGTAAAGGTCCTGCTGCTGGGTTTTTGCCCTCCTACGGCCTCCTCCACGTCTCCTGATGTACAGGCCTGTCTCCTGGTAGCGCCTCCATGCTCTGGACACTACGCTGACAGACACAGCAAACCTTCTTGCTACAGCTCGCATTGATGTGCCATCCTGGATGAGCTGCACTACCTGAGCCACTTGTGTGGGTTGTAAACTCCGTCTCATGCTACCACTAGAGTGAAAGCACCGCCAGCATTCAAAAGTGACCAAAACATCAGCCAGGAAGCATAGGAACTGAGAAGTGGTCTGTGGTCACCACCTGCAGAACCACTTCTTTATTGGGGGTGTCTTGCTAATTGCCTATAATTTCCACCTGTTGTCTATTCCATTTGCACAACAGCATGTTACATTTATTGTCAATCAGTGTTGTTTCCTAAGTGGACAGTTTGATTTCACAGAAGTGTGATTGACTTGGAGTTTTTGAGCAGTGTATGTTGAAAATGTTTGCAGTCCACATTGTTGTAATTGCATTGATTCAGTATGGAAATACATTGTTAAACATAGCCTATAGCATTCGCACTGATATAGGAGATAGGCCTGCATTGCAGTCTGGACATCGACATTCCAAACGTAGTCAATAAGCAAGATTCAATTCACTCGGCTATTGATAAGGTCTAAAAATACTTTAAATAGGCTATGCGTAAATACAGTTGCAGGCACCATAACTGCTCCCTGTGGGCCTATAATACAGACAAGGCAACTTAGACTATGGAGGGTTTTACGCACGTCCAAACTTTTCACAGGAGCATCATGGAAACATCTTACAGATATTATTTGCACTTCTCCAGGAATAGCAGACGGAATTGCATTGCATTTGAGCAATGTACGTTCTCAACATAAACCCATGGACGGTGAATCTTTCTAATAAGTTTGTATTTTAATCAAATTAAACAAAAAATGATCAATCTGTTTTTTAAAACAACAATATTTCTAAATAGGATCGGGTCAGAAGCATGATATCATAAATCGCATCTCTCGTTCCATGAGCAATGGGTGCACACGTAGGCCTAAGGGCTCTTCGGCAGGAGATAGTTGAAGATAGTTTATTAAATAGTATACAGTAATCCTACAATAGGCCTAGTTATAACAAACATGTAGCCAATCTAGTGTTTTTATTAGCTTTAACATGGGAATATTCGTCGACACACATTTGGAAAATGCACTGCATGTTCGAGCCATGGACAATTGGACATTGTCCAAACGTTATAATAAGGTTAGCCTACCATTGCCGTTGATATGGCCTGTTAGTGACTTAGCCACGTGAAAGGTAAAAAAACGAACAGGAAAATAGTCTAGGCTACAAGTGGATTCAGCACCAAGGACAGCAATCAGAATTCCAGTGATTTGACAGTTGGGTCCAACAGATGAAAATGGAAGATGCAATTTTTCAAACAATATGATCAAGGAAAAACAATAAAGCAGTCTATATAACTTGATGTTCCTAAACAGACTTCCTACTGACACATTTCATTCAATGGGCATCACACATAGGCCTAATGTGTCCAAACTTTTCACAGAAGCTGCATGGACAAAAATAATGTCCAATACAGTGAGGGAAAAAAGTATTTGATCCCCTGCTGATTTTGTACGGTTGCCCACTGACAAAGAAATGATCAGTCTATAATTTTAATGGTAGGTTTATTTGAACAGTGAGAGACAGAATAACAACAACAAAATCCAGAAAAACGCATGTCAAAAATGTTATAAATTGATTTGCATTTTAATGAGGGAAATAAGTATTTGACCCCCTCTCAATCAGAAAGATTTCTGGCTCCCAGGTGTCTTTTATACAGGTAACGAGCTGAGATTAGGAGCACACTCTTAAAGGGAGTGCTCCTAATCTCAGCTTGTTACCTGTATAAAAGACACCTGTCCACAGAAGCAATCAATCAATCAGATTCCAATCTCTCCACCATGGCCAAGTCCAAAGAGCTCTCTAATGATGTCAGGGATAAGATTGTAGACCTACACAAGGCTGGAATGGGCTACAAGACCATCGCCAAGCAGCTTGGTGAGAAGGTGACAACAGTTGGTGCGATTATTCGCAAATGGAAGAAACACAAAATAACTGTCAATCTCCCTCAGCCTGGGGCTCCATGCAAGATCTCACCTCGTGGAGTTGCAATGATCATGAGAACGGTGAGGAATCAGCCCAGAACTACACGGGAGGATCTTGTCAATGATCTCAAGGCAGCTGGGACCATAGTCACCAAGAAAACAATTGGTAACACATTACGCCGTGAAGGACTGAAATCCTGCAGCGCCCGCAAGGTCCCCCTGCTCAAGAAAGCACATATACAGGCCCGTCTGAAGTTTGCCAATGAACATCTGAATGATTCAGAGGAGAACTGGGTGAAAGTGTTGTGGTCAGATGAGACCAAAATGGAGCTCTTTGGCATCAACTCAACTCGCCGTGTTTGGAGGAGGAGGAATGCTGCCTATGACCCCAAGAACACCATACCCAATGTCAAACATGGAGGTGGAAACATTATGCTAAGGGGACAGGACAACTTCACCGCATCAAAGGGACGATGGACGGGGCCATGTACTGTCAAATCTTGGGTGAGAACCTCCTTCCCTCAGCCAGGGCATTGAAAATGGGTCGTGGATGGCTATTCCAGCATGACAATGACCCAAAACACACGGCCAAGGCAACAAAGAGTGGCTCAAGAAGAAGCACATTAAGGTCCTGGAGTGGCCTAGCCAGTCTCCAGACCTTAATCCCATAGAAAATCTGTGGAGGGAGCTGAAGGTTCGAGTTGCCAAACGTCAGCCTCAAAACCTTAATGACTTGGAGAAGATCTGCAAAGAGGAGTGGGACAAAATCCCTCCTGAGATGTGTGCAAACCTGGTGGCCAACTACAAGAAACATCTGACCTCTGTGATGCCAACAAGGATTTTGCCACCAAGTACTAAGTCATGTTTTGCAGAGGGGTCAAATACTTATATCCCTCATTAAAATGCAAATCAATTGATAACATTTTTGACATGCATTTTTCTGGATTTTTTTGTTGTTATTTTGTCTCTCACTGTACAAATAAACCTAACATCAAAATTATAGACTGATCATGTCTTTGTCAGTGGGCAAACTTACAAAATCAGCAGGGGATCAAATACTTTTTTCCCCTCACTGTATATAGAAAAAACGGAATGTCTGTTGACTGTTATGCTGCTCGCGATATTTAAAAAAACATTGGTTATAGGCTACTGTACACCTCCGATGGCAGAATCGATGCCATAACCAATTGCGTTACCGCTAAGACCAGCCTTTGTTGAGTCTTAAATATCGCCAGTAGCGCTGCTTGAAATTGGCACATTGGCAAAACAAATGAAGGACACACCTTCAAATATTTCCACTCCTCCCACCTTAGCGCAAGCGAGCTGATATAAGACAGGTATATTACCAACTCTGGCGCCTGAGTTGGAAAATAGCAAAGCGCTGGCTTTTACAAATTGAAAATGCCAAAGAGTGTGCGTTTGACACTAGCGCCGGCTTAACGGCAGCTGAAAATAGAGCCTCTTATGTAATGCCCCTTCTTTTACCAGGTTGTCCTTGAAACTCTGTTAAATAAAGGTTGAATAAAATGTCATTTCATTTGATTCACCAGGCTTGTCAGGGTTCTGAGTTCAATGATGGCATACAGACGGATTCCGGGCCCCCCAATGATACCCTTGAAACGGATGCAAATCCCAGGCACAAGATTCCTGTCAAGGCAGATTTCCTTTTCGCCTACTCCACCGTGCCAACATTCCCATACATTTTCCAGCTAACCTAGTCCGTCCGCTCCTAAATGTTCCCTGCACAGATAGTCTGACAGAAATCCCACAGTTACTATCTCCGCCTCAGACCCTCCCAGTTTGTGTCTGGGACCATGGTAGCTGGTAAAACACATCCACTATCCAGTTTTGATATTGTGTGAGAGAATCTGTTTGTGAGACTGTCTATAGCTAGGTTTTCATCCAATTGGCGACAGATTTTCAATCAAATGTTCTCAAATCTGCATAAATAAAATATGCACATTTTCCCAGCAGTGGTGTGTTTCCACCAAACATACTTTTTGCAGGCACTGCACACAAAAATTTACTTTTTCGCTTAAGTTTTCATGTACTGAATAAGTTCAATGTGTTTCCATCGCATTTTGAACTCTACCAATAGTTTTGTCAAAAAAACTGTTCCGTTAAATAGTAAATGTGTCTACTCTGGTCTTGGCACTTGCGCTCTAGCCAACAGCTTGTAGATACAGTGTGGGTAGGCTAGTCTACATGATGAGAATATTATGAATAAGAGCGAGAATGTTATTATTTGTCAAACGGCAGTCAAGCATCGATCATCATGTCACCAGAATAAGACCCTCGATATTTTTTGGAAAGGAGTATCAAGCTCATCACCGTGCACTTTCACCACCCTGTGAAGTTCATCATATTTTATTTATTCTGTAGCCTAATAAACTGCATGGTTTCCTGAGTCGTAGAACCACACACCATATCATCTCGTGACTCCAAATTTACTTCGATATGATGGCTATTTTATCCATATTTGTGCATAAAGGCGTATCCATCGCCATTTCTCACATCATTAATTTTACAGACACAAAAAGATCCCACCATGTCGAATGAACAAATTATCTGTCTGCATTTATAAAACTATACCAAAACTAACATCAGCGCCAATTGGAGAGAGTGATGTGGCTGCTCTTCCAGGGTACTACTCATGGAGGAACCCTGGGCGTGGCTCCTGGTTTGTCCAGGCACTCTGCTACGTCCTCAATGAGTTTGTCAAGCAGCTGGAGATCATGCAGATCCTCACATGTGTCAACTAAATGGTGGCCACCAGTTTCGAGTCCTGGTCCGAGGACCCACACTTCAGCGAGAAAAAGCAGATCCCATGTGTGGTCTCCATGCTGACAAAAGAGCTGCATTTCAACTGACTGCCAATGACCATCACAGACTGACAGAACGTTAAATGGTTAGGGGACGGAATCAGTTATATCTGAAAATCTATATCTGAAAATGGTCTAATTTGTTTTCCAGCTTGTCCAAATTTGGACATGCATACAAGCATTTGATTTATTGGCAAATATCCCAGCTAACAGTATTTGTGCCAAAGGGCATTTATTTTAGGTTTGGGGGGAAGGGAACATTTCTTGACATGAAGAGGTAGTTTTCCTGAGACATGGTACTTGAACATTGGAGTCAACATGGGCCAGCATCCATGTGGAATGCTTTCGACACCTTGTAGAGTCCATGCTCCGACGAATTGAGGCTGTTCTGAGGGCAAAAGGGGGGTGGGTGCAACTCAATATTAGGAAGGTGTTCCTATTGTTTGGTATACTCAGTGTTTCAATGTCTTATCAATGGCCTTGGTTCATTGAACTTGTCTTATGAATTACCTCTTTCTGTTGACGAATTCACTAATTTCATTGTTTTTGTTTCTTGCACAACACTATTGGTGAACATTTTTCAAATAATGTTGAGTTAGAAGTAAAACAACATATGCCTGAATCTGGTCTCAAAGCACAAATGACGACATTGTTTCACTGTACAGTACCAGTCAAAAGTTTGGACACACCTACTCATTCCAGGGTTTTACTTTATTTTTACTATTTTCTACATTGTAGAATAATAGTGAAGACATCAAAACTATAAAATAACACATATAGTTGTATCCAAAAAAGTGTTAAACAAATCAAAATCTATTTTATATTTGAGATTCTTCAAAGAAGCCACCCTTTGCCTTGATGACAACTTTGCACACTCTTGGCATTCTCTCAACCAGCTTCATGAGGTAGTCACCTGGAATGCATTTCAATTAACAGGTGTGCCTTCTTATAAGTTAATTTGTGGAATTTCTTTACTTCTTAATGCGTTTGAGCCAATCAGTTGTGTTGTGACAAGGTAGTTTTGTGACAGAAAATAGCCCTATTTGGTAAAATACCAAGTCCATATTATGGCAAGAACAGCTCAAATAAGCAAAGAGAAATGACAGTCCATCATTACTTTAAGACATGAAGGTCAATCAATACAGAATATTTCAAGAACTTTCAACGTTTCTTCAAGTGCAGTCGCAAAACCCATCAAGCGCTATGATGAAACTGGCTCTCATGAGGACCGCTACAGGAATGGAAGACCCAGAGTTACCTCTGCTGCAGAGGATAAGTTAACTGCACCTCAGATTGCAGCCCAAATAAATGCTTAACAGAGTTAAAGTAACAGACACATCTCAACATCAACTTTATGCTTTATCTTGGCCAGGTCGCAGTTGTAAATGAAACTTGTTCTCAACTGGCTTACCTGGTTAAATAAAGGTGAAATAAAAAACTGTTCAGAGGAGACTGTGTGAATCAGGCCTTCATGGTCAAATTGCTGCAAAGAAACCACTACTAAAGGACACCAATAAGAAGAAGAGACTTGCTTGGTCCAAGAAACACGAGCAATGGACTTTAGACCGGTGGAAATGTGTCCTTTGGTCTGGAGTCTAAATTTGAGATTTTAGGTTACAACCGCTTTGGCTTTGTGAGACACGGTGTGGGTGAACGGATTATCTCTGCATGTGTATTTCCCACCGTAAAGCATGGAGGAGGGGGTTTTATGGTGTGGGGGTGCTTTGCTGGTGACACTGTCTGTGATTTATTTAGAATTCAAGGTACACTTAACCAGCATGGCTACCACAGCATTCTACAGCGATACGCCATCCCATCTGGTTTGGGTTTAGTGGGACTATCATTTGTTTTTCAACAGGACAATGACCCAACACACCTCCCGGCTTTGTAAGGGATATTTTACCAAGAAGGAGAGTGATGGTGTGCTGCATCAGATGACCTGTTCTCAACAATCACCCGACCTCAACCAAATTGGTTTGGGATGAGTTGGACCACAGTGTGAAGGAAAAGCAGCCAACAAGTGCTCAGCATATGTGGGAACTCCTTCAAGACTGTTGGAAAAGCATTCCACGTGAAGCTGGTTGAGAGAATTCCAAGAGTGTGCAAAGCTGTCATCAAGGCAAAGGGAGGCTATTTGAAGAATCTCAAATATAAAATATATTTTGATTTGTTTAACACTTTTTTAGTTACTACATGATTCCATATGTTATTTCATAGTTTTGATGTCTAGAAAATAGTAATAATAAAGAAAAACCCTTGAATGAGTAGGTGTGTCCAAACTTTTGAGGCACCAGGCATTGTCCTTCAATTTCAAAATCAAATGCATTCATATTTTACATATTTATGATCTTGAAATTTACAGAAATGTGAAATTGATCAAAATTGATACAATTGAAACATAAAAACGGTCATGCTAAATGTTATTCTCATGGCATTTGATAAATGCTTTGAGTGCCCAATATCACATACATTTGATCATGAATACCTTCAATATCCAGTACATAGGAAGCTATTACTGGTGGTTACAAGTCTTACCATTCACAACTCACCGTTCCTAATTCGCACACTGCATTCTTCCAATTTACAGGATTGCTACTACGGATTGCTAGTAACTTATTTTATACATTTTTACATGTTATTACATTTTAGTCATTTAGCAGACGCTCTTATCCAGAGCGACTTACAGTTAGTGAGTGCATACATATATATTTTTTTCCATACTGGCCCCCTGCGGGAATCTAACCCACAACCCTGGCGTTGCAAATGCCATGCTCTACCAACATCCCTGCCTGCCATTCCCTCCCCTACCCTGGACAACGCTGGGCCAATTGTGCGCCGCCCCATGGGTCTCCCGGTCACGGCCGGCTACGACAGAGCCTTATACATGATTACGCAATAATTCTATAAGCCATAGTAGTGAACAGTACGCTGGCGACCGAGTAGACATGTTACCCATTCTACACATACCTGTCAATCACATACATGGCACTCTTGAATCCTCTCGACACATGAATCTCTTATCAGTGATGAAGTGCCCAACCTGTACTGAAAGGAGTGTTTGCTCCACTTGTTTTGGAATGGAATTGAAGGGGAAAATCATATTTTAAATGCTTTCCAGGTTTAAATGCTATTGACCTCAGGAATATGTTTGAAAATAAAAATAGAAAAATTATTATATAGTATAGGAAGACAAATTCCCTAAAAAAGGAAATATTGTGAATCTACTAAATATTGCCATAATCTACGGCTCCTTTTGAATCTGGGGCAATACAACGTTTAAATTACTTCACATCAAAGGAATGCCTATGTAAACACTACTTTATTGTATTAAACATGAAGAATTTTATTGTAAAATGAATAGTGTGGTTATTTTTGTCGTACTAACATTGCATACTCATGCTAATCCTGGATTTACAATCAATCAATTCAGTTAAATGAAAACTTTGCCTAAGGGCCTGCACACCAAGTCCGAAAGGTGTAGAAACAAATGTTTCAACATTAGGTGGGTGTTTCAAGCTCCTGGAAATGTATATAGGCTAGTCAGCCTGATCTGCTATAGGTCAGTGAATTTTTTTATACACTTTTTTTTTTTTACACATACAGAAGTCAAACTTGTTTGGATTGGAAGCGGACATACCATTGCAGCACCAGACAGTCGGGCCAGGTGTGCAGAAAAAAAATCAGACTTGGTGTGCATGGTTCATAACACACAAAAAACACATGACAAAAGTTATATGCCACCTCCATTCCCTCCACCCTTGGCATGTGTCCTCCATCAGAGGGTAGGGGCAGACCGTGAGGCATCGCAAATCTTAAGGGGCTTCCAGTTGGACCCCTGATTGTCGTGCCCGGGGCACACCGCCTGGTGGAGGACATTGGTGAAGGTGGCGACATAGAAGCAGTGGAGAGGGGTCATGGTGTCAGCCACAAGGAAGCACACCAGACCCCCGGGGAAGCTGGAGTAAATACCGATGCGAGTGAAGTGCTGTCCGGCCACCACAGGGAGCGCGTGGGCCACCCTGTCATGCCATGCTGTGTAGTCCCCATTAAAGAACTCCACTGCCCAAGACTCGTCTCCACGGCCCAGCCAGCAGTCCTCCTCACGGCCCTTGCGTGGGATGCTTGGGTAGGTGAGGCCTATCTCCCAGTAGGTCTTCCCACTTACCTGCACCTCCCAGTAGTGACGGCCCTCTCGGAAGCCCTGCCGGCTGATGGCGTTGAGGGTGGTGTCGAAGCGTGAGGGGTTCTCTGGGACTTCTTGCCAGGTGTCCGTGTACTCTACCAAGTCACCCTTAGGGGAGATTATAAGTTTCGGGTGGGCAGTGGTAGGGTCAAGGACAACATCAGAGGCATCTAAGTAAAACACATAAATTGAGCAATTAAATACATATTTCTAATACGTTTATAAAGAGAATAGGCTCAATGTTTTCGCCTTCAATAGCATTCATCAAAATATTTTTTTATTGCGTGAGCAATCAAACCGTTAATAGATTAATACATGTTTTTATTATTTTGTGATTTATAGTGGCCCATACAGTAATGTTTGATATACAGCACCAGTCAAAAGTTTGGACACACCTACTCATTCCAGGGTTTTTCTTTACTTTTACTATTTTCTACATTGTAGAATAATAGTGAAGACATCAAAACTATGAAATTACACATATGGAATCATGTAGTAACCCAATTTTTTTTGCAACAAATCATCAATATTTTGTTTATATTTGAGATTCTTCAAATAGCCACCCTTTGCCTTGATGACAGCTTCTCACACTCTTGGCATTCTCTCAACCAGCTTCATGAGGTAGTCACCTGGAATGCATTTCAATTAACAGGTGTGCCTTCTTATAAGTTAATTTGTGGAATTTCTTTACTTCTTAATGCGTTTGAGCCAATCAGTTGTGTTGTGACAAGGTAGTTTTGTGACAGAAAATAGCCCTATTTGGTAAAATACCAAGTCCATATTATGGCAAGAACAGCTCAAATAAGCAAAGAGAAATGACAGTCCATCATTACTTTAAGACATGAAGGTCAGTCAATACCGAAAAAAAGTGCAGTCGCAAAAACCATCAAGCGCTATGATGAAACTGGCTCTCATGAGGACCGCGACAGGAATGGAAGACCCAGAGTTAACTGCTGCAGAGGATAAGTTCATTAGAGTTACCAGCCTCAGAAATTGCAGCCCAAATAAATGCTTCACAGAGTTCAAGTAACAGACACATCTCAACATCAACTGTTCAGTGGGGACTGTGTGAATCAGGCCTTCATGGTCGAATTGCTGCAGAAAAAACACTACTAAAGGACACCAATAAGAAGAAGAGACCTGCTTGGGCCAAGAAACACAAGCATTAGACTGGTGGAAATGTGTCCTTTGGTCTGGAGTCCAAATTGGAGATTTTTGGTTCCAAATGCCGTGTCTTTGAGACACGGTGTGGGTGAACGGATGATCTCCGCATGTGTATTTCCCACCGTAAAGCATGGAGGAGGAGGTGTTATGGTGTGGGGGTGCTTTGCTGGTGACACTGTCTGTGATTTATTTATAATTCAAGGCACACTTAACCAGCATGGCTACCACAGCATTCTACAGCGATACGCCATCCCATCTGGTTTGGGCTTAATGGCACTATCATTTGTTTTTCAACAGGACAATGACCCAACACACCTCCAGGCTGTGTAAGGGCTATTTTACCAAGAAGGAGAGGGATGGAGTGCTGCATCAGGTGACCTGGCCTCCACAATCCCCCAACCTCAACCCAATTGAGATGGTTTGGGCTGATTCGGACCGCAGAGTGAAGGAAAAGCAGCCAACAAGTGTTCAGCATGTGCAAACTCCTTCAAGACTGTTGGAAAAGCATTCCATGTGAAGCTGATTGAGAAATGCCAAGTGTGCAAAGGTGTCATCAAGGCAATGGGTGGCTATTTGAAGATTCTCAAATATAAAATATACTTTGATTTGTTTAACACTTTTTTGTTTACTACATGATTCCATATGTGTTATTTCATAGTTTTGATGTTTTTACTATTATTCTACAACGTAACAAATAGTACAAATAAAGAAAAACCCTTGAATGTGTAGGTGTGTCCAAACTTTTGACTGGTAGTGTATTTAATTGGGTATTATAGCAAACGGCAGGGCAGGGAAGCGAAACCGGGTGAATGGCGTGAAAGGCAAACACCCTACGCATGGCGCCAATACCACTTGGTGGGATTTGTAGCATGGGTCATATAGCGAGGATAGCTACACTGCCCCCTCCAAACAGGAATGCACATCCCCTTGATTTGACTTCTCAGCCCCCTGACATGTCCGGGCTGTGCGTTCCGATGCCCTCAAAGCCGCCATCCCACTTCTGACACCAACATAGTGAACGGTGGGGCAGGGAAGCGAACCCAGGTCGTTGGCATGAAAGGCAAATACCCTACATATCGCACCACTTGGTGGGAATTGTAGCACGACTCATAGTTAGGATCGCTACACTGCCCCCTACAAATGGGAAGACACATCCCCTTGCTTCAACTACTCAGCCCCTTCACACATCCGAGCTGTGCGTTCCAATTGCCTCACAGCCATCATCCCACTTCTGACACCAATGTGGCGAACGGCGGGGCAGGAAAGCGAACCCGGGTCGCTGGCATGAAAAGCAAAAAACACCCTAAGCATTGCGCCAATAGGATTAACCTACTTGCTGGGAATTGTACTGGGCTCATATAGCGAGGATCTCTACATTATGCTTTTAAATACCATTTCCGGAATGAACTTTTCCCAGGATTCTCAGATTGGAAAATGTTAAGATTTTTGGTAAAATATTGGTCCCTTTTTGAGGAGCCCTGCATTACAAGACCAAGCAATTACACAATCAAGGCAGGAGAATAGGAAACACACAAAGGAAATTACAAAGGAACTAGTGCTGTCCAAGTTAATCAGTTAACTCGAGTTCTTTTTGTAATTTTAGTGCACACTTTTGTTTTCTTGTGATAAATCACATTGTCTGAAAGCATTCAAAATACACTGAAAACATCCCAAATAAATAATCTTTACAGCTAAAAACAACAATGCAATGTAAATAGAAGTTGACATTGAGGTTAAAGAAAGTGTGTTTTCTCAATTTACCTAATCTCGTCCACCAGCCAGCTCTCTGTCGAACCGTCTAGTTTCAGAGTGCCTCAGAAAGGGACTTGAATTGAGGCTATGGCAGGAGTGGACGAAACAATAGCTGATTTTAATTGGCTGATCTCTCATTCCATCACCATCTAGCGCTACCCTTTCTAAGCACAACCCTTAGAACCTCCCCCCTACATTGTGGACTTCAAAGCGTGAGCAGCGCAAGTGATTTAAATGAGGAAGTGAGTTTGGAAAATCTGAAAGCAGTATAGAACAGTATAGAATAGTTTTCACTTTATATGCCCGAACTCAGAATCAATTGGGCTTCTCAAAAATTATATGGTCAATATGATAGACATTTTTCGGCAATCAAAATAAATGTTCTAAGTCCCTATGAAAGTCCCGCCTACTTCCTGGTTCCAGTCCCATACGGTGTTTGAATGGGCTTCAAGCTTATACAGTGAGGGAAAAAAGTATTTGATCCCCTGCTGATTTTGTACGTTTGCCCACTGACAAAGACATGATCAGTCTATAATTTTAATGGTAGGTTTATTTGAACAGAATAAAAACAAATAAATCCAGAAAAACGCATGTCAAAAATGTTATAAATTGATTTGCATTTTAATGAGGGAAATAAGTATTTGACCCTTCTGCAAAACATGACTTAGTACTTGGTGGCAAAACCCTTGTTGGCAATCACAGAGGTCAGACGTTTCTTGTAGTTGGCCACCAGGTTTGCACACATCTCAGGAGGGATTTTGTCCCACTCCTCTTTGCAGATCTTCTCCAAGTCATTAAGGTTTCGAGGCTGACGTTTGGCAACTCAAACCTTCAGCTCCCTCCACAGATTTTCTATGGGATTAAGGTCTGGAGACTGGCTAGGCCACTCCAGGACCTTAATATGCTTCTTCTTGAGCCACTCCTTTGTTGCCTTGGCCGTGTGTTTTGGGTCATTGTCATGCTGGAATACCCATCCACAACCCATTTTCAATGCCCTGGCGGAGGGAAGGAGGTTCTCACCCAAGACTTGATGGTACATGGCACCGTCCATCGTCCCTTTGATGCAGTGAAGTTGTCCTGTCCCCTTAGCAGAAAAACACCCCCAAAGCATAATGTTTCCACCTCCATGTTTGACAGGGGGATGGTGTTCTTGGGGTCATAGGCAGCATTCCTCCTCCTCCAAACACGGCGAGTTGAGTTGATGTCAAAGAGCTCGATTTTGGTCTCATCTGACCACAACACTTTCACCCAGTTCTCCTCTGAATCATTCAGATGTTCATTGGCAAACTTCAGACGGGCCTGCATATGTGCTTTCTTGAGCAGGGGGACCTTGCAGGCGCTGCAGGATTTAAGTCACTCACGGCGTAGTGTGTTACCAATTGTTTTCTTGGTGACTATGGTCCCAGCTGCCTTGAGATCATTGACAAGATCCTCCCGTGTAGTTCTGGGCTGATTCCTCACCGTTCTCATGATCATTGCAACTCCACTGAGATGTTGCATGGAGCCCCAGGCCGAGGGAGATTGACAGTTATTTTGTGTTTCTTCTATTTGCGAATAATCACACCAATTGTTGTCTCCTTCTCACCAAGCTGCTTGCCGATAGTTTTGTAGCCCATTCCAGCCTTGTGTAGGTCTACAATCTTGTCCCTGACATCCTTGGAGAGCTCTTTGGTCTTGGCCATGGTGGAGAGTTTGGAATCTGATTGATTGATTGCTTCTGTGGACAGGTGTCTTTTATACAGGTAACAAACTGAGATTAGGAGCACTCCCTTTAAGAGTGTGCTCCTAATCTCAGCTCATTACCTGTATAAAAGACACCTGGGAGCCAGAAATCTTTCTGATTGAGAGGGGGTCAAATACTTATTTCCCTCATTAAAATGCAAATCAATTTATAACATTTTTGACATGCATTTTCTGGATTTTTTTGTTGTTATTCTGTCTCTCACTGTTAATTAAAATTATAGACTGATCATTTCTTTGTCAGTGGGCAAACGTACAAAATCAGTAGGGGATCAAATACTTTTTTCCCTCACTGTATCATCATATTCATGAAAATTCTTGAAAATGCGGTCATTTAAGATATACTGTATATACAATTATATTTGTATTTGTGTATCAAAACATTTGATGCTCAAGAAGTAAGACACATCAGCAAAATTTAGAAAAGTCTCATTTGAACTACAATTCTTGCAGCCTTGTTAGCATGCTCGAGCGTGCCTGCTTGAGTTGAGGACTCACAGGATGATAAAAACCCGTTAGTCCGTTTAATGTGTTTTACAGCGCCTTCGGAAAGTATTCAGACCCCTTGACTTTTTCCACATTTTGTTACGTTACCGCCTTATTCTAAAATTGATTAAATAAAAAATTATCCTCAGCAGTCTACACACAATACCCCATAATGACAAAGCGAAAAGAGGATTTTAATATTTTTTGCAAATTTATTATAAATCAAAAACAGAAATACCTTATTCATTTAAGTATTCAGACCCTTTGCTATGAGACTCGAAATTGAGTTCAGGTGCATCCTGTTTCAATTGATCATCATTGAGATGTTGCTACAACTTGATTGGAGTCCACCTGTGGTAAATTTAATTTATTGGAAATTATTTGGAAAGGCACACACCTGTCTATATAAGGTCCCACGGTTGACAGTGCATGTCAGAGAAAAAACCAAGCCATGAGGTCGAAGGAATTATCCGTAGAGCTCCAATACAGGATTGTGGCGTGGCACAGATCTGGGGATGGATAGCAAAACATTTCTGCAGCATTGAAGATCCCCCAAGAACACAGTGGCCTCCATCATTCTTCAATGGAAGAAGTTTGGAACCACCAATACTCTTCCTAGAGCTGGCCGCCCGGCCAAACTGAGCAATCGGTGGAGAAGAGCCTTGGTCAGGGAGGTGACCAAGAACCCGATGGTCACTCTGAGAGAGCTCTAGAGTTCCTCTGTGGAGATGGGAGAACCTTCCAGAAGGACAACCATCTCTGCAGCACTCCACCAATCAGGCTTTTATGGTAGAGTGGCCAGACGGAAGCAATTCCTCAGTAAAAGGCACATGACAGCCCGAGTTTGCCAAAAGGCACCTAAAGACTCTCAGACCATGAGAAACAAGCTTCTCTGGTCTGATGAAACCAAGATTGAACTCTTTGGCCTGAATGCCAAACAAAACGTCTGGAGGAAACCTGGCACCATCCCTATGGTGAAGCATGATGGTGGCAGCACAATGCTGTGGGAATGTTTATCAGCGGCAGGGACTGGGAGACTAGTCAGGATCGAGGCAAAGATTAATGGAGCAAAGTACAGAGAGATCCTTGATGAAAACCTGCTGCAGAGCGCTCAGGACCTCAGACTGGGGCGAAGGTTCACCTTCTAACAGGACAACGACCCTAAGCACACAGCCAAGACAACGTAGGAGTGGCTTTGGGACAAGTCTCTGAATGTCCTTGAGTGGCCCAGCCAGAGCCCGGACTTGAACCCGATCTAACATCTCTGGAGATTTGAAAATAGCTGTGCAGCAACGCACCCCATCCAAGCTGACAGAGCTTGAGAGGATCTGCAGAGAAGAATGGGAGAAACTCCCCAAATACTGGTGTGCCAAGTTTGTAGCGTCATATCCAAGAAGACTTGATGCTGTAATCGCTGCCAAAGGTGCTTCTAGAAAGTATTGAGTAAAGGGTCTGAAAATGTATGTAAATGTGATATTTCCATTTTTATTTTATTTTATAAATTAGCAACAATTTCTAAAAACCTGTTTTTGCTTTGTCATTATGGGGTATTGTGTGTACATTGATGAGGGAAAAAAACAATTAAATCAATTTTAGAATAAGGCTGTAACGTAACAAAATGTGGAAAAAGTCAAGGGGTCTGAATACTTTCTGAAGGCACTGGGGCTTTTTGACTGAACGTTGCCAGCCAGTATTTTTTTTAAAATTAAACAATATATATTTTTGTAGACCGGCAAGCTGTCGAACGTGAGACATATACAGCTGGTGGGAGTAGTAGTTCATGTGTGTAGGTCTGATGAAACGGTTGTAACATTTTGGCTTCGTGCTTTTTCTTGGTCGTTAAATATGTTGAAAAACGGCATATGGTAAGTAATAAAGGGGAGTATATATAGATTTTTTTTTTTTTTACATTTAAAAACATGGGGGATTGGAAGTGATGCAGACAATTACATTGATAGAAGATACAATCTATCTGCCCAAAAAAAAAATATATATAAAAAAAATACAAAAAATAAAAAGTAAATTCACTCCGAAACACGTATACATTTTAATATACATTGAGTATACCAAACGTTAATGAACACTTTCCTAATATTGAGTTGCACCCCCCCCCCTTTTACCCTCAGAACAGCCTCAATTTGTCGGGGCTGGGCTATGTTGACTCCAATGCTTCCCACAGTTGTGTCAAGTTTGCTGGATGTCCTTTGGGTGGTGGACCATTCTTGATACAGATGGGAAACTGTTGAGCGTGAAAAACCCAGCAGTGTTGCAGTTCTTGACACAAACCGGTGTGCCTGCCACGTACTACCATACCCCATTAAAATGTTTTGTCTTGCCCATTCACCCTCTGAATGGCACACATACATCATTAATGTCTCAAGGCTTAAAAATCCTTCTTTATCAAGTGATGTCAATAAGGGATCATAGCTTTTACCTGGATTCACTTGGTCAGTCTATGTCATGGAAAGAGCGGGTGTTCTTAATGTTTTTTATGTTATATGACCGTGTTTTCATGAATTTGACTATGCAAATTTGAAGCAATTTCTTAGCCTACAAAACGAGGAACCAGGAAGTACCACTGTCACGGCGTATACAGCTGTAGCAGATTTGTTCCCTCTCCTGCCTCGATTTTAAGCCGCGCCCCCTTTTAAGTCCCACTTTGTTGCAGTGTTACCAGGCTCTGTATGCGGTAGCAATTGAGCCTGGGGATAGGGTTACAATTTGCCTAATCTTGCTAACCGTTACTTTAGACAAAATCAAGACGTCAATATTCTTGTAATGTTTTTTAATCACAGCAAATCCTGCGAAGAAATCGATTACATTTTTCATAGCCCTAAAAAAACCACAATCATAAAAAACAACCACATTCCTCAGTGAAGAGGTTCTCTACCAACAATCTGAATTGCCCGAAAAGCACTGTGTCCAACTGTAGGGTCTTCTGAAGATTGTTCCATAAGGTAGTTCGAAGAAACTAAAAGCCGTTTTACCTAAATCTGTAGTGACAGAAGGAATTTCAAGAGTTCCCTGTGACCGAGTATGGTATCTCGTACCTCTATAGGTTAGTAACGATGTTAGATAATGCAGGAGTTTTTGCAGAAGGGCTTTATAAATAAACAGAATGCATTGTTTCGACCTATACCCGACATCAGAGAGGACCAGCCTACTTTCTGATACACTTAAAAAAATGCTGGATTGTTTGGATGACCCAACTGCTGGGTTGCAGGCATTGGGTCACTTAGTTGCGTTGTTTTCTTTAAAAAGAGCATGGTTAGGTTGTTAATACTGGGTTATTGATGCTGGATTATTGAGATATGACCCAGTGAGTGAGTTACACTACCGTTCAAAAGTTTGGGGTCACTTAGAAATGTCCTTGTTTTCGTCCTTGTAAATTGTCCATTAAAATAACATCAAATTGATCAGAAATACAGTGTAGACATTGTTAATGTTGTAACTGGCTATTGTAGCTGGAAACTGCTGATTTTTTTATGGAATATCTACATAGGCGTACAGAGGCCCATTATCAGCAACCATCAGTCCTGTGTTCCTATGGCACGTTGTGTTTGCTGATCCAAGTAATCATTTTATCATTACGTTCGCACAGCTGAAAACTGTTGTGCTGATTAATTAAAGAAGCAATAAAACTGGCCTTCTTGAGACTAGTTGAGTATCTGGAGCATCATCAATTGTTGGTTCGATTACAGGCTCAAAATGGCCAGAAACAAAGAACATTCTTCTGAAACTCGTCAGTCTATTCTTGTTCTGAGAAATTAAGGCTATTCCATGCGAGAAATTGCCAAGAAACTGAAGATCTCGTACAACGCTGTGCCTCTAACCAGAACAGGCGCAAACTGGCTCTAACCAGAACAGGCGCCTCACAGGTCCTCAACTCGACGAACAACACCCGTTCCAATATATCCTCCAAACACCGGCTTCTCTGGCATTATCACTATTTAATATTTAATATGTAATACTGTAAACCAGAGGTGGGAAGTAACTAATTACAAATAATCTAGTTACCGTAATTGAGTAGCTTTTCAAAGTACTTTTTCCCCCAGAAATGTTACCTCTACTTGAGTAAAATGGCATTGAAGTAACAGTACTTCTACTTGAGTAGGCAATTTCAGTACTCTTCCCACCCCTGTTGTAAACCAAGCACAAAGTGGCTGGACTCAGCTCAATGCAGATTAACGTCCTGCACACAGCAATAGACTGTGTAGGAGTATAGCATGTTCTGAGCAATAGGAAAGGCCACAATTTGTGTGTGTGTGTATGGCATTCACCATCATGAATGGGCAGGCTCTGGAGCAGAAGACATAATGTTTCGTTGTTGTTGTTGTTTTACATCAATTCCTATTGAAAATGTATACCTGGTAGTGGTTGGGTGAGTAGAGGGTAAAGTGTTTACTTTTCTTCAGCCCCTTTCCTCAGCTTTAATTGGTAGGGATGCTATGATTTTGAAATTATGGAAAGTCTTTTTTTATTTGTTTAAAAATATATATTTTGCATGACTTAGCTGAAATAGCTGAAATGAATATCTGAGAATAAACATTTTGTATTTTACTACAATTTGTCACGATTGGCCATATGTCATTTTAAGAATTTCATAGACTGTGTAGTAACGTTGTAACATTGATTGTTATTGTTAGACGTATTTGTACCTTTAGAAAATGTACAGACTCTGTAATAGAGAGAAGGTATAATTTTTTTTTTACACAGCGATAAAGTAAGAAATAACCCACTGCTGGGTCAAAAACACATGAATAACAATAATCCAGCAAAAGAGTAAAAAGCAAACCACTGCTGGGCAAAATAACCACATTTTTTGTTAAATAAAGTAACCCAACGTGTTGGGTCATTCACATAACCCAACAGTGCTGGGTCAAAATAACCCAGTGCTGGGTATATACTATAGTGACCCAGCGCTGGGTTAGAGAAATGACCCAAATTGAGTCATTATTGACCCAGCATTTTTTAGAGTGTAGAGAATGAAATGGTGAGTGCAAAACCTGTCGCCCTTGATAAAATGAGCGGCAGCTGCCTTTGTGTAGATGATGTCGCCATAGTTTAGAACTGGTAGGAAGGCCGACTAAGTGATCTGCTTTCTAGGGGTGTGCTGACCTGGCCATACTCGTATTTGTAATTGTATTCGTAAATTGACATTTGATAGTCGGACGATACTCGTGATCAGAAAACATGAAAGTGTTTTAATATGCCTAAGTAGATGTTGGCAAAATTCCAAAATCTCCCTGCACGTTTATAGACCTAAAAAGCAGCAGATTAGGAGCAGTGTGCGGATGTGTGTGTGTGTGTGTCTGTGTCCTCAACTTGCAGCAGGCAGACAAGTTGGCTGTCACTCAGTCAGAATGCGCATTAGCGTTTGATCTTTTTACCCTCGCCCCGCTTGTTAGATACTATGCTAGCAAACGTCCTCACAATTTGATTTATCATAGCAATCTAAATGATCAGAACGAAACATGCGAGGAGAAGTGATCGGGTGATCACTTCTCTATCCAATCAGTGCAGGATCTCTTTACAGACAGGCAAACTAGCCAGTTGAGTTATTTAGACCACGTAGCACCTTGCACTTAATTGAAAGATTCGTGCTGACACCCAGAAATCTCCCGATCACGGATAATAACAAAAAATACTAGGATCCTTATTGTATCAGGACAATTGCCCATATCCGTTGCGATACTCGTTTTATCCGACTACAACAACCGTAATACACGCGACAACTCATAGCTTCCCAAACGACCAAATACGAGGATAAAGCTAGTTAAATTATTTTGGAGAAAAGTATTGTCCAAAATACATTGCCAACGCCAACATGAATTACAACATTCCACAATAATGTTTGATGGTTAGTACACCCATTTACGATGTTTAAGTGCCTACAGCATGGCTGAAAAAGGGAATGAACCACAGCTGTGGTCCTGGACAATAAATCTCCTCCTACTTTCCCAGCGTAAAAGCAATCAATCTATTTAAGTTTAAAAAATGTTTTCATATTGTAAAAGTATTTTGGAGTAAAAAATATTTGGAAAAGTGTTTATAAATCTTTATCTTATGGCTTAATGAACACTTAATGTAATAAAAAGTGATTGCACAGGATCTTTAAATAAATTGATTTGAACTCACAGCTCTGAAAGAGTTTCTTGGTGACAGGGACCTGGGACCGGATGAAAAGCAGGAGGTTGATGGTTAAACTCAAGAGCTGTTCATTCTTAAATTCATCCTCCTGAAGCAGTTCTGGATCAGTAGCCTTCATCATCTCTGCTATTCTGGAGACAAGGAAGCAGAAAAATTGGTACATACACACACATACTCTTAGATTTAGGTTTATTTGACCATTGTGGTACATATGCAGAAACATACATAAAATGTGATGTTAAACTCACACAGCAAACACTATTAACAGAAAAATGGGTAACACGTTATATTAACTTTCATGAATAAGCACAGTAAGCAAGCATAATAAGTAAATAAGCATTAAGACTTTGCTCCAAGTGTGGCCTATCAAAGAAGATCCGCCCTGGTTCTGCCGCCTGCACCAATCTCAACATCCTAGAACCAGTGCTCATGCAATATTTCATTCTGGGTTGCCGAGATTTGAGCCTTTATAATGTCTTATGAGAAGGCTTATTATAGGTTATCTTTCCCTATGTATCAATTTCTACTCAAGATGGCTGATACTTAGTCAGGATCATTAAGATGTACAATATAAAATATGCAATAAAATACATTATACAGTGCTATGAATAAGTATTTGCCCCCTTTCTAATTTTCTCTACTTTTGCATATTTGTGATACTGAATGTTATCAGATCTTCAACCAAAATGCTTGAAAACCCACACGTCACTGAGTTAAAGCAGTTCTGCATGGAAGAGTGGGCCAAAATTCCTCCACAGCGATGTGAGAGACTGATCAACAACTACAGGAAGCATTTGGTTGGAGTCATTGCAGCTAAAGGTGGCACAACCAGTTATTGAGTGTAAGGGGGCAATTACTTTTTCACACAGGGAAATTGGGTGTTGCATAACTTTGTTTATGAAATAAATGAAATAAATATGTAATTGTTGTGTTATTTGTTCACTTATGTTCCCTTTATCTAATATTAGGTTTTGGTTGAAGATCTGATAACATTCAGTATCACAAATATGCAAAAGTAGAGAAAATTAGAAAGGGGGCAAATTATGAGCCGTCCTCCCCTCAGCAGCCTCCACTGAAATATATATTTTGTATGCTAATTTAGGTCAACATTACCAAATGCATTTAGCCTACATGACAACATAACCTAGCCTAGAGTAGCCTTTTCCACTTCTGGGCAGCCGAACATTTGGCGCCTAGCAGTAACCAGTTTTTCTCAACATGTGATCAGTCTGCTGCACTCAGGTTACAATGTGTGTGGCCGGTAAATTAGATTTGTATGGTTAATCATGTCGTTTATAGTTACAACAGACAAATATGTTTGTACAACATGTCTTACAACAGACAAAGACATCTGATCATCACCTCAGGGTGAGTAGAACAAGAAGGGAGGGGGGAGCAGAAGCGGAGCTACTGGAGATAGGTTAAAAACAATTGTTTGTAAAGTAGCACATGCGCATGCGTATTTCACCCCCCCCCCCTTTTGCCCTCAGAACAGTCTCAATTGGTCGGGGCATGGACTCTACAATGTGTCGAAAGCGTTGACTCCAATGCTTCCCATAGTTGTGTTTTTGACACAAACCGGTGTGCCTTGCACCTACTACCATACCCTGTTGAAAGGCACTTAAATATTTTGTCTTGCCCATTTCACTCTCTGAATGGCACACATACACAATCCATTTTTCAATTGTCTCAAAGCTTAAAAATCCTTATTTAACCTGTCTCCTCCCCTTCATCACTTATTGAAGTGGATTTAATAATAATGTTTTGTACACTGGCTTATTCATGAAAGTTCCAAATTGTAACCAAAACATTTGTTTCCTGATACATACCTTCTCTCCGTTTCAGCATCCTGTGTGGAGATAACGAAGCAGTTAGAGGCCAGAGATCAAATCGTAATCAATCTGAAAGTTATATTGGTTTATTGCATCCACATTCAATCAAATATACCAAATAGGATCCACGCTGGTTCCCAATTCTACCGCAATGCTAGCTCCCACCTGTAAGAAGGACATTTAAAACATGAAATGTTCTTGCCTTGCCATTCAATGAGCCACACAGCAACATCTGCCTCTACTGCCACCCTTCAGCTAGCTTGTCAGCTAGCTTTTGGTAGAATTTTGGTAGCATTCGCTATATCTATAGGATTTCCCATTGTAAAGCTTGTGATTTCCAGACATTTACACTCATTCACTAACAATGATGACGAAGAAAAAGGGCCCACATTTAACTTCAGCATGAACATCTACCACTGGAATCATTTATAAACTAGGGATTTTTGTAAGTAGTTTTTAGAAACAATATTTGGTAGCACTTTATAATAACTTAATCATTACTCCATTCATAAGATGTAGGTCGTTATAAACCATTTACTAATAATTAGTTAAGTCTATTTGCGTGGCCTCATTAAAAGTGTGGGCCATTTATACCTCATAAATATTTTGAGTGACCAGTGTAATTTCTCACAAAAAGATGCATATGCCATTGGTAGCCTAAATTGTATCAATGGTAAAAGAATAAGCACAAAAAACTGGATGTTAAAGGAAATATATAGAACATTTTATTCACAAAAACGGTTGTGAAATAACTGTTGCAAGGACATGAGGAAGAGCTTCCTTTTGCTGAGGGTGGAGACTTCGCAAACCGGAACTCCCAATTTCTAACTCCTATGGACCCAGAATTTAATCACACAGCTGACCAAATTACGCAAGATTTTACTTCTAGGTTAACCGAGATTAGACTGCAATCCACACTTTGGTTTTGGTAGAAAAGTCACGTATGTTCAATATACTGTATGTTCTTAACCTTTTCACACCTATCAACAAACAGGTGTGATCATTCTACAGTGGTCCCTGCAGCGTACGCTCAAACCGGTGTGATTAGAATGCTTATTTAGAATGTCCAGTTTTGATTGACGCAACAGTCAGCCACACTGTTTTTTCACAGAAACATTTTGCACAAACACAGTCCTTACAAAGTTATGTCCTGAATGTGACCAGTTTATTTTTGGATGCAATGTTCAGACATTCATAGAAGTAGCGACAGCATACACAATCATCCAAACGTAGGCTACATTTGTCCTAGCGCTAACTGAGGAAAGATTGATGTAACACAATCGGTCATATTTACATTTTAGTCATTTAGCAGACGCTCTTATCCAGAGCGACTTACAGGAGCAATTAGGGTTAAGTGCCTTGCTCAAGGGCACATCGACAGATTTTTCACCTAGTCGGCACCGGGATTAGAACCGGCGACCTTTCGGTTACTGGCATAACGCTGTTTACCACTAAGCTACCTGCCGCCCCGTATTTAGAGAACTCTCGGCTGACAGAAACCACGATATGTATTAGCTAATAGCAATTACTTTTTATAATTCATCACATCACGGGTGAGCTCAACATTGATTGAAATGATTGAGTAAAACACTTTCTAGAAATTTAAAGTAATCATACGATGGGTAGTTTGTGTGCGCCGCCATGTTTGTTTTTTGAGTCAACCAAAGATAATAAGAGGAGACAAGATGAGTTTGGTCTGTTTGCAGTATGCATGTTGAAGGGGGTGTGTGGTCTACTATCATTCCCTTCCCTTCATTCACTTCCGGAAGTTTATTCGAAAGCTTCACCTCATTATAACATATTTGATCTGACAGACATTTACGTGATGCATTGTAAAATGTCAACAAACATGGCACCACACATAGCTGGCAAATAGCTTAGCATTAGCTCATTATAATCAGTACAACCTTCAAAAAAGTATTTTACAAACATCATAGGTGTCCATTTCAATCTATGCAATAATCGGAATGCATTATTTGTCACCAGTACCATGTAAATAAAACTGTAAATACATTATGCTCCATTCATACAGTGGGGAAAAAAATATTTAGTCAGCCACCAATTGTGCATGTTCTCCCACTTAAAAAGATGAGAGAGGCCTGTAATTTTCATCATAGGTACACGTCAACTATGACAGACAAATTGAGAATTTTTTTCTCCAGAAAATCACATTGTAAGATTTTTAATGAATTTATTTGCAAATTATGGTGGAAAATAAGTATTTGGTCACCTACAAACAAGCAAGATTTCTGGCTCTCACAGACCTGTAACTTCTCCTTTAAGAGGCTCCTCTGTCCTCCACTCGTTACCTGTATTAATGGCACCTGTTTGAACTTGTTATCAGTATAAAAGACACCTGTCCACAACCTCAAACAGTCACGCTCCAAACTCCACTATGGCCAAGACCAAAGAGCTGTCAAAGGACACCAGAAACAAAATTGTAGACCTGCACCAGGCTGGGAAGACTGAATATGCAATAGGTACGCAGCTTGGTTTGAAGAAATCAACTGTGGGAGCAATTATTAGGAAATAGAAGACATAAAAGACCACTGATAATCTCCCTCGATCTGGGACTCCACGCAAGATCTCACCCCGTGGGGTCAAAATGATCACAAGAACGGTGAGCAAAAATCCCAGAACCACACGGGGGGACCTAGTGAATGACCTGCAGAGAGCTGGGACCAAAGTAACAAAGCCTACCATCAGTAACACACTACGCCGCCAGGGACTCAAATCCTGCAGTGCCAGACGTGTCCCCCTGCTTAAGCCAGTACATGTCCAGGCCCATCTGAAAATTGCTAGAGTGCATTTGGATGATCCAGAAGAGGATTGGGAGAATGTCATATGGTCAGATGAAACCAAAATAGAACTTTTTGGTAAAAACTCAACTCGTCGTGTTTGGAGGACAAAGAATGCTGAGTTGCATCCAAAGAATACCATACCTACTGTGAAGCATGGGGGTGGAAACATCATGCTTTGGGGCTGTTTTTCTGCAAAGGGACCAGGACGACTGATCCGTGTAAAGGAAAGAATGAATGGGGCCATGTATCGTGAGATTTTGAGTGAAAACCTCCTTCCATCAGCAAGGGCATTGAAGATGAAACGTGGCTGGGTCTTTCAGCATGACAATGATCCCAAACACACCGCCCGGGCAATGAAGGAGTGGCTTCGTAAGAAGCATTTCAAGGTCCTGGAGTGGCCTAGCCAGTCTCCAGATCTCAACCCCATAGATAATCTTTGGAGGGAGTTGAAAGTCCGTGTTGCCCAGCGACAGCCCCAAAACATCACTGCTCTAGAGGAGATCTGCATGGAGGAATGGGACAAAATACCAGCAACAGTGTGTGAAAACCTTGTGAAGACTTACAGAAAACGTTTGACCTGTGTCATTGCCAACAAAGGGTATATAACAAAGTATTGAGAAACTTTTGTTATTGACCAAATACGTATTTTCCACCATAATTTGCAAATAAATTCATTAAAAATTCTAACAATGTGATTTTCTGGATTTTTTTTCTCATTTTGTCTGTCATAGTTGACGTGTACCTATGATGAAAATTACAGGCCTCTCTCATCTTTTTAAGTGGGAGAACTTGCACAATTGGTGGCTGACTAAATACTTTTTTCCCCCACTATACATACATATATACTGTATGCTACAGTAGAAACGACAACACGATATACAGAAAATAAGGCCCTTACCTTGGTAGGAACGCACACATGTCCAAAGTTATTATTTGTAAGGAAAACAACAATGCAACAATGCGAGCTCCAGCCAGAAAATTTGACAGTTCATGCAAGACTGCGCAAATGTCTGCATACTTGATGTGCGGAAGAAATGGGGAAGGGCACTCCTTTTGTCTGGCTCAGTAAACCTTCAAACATAAATTGTCCGCAACACTGAAATGGGCAACTTCTATGTGAATTAATGAGGAGGCGGAACACACCTCAATTCAAACTGTTGTTAGAAAATACAACTTGTTAGAAAATTATTAGAAATTTGAAATTGACAAGTTGAAACATAGCCTATAGATAATTAGCAGGCAGTGCATGTTAACGGTACCTCTCTTAGCATAAATAAACATTTTCACTTTTTGCAATGTAAAGATTACAATAAAAGAGATCAAAGTTAATTTGAGTTTCCTCTTCGTTAATTCTCCTGCCCTCCAAAAAGCCCATAATGTGAAAAAGTAGATAATCATTCCGGGCCTGATAGTCCAAAAGTTGATTCGGGTTGGGCCGGCCTGGGCTTATGGTTTGCGCAACATTGTAACCTACAGTATGTTTGAGACCAACGGGTGGCCGTGTGAGAAGCGCACCTGTTTCTCTCAAAGAACTAGAATGAGATTCACTTTTTATGATCTCTCTCCATCTCTCTGCTCTGATAGACATGAGCCTGCAACTCTCATCTCTCCAGCGTTGCATTTGTCATCTACAGTGGGGAGAACAAGTATTTGATACACTGCCGATTTTGCAGGTTTTCCTACTTACAAAGCATGTAGAGGTCTGTAATTTTTATCATAGGTACACTTACATTTACATTTTAGTCATTTAGCAGACGCTGTTATCCAGAGCGACTTACTCAACTGTGAGAGACTGAATCTAAAACAAAAATCCAGAAAATCACATTGTATGATTTTTAAGTAATTAATTTCCATTTTATTGCATGACATAAGTATTTGATACATCAGAAAAGCGGAACTCAATATTTGGTACAGAGATCATACGTTTCCTGTAGGTCTTGACCAGGTTTGCACACACTGCAGCAGGGATTTTGGCCCACTCCTCCATACAGACCTTCTCCAGATCCTTCAGGTTTCGGGGTTGTTGCTGGGCATTACGGACTTTCAGCTCCCCCCAACGATTTTCTATTGGGTTCAGGTCTGGAGACTGGCTAGGCCACTCCAGGACCTTGAGATGCTTCTTACGGAGCCACTCCTTAGTTGGCCTGGCTGTGTGTTTCGGGTCGTTGTCATGCTGGAAGACCCAGCCACGACCCATCTTCAATGCTCTTACTGAGGGAAGGAGGTTGTTGGCCAAGATCTCGCGATACATGGCCCCATCCATCCTCCCCTCAATACGGTGCAGTCGTCCTGTCCCCTTTGCAGAAAAGCATCCCCAAAGAATGATGTTTCCACCTCCATGCTTCACGGTTGGGATGGTGTTCTTGGGGTTGTACTCATCCTTCTTCTTCCTCCAAACACGGCGAGTGGAGTTTAGACAAAAAGCTCAATTTTTGTCTCATCAGACCACATGACCTTCTCCCATTCCTCCTCTGGATCATCCAGATGGTCATTGGCAAACTTCAGATGGGCCTGGACATGCGCTGGCTTGAGCAGGGGGACCTTGCGTGCGCTGCAGGATTTTAATCCATGACGGCGTAGTGTGTTACTAATGGTTTTCTTTGAGACTGTGGTCCCAGCTCTCTTCAGGTCATTGACCAGGTCTTGCCGTGTAGTTCTGGGCTGATCCCTCACCTTCCTCATGATCATTGATGCCCCACGAGGTGAGATCTTGCATGGAGCCCCAGACCGAGGGTGATTGACCGTCATCTTGAACTTCTTCCATTTTCTAATAATTGTGCCAAAAGTTGTTGCCTTCTCACCAAGCTGCTTGCCTATTGTCCTGTAGCCCATCCCAGCCTTGTGCAGGTCTACAATTGTATCCCTGATGTCCTTACACAGCTCTCTGGTCTTGGCCATTGTGGAGAGGTTGGAGTCTATTTGATTGAGTGTGTGGACAGGTGTCTTTCATACAGGTAACGAGTTCAAACAGGTGCAGTTAATACAGGTAATGAGTGGAGAACAGGAGGGCTTCTTAAAGAAAAACTAACAGGTCTGTGAGAGCCGGAATTCTTACTGGTTGGTAGGTGATCAAATACTTATGTCATGCAATAAAATGCAAATCAATTACTTAAAAATCATACAATGTGATTTTCTGGATTTTTTTTAGATTCCGTCTCTCACAGTTGAAGTGTACCTATGATAAAAATTACAGACCTCTACATGCTTTGTAAGTAGGAAAACCTGCAAAATCGGCAGTGTATCAAATACTTGTTCTCCCCACTGTATTTCCTTATAGAATCATAGCCCTGCGAACGGTTCTGGAGGAGCTGCAGCACCCCTGATAAATTGAAATAAATCTGCCAAAGTTATTGAATTACTGCTGTCTGTTCAGAAATAAATGAAATAATTCAGAATAGCCTACTACACCATGAGAAGGCCTATAATTTAGCCACAGAGATTCGATCTCTTCTTTTAAAAAATAGCTTTTGAGAAAATGGACCTTGAATGTTTTGGTACACCTACTTGAGAGCTCTTCGTTGTCTACACCCATTCAGCATCGTTCACACCATTCGAAAGCCTTAGCCCCACCCATCTCTTTAAGGATTCACATGTGAGGCAATGTACTAAACAACCAAAGATTGCAAGACTAAAGGCTGGTTTATACTACAGGTGTGTTCGTAAATTTTATCTGGAGTGTCAGAGTGTGCTCAGAGTGCCCTCTGGGCGTTCATAAACTCAGAGCTTTGTCAGATTGTCCATTCGTAAATTAAGAGCGTTTCGCTCACTGGACTCTCTGGCCGAGGAGTAGGGTTGATCCGAGTGTTCTGACGTAACAGCAGTCAAGTACCCAAGCTAACTGGCTAACATTGGCTAGCTTGCTAGCTACTTCCAGACACAAATGAGAGAACAGCTCACTGACCATTTTACTCGCCCTAGCAGAGCTGGTTAGGCTGTTTTTATGTTATCCAGAGCGTTGGTGACTGTAACTGTGCTGCTGGCAACAATTTAATTACGCTTTTTTGCCAACGTTTACTGTCACCGGCCATATTCAACACATGTTGAGCATTTGTAAATGTGTCAGTTATTCTGCGCTCTGACACACTCAGAAAATAGTGCTGTGAAATCGGAGTAGATAGCCAGAGCAAATTTACCAGCTACGTCTATTGTCAGTTGTCACAGTGACATCATGAACATTCTATTGAAATGGTTACTTGCATAGTGGAGTCTTTTGTTTAGACATGTAAATAGCTAAACAATTAACCATACTCATAACTCATAACGTTACTACCCTGCATGAATCGGCAGGTAACTAACCAGCCAGGTTCAATGTTAGCTAGCTAGCTAACATTAGGCTATAACTAGCAATGCAAATTGCTGAGATACTAATAATATTACTACACAGATCATACATGTACCGTTAGCTAGCGAGCCAGCCTTCTGTGTGTTTTATTTTCGACTCCCACTACATATTTGCAATCAAACACCAGAATATTCTCCATCTCCTTAGCTATCATACGCTAATTCCACCTGGCATTCCACTGATTTCAAAACTCGGTCCTCCAGAAAGTGGAGAGCAACACTTTTGTAGTTCTACTATTTTATATATTTCAAAAAAGCAGCGTTAGAAAGGATTACCTACGCATACTGACCCACTCATGTTATAGACAGAAGCGTGCTACATGGCAGACCAATCCGAACACATCTCTCAACATGCCTAGCCCACCCATTATCTCAGCCAATCATGGCAGGAAGGTTCCTGTCTTTTTCTGTCTCTAAACGAACTAGGCTCGTAATTTAACAATTTCTGCCAAGAAACGCATTTTGATTTAAAAGAAAAAAGTTTACGTTCAAATGTCTCTCCTGCGAAGTAGTGACACGCAGCATACGCCTAGTTTCCTGAAACGAGTCACATATCCTAAAAACAAAACAGGTAAAAGTAAAATGGACAATATGGAATGGACAATCAGGCTACTCACAACTGCTGTCCAGGAGTTTCATACCGTGTACTAAATTATCAGTGGTTTAAAGTTTGTATCCTTACGAGCTGATCATAGCAAAAAAGAAAATACTTCTGCATTTCCCGCTGCGTAAACACAATGCAAATAGGCTCAGGATAACTCCTCCTGATAAAGTTGGGTAGCTGATATTCAGAGCTTAAATAGCCAAATTGATTAGTCACGGGGAATCAGGACTAATAAAGCCAATGCAATGGCCTGTTTTACAAACGGTGGGCCTACCACATGGATGGAAATTCATAAAATTCCATTGCGGGCCGACCTGGTTGGCTACACCCCAGTAAGCACGGACCAACGCCGACGCCTTTTGGACCGGCCATCTTTTTTGGGGTGTTTTACAAACGGTAGGCCTACCTCATAGATGTGCATTCATAAAATTACATTTCAGGCGACACTGTAGGCCAGAGATGGGCAACTCCAGGACTCTGGGGCCTGATTGGTGTCACACTTTTACCCCAGCCCCAGCTAACACATCTTACACCAATAATCAACTAATCATGATCTTCAGTTTAGAATGCAATTAGTTTCATCAGCTGTGTTGACTAGGGATGGGGAAAAAGTGTGACACCACTCCGCCCCCGAGGACTGGAGTTGCCCATCCCTGCTGTAGGCTATACCTCAGTAAGCACGGACCGACGCTGACGACTTTTGGACGTATTTTTTTTGTGCAGTAGAGACCGGCCTTGATTCCATGTCCACGGACAGTGTTTGTTGGTCTGGTCCCTACCAAATCTGAATCAATCATAGACGTATATGTTCGGTTCAGATTTGGACCAGACTTGATTTGGCCCAAACATAGATGTCTATAAATTACATATTTTCAACTTTCATTGAGAACCAAAAATTAACCTGATTTCAACGTCCGGAAAATACATATTTTCAACGGCCGGAGAATATGTATTTTCAACGTTTGGAAAATACCTATTTTCAACTTTCATTCAGAACCGAAAATGAACCTGATTTCAATGTCCGTAGCTGTGGTCAGTAGTTTCGGTCAATACTTGTGTGGTTGTGAACAATAGTTGTGGTCAGTAGTTGTGTGGTTGTGGTCAGTAGTTGTGGTCCTTAGTTGTGTGGTTGTGGTCAGTACTTGTTGTCAGTAGTTGTGGTCTGTAGTGATCAGAGATTATGGTCAGTAGTTTTGTGGTTGTGGTCAGTAGTTTTGTGATTGTGTCAGTTGTGTGGTTCAGTAGTTGTGTGGTCAGTAGTAGTGTTTCCTTGTTGTGATCAGTAGTTGTGTGGTTGTGGTCAGTAGATGTGTGGTTGTGGTCAGGAGTTGTGGTCAATAGTTGTGGTCAGTAGTTGTGTGGTTGTGGTCAGTAGTTGTTGTCAGTATTTGTGGTCTGTTGTGGTCAGTAGTTTTGGTAAGTAGTTGTGTGGTTGTGGTCAGTAGCTGTGATCATGTAGTTGTGGTCTGTTGTCAGTAGTTTTGTGGTTGTGGTCAGTAGTTTGGGGTTGAAGTAATAGTTGTGTGGTTCAGTAGTTGTGTGGTCAGTAGTTGTGCTCAGTTGTTGTGGTCAGTAGTTGTGGTCAGTAGTAATAGTATGTAGTTCTGTTGTTGTGGTCAGTAGTTGTGGTCAGTAGTTGCGGTCAGTAGTTGTGTGGTTGTGGTCAGTAGTTGTGTGGTCATGGTCAGTAGTTGTAGTCAGTAGTTGTGTGGTTGTGGTCAGGAGTTGTGTTCAGTAGTTGTGATCAGTCATTGTGGTCATTAGTTATGGTCTGTAGTTATGTTGTTGTGGTTAGTAGTTGTGCTCAGTAGTTGTGCTCAGTAGTGCTGTGGTTGTGTTCAGTAGTTGTGTGGTTCAGTAGTTGTGTGGTCATAAATTGTGTGGTTGTGGTCAGTGTCTAAACTGCAGTTGTTGCGTGTGAAAACTGAAAGAAGTGATCGGTGGCAGTTGTTGTCCGAGGCAGTTGTTGCTTAGTAACAGTTGCCTTGAAAGGACTGCTTCCTTCATGGCTAAAGGCAGTGTGAGAAACTTGCTAACAAACGTTAGTGCTTTGAAACTAAATAAATACTGCCCTCTCACCTACGAAACTTTGCTTCATGATAGTGTTTTTAGACAAAGCAAGGAAAGTGAACTTCAAAACTTGCAGCTGTTGTTGGTAAGTAATAAATCTGCTAGCTTCTGACATGACTTACTGCATCTATAAAGAGAGCAGTTGATGAGTTACTAAAATAGCTCTATCTATTGATTGGTAGAAGGTATTCCTAATCCACTTCCAGATTTGAAAAGCAGAGAATTAGAGGAAGATTTCATACGCTCTAGGTTTTTGTCTGACTTGTTGGGGGAGTGGTCAAAATGGCAGTAGTTTGGAAAAAGTTGGAAAATAATGTTGTTGATGCTGTTACTAAAACAGCTGTAACTTTTTATCAGAATAATATATTTTTGTTTCGCGTTCAGATTTGAAAAGCAGAGACTTTTTGTCTAAATTGTTGGCCAAGTGGACAAAGTAGCTGATTTGTGTCAAAAGTTGCATTGTTGCATTTACAGTGAATGGAATGTTTAAATTATGATGTCATAATGTGGCCTTTAGAATGTTGAGGAAATGTCAGGAATTTGAAGGAGGACAAAAAGAAGGACAAAAAAAAGTATAACTTAAAAAGTATGAAAGATACTGAAAAGTTGTATGCCACTTTAAGAAATGGAACACTAGTCAAATTAATAATGTTTACATATCTTGCACTACTCGTCTCATTTGTATATACTGTATTCTATAATATTCTATTGTATCTTAGTCCATGCCGCTCTGTCATCTCTTGTCCATATGTGTATATATTCTTAAATTCCATTCCTTACTTAGATTTGTGTGTATTTGGGTAGATGTTGTGAAATTGTTAGATATTACTTGTTAGATATTACTGCACTGTCGGAGCTAGAAGCACAAGCATTTTGCTACACCCGCAATAACATCTACTAAACCCGTGTATGTGACAAATAAAATTTGATTTGATTTGATTTAACGTTACATTAATTCTTGCAATCAACAGCCAGAAGGCTTAATATTTTATAGGATTCATATCACGGATAAACAGACACCTAATGATATACAGCCATGTAGTCATCAGGTGATTACTTCATGGCTATGAGGGATATGACAAGCTATTAAAATATACTCGTCCAATTTTTGTTCACAGCACCTCTTTCCCTTTTGGCAGGCTAGTAAGGGACAAAATATAATCACTAGCCAGTTTGTTTTTAGCTCTAAAACCTAATGACACATTTTATTTTGTACAGTTATCAAAGAAAACATTAACATCAAAAGACAATACGAGTTAAATCAAGTAGGCTACCTTGCTCAGTTTTGGGTGACTGACTTGAACAACACAGGCTAGCTAGCCATCATAGTTAGATAGGTGGCTAGCTAGCAATCTAGCTAGATAGCTAGCAATCTAGCTAGATAGCTACCATTATCTGAGGAGATTTTTTTAAATGTCTGATTCACTTCATAAAGCTTTTCATGTACTTAAAAAATATCGATGTCATTGATCAGATAATATTAACTTTTACCTCAGAAATTGTCAACTCATGTTCAAGCTGATTCTACTTTTAAAGTTGGCTACTCGGCTTGGTAGCTAGTTAGCTCACCAGGCATCAAAAGTCCATTTCATAGACTCATCTAATCAATCTGAAAAAATACTCTGAAATGTAAAAATGATCATTACCAACATAAAACCAAATTATTATTGTGATTTTTGTCCAAATTTGAATGATGGAGCTTCCAAAGTCAAATCGAGTGAGGTAGAGGCACCTCCCTGTGGCAGCATCCTCAAATTAGCCATTTGCGTATTGAGGTTTCCCTTTTGAGAGATATGCTAATTCCCACCCCTTAACCACTAAACCAATCTTATATCAATAATGCAGACATTTTAACCTATCAAAAGAAAAAATTGGTGATTGTAGCACAGAGATATTGATGTGACAATCACTGGAAACATGTTTTTGAAAAAGGTTAACCATTGGTATGTTCGAAGGGCCATTTTGAGACCTTAAGGAGCATCAGGTACATCTGGGATCTACCAATGGCATATCCATCTTTTTGTGAGAAATTACACTCGTCACTCACAAAGTATTTATAAAGTATACAGTGAGGGAAAAAAGTATTTGATCCCCTGCTGATTTTGTACGTTTGCTCACTGACAAAGACATGAGCAGTCTATGACTTTAATGGTAGGTTTATTTGAAAAGTGAGAGACAGAATAACAACAAAAATATCCAGAAAAATGCATGTCAAAAATGTTATACATTTATTAGCATTTTAATGAGGGAAATAAGTATTTGACCCCTCTGCAAAACATGACTTAGTACTTGGTGGCAAAACCCTTGTTGGCAATCACAGAGGTCAGACGTTTCTTGTAGTTGGCCACCAGGTTTGCACACATCTCAGGAGGGATTTTGTCCCACTCCTCTTTGCAGATCTTCTCCAAGTCATTAAGGTTTCGAGGCTGACGTTTGGCAACTCGAACCTTCAGATCCCTCCACAAATTTTCTATGGGATTAAGGTCTAGAGACTGGCTAGGCCACTCCAGGACCTTAATGTGCTTCTTCTTGAGCCACTCCTTTGTTGCCTTGGCCGTGTGTTTTGGGTCATTGTCATGCTGGAATACCCATCCACATCCCATTTTCAATGCCCTGGCTGAGGGAAGGAGGTTCTCACCCAAGATTTGACGGTACATGGCCCAGTCCATCATCCCTTTGATGCGGTGAAGTTGTCCTGTCCCCTTAGCAGAAAAACACCCCCAAAGCATAATGTTTCCACCTCCATGTTTGACAGTGGGGATGGTGTTCTTGGGGTCCTAGGCAGCATTCCTCCTCCTCCAAATACAGCGAGTTGAGTTGATGGCAAAAGCTCAATTTTGGTCTGATCTGACCACAACACTTTCACCCAGTTCTCCTCTGAATCATTCAGATGTTCTCATGATCATTGCAACTCCACAAGGTGAGATCTTGCATGGAGCCCCAGGCCGAGGGAGATTGACAGTTCTTCTGTGTTTCTTCCATTTGCGAATAATCGCAGTAACTGTTGTCACCTTCTCACCAAGCTGCTTGGCGATGGTCTTGTAGCTCATTCCAGCCTTGTGTAGGTCTACAATCTTGTCCCTGATATCCTTGGAGAGCTCTTTGGTCTTGGCCATGGTGGAGAGTTTGGAATCTGATTGATTGATTGCTTCTGTGGACAGGTGTCTTTAATACAGGTAACAAGCTGAGATTAGGAGCACTCCCTTTAAGTGTGCTCCTAATCTCAGCTCGTTACCTGTATAAAAGACACCTGGGAGCCAGAAATCTTTCTGATTGAAGGGGGTGTCACGCTGTGACCTATGAAACTCTTGTTTGTTGAGTCAGGGTGTGAATGTCTATTGTAGTTCTAGGTTATGTATATCTATGTTTAAGTTCTAGTTGTTCTATGTCTATGTTTGGCCGGGTATGATTCCCAATCAGAGGCAGCTGTCGCTCGTTGTCTCTGATTGGGGATCATACTTAGGTAGCCTATTTCCTACGTTGCATTGTGGGATCTTGTTCCGTTTAGGCTTGTATGTGTATAGCCTGAGGACTTCACGTTACGTTGTTTCTTGTTTTGTTGTATGTTTATTGAGTTAATAAACATGTACGCTTTTCACGCTGCACCTTGGTCTGACCCGTCTCTCAACGATCGTGACAGAAGATCCCACCACAAAAGGACCAAGCAGCGTGCCGAGGAGGAGTGAATAGCTTTGTCACAGGTGGGCAAATGGTGGTCATGGGAGAAGATATTCGCTGGGAATGGACCCTGGACGAAGGTACAGGCCCTGGCAAGAGAGGATCAACGACGACACCAACGGGACCAAACGCTGAGGAAACCCGAGGGGCAACCCCAATAAAAAAAATTGGGGGGCACCCGGTGGGGTTCCAGTTGGAGTCCCTACGACCATGGGAACAGGAATGGTAACAGTTTTGCACGGAGGAGTCGGAGGATGACGACGACGATGAGGTTCTGTTCCCTAACTCGTGGGGGCTCCCGGAGGAGTCCTCACTGGAGGAGGATTGGCGAGAGAGAGAGAGAAGGACTGGAGCAGTCTGAGAGAGGAGGCCACCACGTTACGGGGGCTGTTAGCTCAGAGGGAGCAGGAGTTATCCTTTCAGAGGGAGGCGCTGCAGGAAGACCTTAGGGAGAAGGAAGTGGTGGATGCACGGAGAGAGGAGCTGGTCAGGCAACAAAAGGAGCATGTGTTCATTGAGGAACCTAGGTATGCGGAGATACGCACTGTGTCACCAGTGCGCATTCACAGCCCAGTGCGTCCTGTGCTAGCGCCCCGCACGTGTCGTGCGAAAGTGGGCATCCAGCCATGACGGGTTGTGCCGGCTCAACGCTCCTGGTCTCCAGTGCGCCTCCACGGTCCAGTATATCCTGCGCCAGTCCTACGCACTGTGTCACCAGTGCGTGCTCACAGCCCAGTGCGTCCTGTGCCAGCGCCCTGCACGTGCTGTGCGAAAGTGGGCATCCAGCCATGACGGGTTGTGCCAGCTCTCCAGTGCGCCTCCACAGCCCAGTTCAGCCTGTGCCAGCTCCTCGCACCAAACCAGTGGTGCCTGTCGCCAGCCCGGTAAGCCCCGTACCTTCTCCCCGCACCAAACCAGTGGTGCGCGTACCAAGTCCGGCACGGCCCGTGCCTGCTCCCCGCCCCAAACCAGTGGTGCGTGTCGCCAGTCCGGTATGCCCCGTACCTGCTCCCCGCACCAAGCCAGTGGTGCGTGTTCCCAGTCCGGTACGGCCCGTACCTGCTCCTCGCACCAAGCTAGTGGTGCGTGCTCCCAGTCCAGTACGGCCCGTGCTGCTCCCCGCACCAAACCAGCGGTGCGTGTCCCCAGTCCGGCCCGGCCCGTGCCTTCTCCTCGCAACAAGCCAGTGGTGCGTGTTCCCAGTCCGGCACGGCCCGTGCCCGTTCCACCGGTGCCTGGTCCAGCACCGGTCAGCTGCTCCACTCCGGAGTCAGAGCAGTCCGCTCCACCGGTGCCCAGTCCAGCTCCAGTCAGCGGATCCACTCCGGAGCCAGAGCAGTCCGCTCCACCGGTGCCCAGTCCAGCTCCGGTCAGCGGCTCCACTCCAGGCCCTGACGTCAGCCCCTCTCCAGGTTCGGGGCCTCCCACACCAGGGTCCAGACAGGGCTTGGTACATCGTGGGAGGAAGGAGAGGGGAAGCATCGCGCTGAGGTCCAGGCCAGACAGGGGTGCAACGCGGAGGCAGCAAGGGAGAAGATGTCACGCCCGGAGCCAGAACCGCCACCGAGGCTGGAAGCCCACCCGGACCCTTCCCTGTTAGGTCAGGTTTGTGCGGCCGGAGTCCGCACCTTTGGGGGGAGGGGTACTATCACGTCCTGACCTATGGAACTCTTGTTTGTTGAGTCAGGGTGTGAATGTCTATTGTAGTTCTATGTTATGTATATCTATGTTTAAGTTCTAGTTCCTGATTCTGCCTCTTCAACCCTCCTCTCCTCCCTTTCTGCATCTTTTGACTCTCTATGTCCCCTATCCTCCCGGCTGGCTCGGTCCTCCCCTCCTGCTCCGTGGCTTGATGACTCATTGCGAGCTCACAGAAGAGGGCTCCGGGCAGCCTAACGGAAATGGAGGAAAACTAGACTCCCTGCGGACCTGTCATCTTTTCACTCCCTCCTCTCTACATTCTCTTCCTCTGTTTCCGCTGCTAAAGCTACTTTCTACCACAAAATTTCAAGCCTCTGCCTCTAACCCTAGGAAGCTCTTTGCCACCTTCTCCTCCCTGCTGAATCCCCCTCCTTCTCCCCCTCCCTCCTCCCTCTCAGTGGATGACTTTGTCAACCATTTTGAAAAGAAGGTTGACGACATCCGATCCTCATTTATTAAGTCAAATGACACCGCTGGTCCTGCTCACACTGCCCTATCCTATGCTTTGACTTCTTTCTCCCCTCTCTCTCCAGATGAAATCTTGCGACTTGTGACGGCCGGCCGCCCAACAACCTGCCCGCTTGACGCTATCCCCTCCTCTCTTCTCCAGACCATTTCCGGAGACCTTCTCCCTTACCTCACCTCGCTCATCAACTCATTGTTGACCGCTGGCCATGTCCCTTCCGTCTTCAAGAGAGCGAGAGTTGCACCCCTCCTCAAAAAACCCACACTCGATCCCTCCGATGTCAACAACTACAGACCAGTATCCCTTCTTTCTTTTCTCTCCAAAACTCTTGAGCGTGCCGTCTCTAGCCAACTCTCCTGCAATCTCTCTCAGAATGACCTTCTTGATCCAAACCAGTCAGGTTTCAAGACTGGTCATTCAACTGAGACTGCTCTTCTCTGTGTCACGGAGGCTCTCCGCACTGCTAAAGCTAACTCTCTCTCCTCTGCTCTTGTCCTTCTAGACCTGTCTGCTGCCTTTGATACTGTGAACCATCAGATCCTCCTCTCCACCCTCTCCGAGTTGGGCATCTCCGGCGCTGCTCACTCTTGGATTGCGTCCTACCTGACAGGTCGCTCCTACCAGGTGGTGTGGCGAGAATCTGTCTCCGCACCACGTGCTCTCACCACTGGTGTCCCCCAGGGCAAAGTTATAGGCCCTCTCCTATTCTCTCTATACACCAAGTTACTTGGCTCTGTCATATCCTCACATGGTCTCTCCTATCATTGCTACGCAGACGACACACAATACATTTTCTCCTTTCCCCCTTCTGATAACCAGGTGGCGAATCGCATCTCTACATGTCTGGCAGACATATCAGTGTGGATGTCAGATCACCACCTCAAGCTGAACCTCGGCAAGACGGAGCTGCTCTTCTTCCCGGGGAAGGACTGCCCGCTCCATGATCTCGCCATCACGGTTGACAACTCCATTGTGTCGTCCTCCCAGAGTGCAAAGAACCTTGGCGTGACCCTGGACAACACCCTGTCGTTCTCCGCTAACATCAAAGCGGTGACCCGATCCTGCAGGTTCATGCTCTACAACATTCATGGAGTACGACCCTACCTCACACAGAAAGCGGCACAGGTCCTAATCCAGGCACTTGTCATCTCCCGTCTGGATTACTGCAATTCGCTGTTGGCTGGGCTCCCTGCCTGTGCCGTTAAACCCCTACAACTTATCCAGAATGCTGCAGCCCGTCTGGTGTTCAACCTTCCCAAGTTCTCTCATGTCACCCCGCTCATCCGAACACTCCACTGGCTTCCAGTTGAGGCTCGCATCTACTACAAAACCATGGTGCTTGCCTACGGAGCTGTGAGGGGAACGGCACCTCCTTACCTTCAGGCTCTGATCAGACCCTACACCCAAACGAGGGCACTACGTTCATCCACCTCTGGCCTGCTAGCCCCCCTACCTCTACGGAAGCACAGTTCCCACTCAGCCCAGTCAAAGATATTCACTGCTCTGGCACCCCAATGGTGGAACAAGCTCCCCCACGACGCCAGGACAGCGGAGTCACTGACCACCTTCCGGAGACACTTGAAACCCTACCTCTTTAAGGAATACCTGGAATAGTATAAAAGTAATCATTCTATCCCCCCATTGTCCCACTGGCTATCATAAGTTTAATGCACCAATTTGTAAGTCGCTCTGGATACGAGTGTCTGCTAAATGATGTAAATGTAAATGTAAATGTTTATAAATGTGTGAATAACCAGGTTACTAACATTTACAAATGTGGGAGTAATGATTCATAAATTATGAATAACTTATCCATTATAAATGCTTTATTATGTGGAGTTATTATAAAGTGCTACCAAATATTATTTTCAATACATTTGACTAAATTAGCCTCTCCATTGACACCCATGTAGATTGTAGCATCCTAGCATAACTTTTGGAATTTGCAAGGTAACTCAAGTATGAATATCAGGACTTGGTACAAACATGACATTCATGTAGGGTGAACACTTCATTTAATTAAATTATATTTCCTATACTGGAATTCCTATTCTGCATCCTGGAGACTATTTCATTTGAATTGCAATCAATAATTGAATTTGATCAGCAATTGAATTTAGAAATGACTCAAACCCTGCTTCTACGGGCCAAATCCAAACATGAAGTAAGTGTGTTTAACTTGCTGTCGCACTCTTTATGTGAAAGTTACAGGCACGTATGTCAAATTAGAATGTCCCTATGTTATGTTCAGACGGCCTTCACCTTGTCGTATGTCTGCTCTTTCTCCATTTGGGTGCTGAGCTGGGCTATCTCCTGGTCAAGTTCCTGACTGAGGTGGTAGCAGCGCTCCATTCTGTCCTCAATGGTGCACTCTGTGGCTTGATACTCCATGTCCAGCTGGGTCAGCGTGATCCGCAGGTCCTCATCCAGAACCTTCTTCATGTCCTCATACTTCTTCTTAATCTTCTCCTTCAGTGCGTTGGTCTTCTTCTGAAGTGGGGGAGGGGTCACGTGAAATGATCAGAATTAGCAGTTTGAAAAAATAATCCTAATTAGACTACATTTGGCAGCAATGCAATGGAGATACCATTTTTAAAGATACAGATTTACAGTGACAAGTGACTATGAATTATTTGTAAAGCCTTTAAAACCATTGCTGCAATTCAACCCATTTCAGGTTTGTTTCACCATCTCCCAAATCTCCCTATCCCTCAGACATAATGTTCCATAAACATTATTGGAATGAATTGCAATTGAACTCACCCCAGCTGTGAATCTTAATGAAATAGAATAGGATGCCAACAAGTGTTCTTCAGGCATCTGACGAGAGACTTCAGCAGACAATCATTGACTTACTGTAACGTCAACCTGCTTTGCTGCCAGCTTCTTCATCCTGTATGCGACAACATCCCTTTGCCTCTGTAGGTGCTGTTGATGTTTCACAAGTGTTTCCTGTGAAAGAGTGGAAAGCAGCAAAGAGATAGGACATATAAAGTGAAAAGACAAGAGAAGGTTAGAGAAGCAGAAAACAGAAGTAAAATAATTGTTGCTTTAATCAAACCAATGGTGGACTTTTCTTTTGAGGAACAACTGATTTACAAAGGATTTACTTGCGTATGGCCCTTCATGACAAACTCCTGTATGTATGACTGTCTGTCCTCCCTCCTTCTGTATCTCCTAGCCCTCTTCCCCAGAAAAGGATAACTGCAACTCACCAGCACAAGTATTATTACCCAAGCTTTTATACCCCTGTATCTGATGCCAAGGCATTGTTGTTGGGGGAGTTGGTTGGAGGGAGCATGGTATCTATCCCCCCCCAATGTCCTCATGCCCTGCGAAGCATGTGCCTTGTTCCGTGTAGGGGTTAGGGAGCGTAAATCTCAGCTCTGGAGACAGACACAAGGGTGACTTCTCGAGCCCTCTGGAAGGATCAGTGGGCTTGGTCACAAGAGAGCGTGGCTTGCTGCGTGCTCCTGTGACTGAGCAGTCAAGAGGAGCACTATTTATATCTACCTGCCCCTGAACCCAATGAGGCTTTTGTTTGTGTGTGGGTGTCACTTGTCAGGCCAGTGTGTGTGGATTGAGTAATTGAGTGTCAGACTGCTTAATATTGAGAGCTCCAAGTTTATAACAGCTTTCTAAGGAATTCGGTCCCGCTTTAAATGACGTGCAGCTTGTAAAGGCTTCATAAAACCTTTATAAAGCCTTCATAAACACTACATGCATGTGTTATAAATAATCTATAACTCTATGTCATGCTTTATAAAGGGTTCATAAATGTGGCAGAACTGTGTGACATAACCATCAATGTCAAATATGACATAAACCTGTGCTTTAAAAAAGGGTGGCATAAGCACTGCTTAATAAAGGCCTCATAAATCATATTAAATTGAGGCTTCACAAAGCATTTATAACCCTGTCATCTTGGTAGAGCACTGCATCGCCAGGATATTGGGTTCGATTCCCGGGGACCACCCATACGTAAAAATTTATTCACGCATGACTGTAAGTCGCTTTGGATAAAAGCATCTGCAAAATGTTATATATTATATTATATTTCACTAAAACATTTCCAAGATGACACAATCTCTTTTCCTATTGGGTGCATAGTCAGTATTGGACCTGACCTCAACTACCCACAAAATGCAGTGCTGCAGGATGACACACACTCTAAAGTGCAGTCATGCACAGAAAAAAACGCTGGTAAGGTATTTTAAAATCATTTTTATTTTTTGCCAACTTTTTTCCCCAAAATTTCGTTTTCTTTATTTTGTTTTTCCAGTTTTCGGATTTCCCCAATTTTCTGGTTTACCGCAGTTTTTCACACTTTTTTAATAGAACAACAACAACATTTAGATTTTTTGTGTTCACAATAATGCTTAAAACGCAAAAGGGGATGACTTTTGAGGTCTGGGAAAAATGTGAAGTAGTTGCCCTTTAAATCAGTGAGCATGCCCTGGACTGTTGTTTGGTTAGCGGAATTCTGTACTGCAGTAAGCGCACGTGATGTTATTTGGCCGCCAATGGAATGGGTGGAGTAAAAGGCCAGCATCACTGCGTATTATTCAAAGCCCCATGAAATGACACCATATATACATTCTACAGACCCTACTGAGTATTCCCTTCAATACTTCTACTGTGGCACCCAGAGTAGTTCTTGCTCTAAGCCAATATGTCTTCCATATACTGTGATTAGCATTGGGGGCATTTATTTGACCTTGGAACATGTTTTAAAACCCAAATGTAATGCAAATGTCACTTCAATATGAACAAATATGAATAATTGTTCATGTTTAGACTATTATTTTTCATATATCATGAATGTTTATTGACACTTCTCTACTATTATGTGGGGCACTTGGGGCAAATTCCGTGATCCGGAAGTACTTCTTTAGTGTTGTTGACAAGACGCTGATCATGTGATGAATTCGCAAATCAAATGCCCACTTGTGCTGCCACTGGACAGTGAAAAACAAGTTAACCTTTATTTATTGTAATTTAAATTAGTTTGTAGTAGTTAAGTGTTGAGTTAGATTACACACTGTAGCTAACTCAATCATTATTTCAAATAATTTCAGTGACTTCACAGCAATTGCTAGCTACCCGAAATTTAGCTAGCTAGCAGGCTCGGCTAAATACAAACCCCCCTAGATACAGCCACGTCGCATAGTCACGTCATGAGATTTGTAAACGAAAGAAGACTATAATAATGCGAATTGAATGGAGTTTCCTATCTTCACATTTAATGTTTCTGGTGCAGCACAGAAATGCCCTTATCCAGATGGTGTGACAAAGGCATTTCCTAACAGACCTGCTAACTTTCTTTGTTGTTACTTTGAAGGTTGGAACATGCAGTACCTCCAGGTGGCAGAGAGGCAACAACCATTCGTCCGCCAGCTCAGGTACAAGCTACACTATTCACAGCCCTGTGTAATGTTCAATGTAATTGCATTGCTGGACTTTTTGTATGGTTTAAACATGTCTTTAATGTTTATTTGTTTTAGCTGTTAGTGATAATGCCCTTAGTGTTAATATATTTGTGTTTAAATCATTAAGCCTTTACGTATGTGTTATGAATGACCAAATGGGTCTGACTTTATTGTAAGTACAGCATCATATGATATAAGGCATTTATGTATGTGTTATGAATGACCAAAGGTGTCTGACTTCATAGTAAGTACAGCGTCATATGATACAAGGTATTTATGTATGTGTTATAAATGACCTGTCTGACTTTAAATTAAGTACAGCGTCATGCGATATAGAGTTTTTAAGGATATGTTAATAATGACTGAAGGTGTCTCACTTCAAACTAAGGATTACAGGACACTACTTAAAGTGTCAATAAATAGGTTATTAACATTCTGCTGATTTATGAAGGTTCTCTCATGATCCACAGGTTACTGTAGGGTGTGAGAGCTATTTCAATGGGTTGATGGACCTGCAAATCTTGCGTTTGTGTGTGTGTGTGTCAGAACCAAGATGATTTGGAGTAGTCCAACCTGAGACTACCGCACCAGGTATTCCTCTTCTGTTCCCATGCTGGAGACCAGGGCTTGATTACAACCTGTTACAATGGTGCCAACATTTTGTGGCTGATCTTTCAGCGGGGGAGTGGGTGAACGTGTCAAAGACCTGACTGGGCCCAGCACCACGCAATTTGGCTTGTTTTTGTTGTGTGCGTGTTTGTGTACTGAAAAACATGTAACTTGGTTCCGGAAGAAAGCCACTTTCAATGTCTTTGGTGTATTGTTGTCCCCAGGCTATTGCACACACATCACATATAAGCCTGGGATGTCAACCATTCAAAATTGGCCTAAGTGGGAGTGACCATAGAATTCTATAGGAGTGACCTCACTGATTAAAGTATTTGTCATCGTCACTACTTAACACAGTCAAAAAGTCATAATTATTGCTAAATCCTGCCCATTTCCACAATTGATCTTGTTAAAATGTTATTTTAAACCTAACCCTAACTAATGAAGGCCAAGTTTTATGCGTTGGTCCACCAGACCTTCCGCACATTTGGGCAGAATTGTCTGGGAATTAGATTGGGTGTAATGTGACTAACATGACATCACTTTAGAGCATATGCCATCCTTCAGCACAACATGTCACCCTTTATAAAGCACATGTATATGATATTTGACATAGTGGGTTATGTCACATTTGACATTGGTGATTATGTCACACAGTTATGCCACATTTATGAACCCTTTATATAGCATGACATACGGTTATAGATGTTTTGTAACACATTTATGTAGTGCTTTATGAAGGCATTATGAAGCCTTTATAAGCTGAACGCCATTTAAAACTGGACCAGGAATTCTAAGAATGCACAATTGTTATACTCTTGAATGTGTTATGAAATCATTATATAGGACACTTACAGTAAAATTACACTTTGGGTGACATTTTGCATGAGCAAATGGCAGTGAGCAAAATAACTATAACATTTCACACTATGTCTGTGTTTCACGGGGAGCATATCACTCTCGACTCACACTCAGCAATGCGTCCAGTGTAACAGGTCTGAAAATGTGTGTGTGTGCCGTCGTGTGCATCTGGTATACAGCACTATGTGGGTGTGTGTGTGCCTGTCCATTTGAGTATGAGGGTCGATGCCAGGGTGTTCCAATTTTAGGCCTATATGCTGACCATAACAGCCATAGTGGATTGTGTACACACATGCTGCAAATGGTGTGTGCATGTGCAACCAGTAAAGACATGCCAAATGTACCATCTGCAGCTGCCTCTTGTCCCTTCACAAAGCCTGATTCAGACTGACATGATCAAATCCCATTGACAACCTCACCCTTCACCCACCCAATAAGCTTATCCATACAGAGTATGGTACCCCAACATGGCACTCCAAAGGGCATCAGTCTAACCAGGTTGATTAACAGTAAAATAACCTGGAATGAGGGCATATGGGCAGTGACAGGAACAGCAGTGCCATGTGCATCTGAATGCCACTGTGTTTATGAGCCCTTTGACAGACAGGGAACATCACAAGATATTTGGGAACTAGGCCACAGGTGGGTCTAACCAACTGGGGATTTGCCTCTGTCAACTGTCTCTTAGGTTTATGACCCTCATCAGTGCTTTGCAGAAATCTAATTTGTCGATTCCTGTATGCATTCTCATGTTACACGTTGACATTACCCTGACCCTCAGAATCTGGCTGGAGTGTGTGTGTGTTTGTTTCTAAAGAAACTGAATTCATAAATAGCCAGTAACTCTGCCTTTCCCTGGTGCCACCACAGTTAGTGATTTACAGTATCATCCCCAAACTTCCTTATGCCCCACGTCACATACCTCGGCATGGTGAAAAGGATCTACTTTTACAGAATGATCAGATAAGGCGATTGTGCTATTTGTCTGATGAGCTCTGCAAATTCTTCACGTGCCTCTTGCAATTAAATAATCAGTAGAGTACTATACAATGCGTTTAGGCTTCCATTTGCAATTTGAAATAATTGGACGTGGTTTTGCTCACGTGGGCATGTCAGAGAAGGATGCGCACAGTAGAAAATGTGCAGACAATTGCTTATGATTGATTTTGCCTACCCTGTAATGTGGACTAGTCACTAGTGGCTATTTACAAACCTTGCAACTGATATTTGTGAAAAAATAGAAGACATTAACCTGGCTTAGGCTATTGATATGAAATTGTTGAATTAATCGAGCCTAATAGGTGTACTGTTAACAGAGAGACACAAAATAAAAGGAAGGTAAAACGTTTTCACAGTTAAATAAAGTGTTTTGAAACCCCCCCATAAAAATCTTAAGCTGTCACAATTCTGCGGGTGTTGGGAAACCTGAAAATGAGTTTTATGCTGTATACAGGTAAAGTATCTATTGTTACATTATAATTCATAAGATTTATATAATGTAGCATAAAACAATGTTGGCCTACACTCAGAAAAAAAAGGTTCCAAAAGGTTCTTCAGCTCTCCCCATAGGAGAACCCTTTTTGGTTCCAGGTAGAACCCTATTGGGCTACATGTAGAACCCTCTGTGAAAAGGGTTCTATATGGAACCAAAAAAGGGTTCTATCTGGAACCAAAACGTTTTCTTCAAAGGGTTCTCCTATGGGGACAGCCAAAAAAACCCTTGTGTATGTAAAGTATAATATGCAGAAAAAAATGTGAACTCCTCTTTAGGTGTTACCCAAACACTGTCAAAATGGTTGCAGCGTACATATTGTACATAACTTTTTTCTAACAGTGTTTTATAAGAGGGCATTCAATGGGCGGTGTTCTATATAGGGCTAAGAAACAGACAGCTTAGCATTCTGTTGCCAACCTCCCAGATAAGGTCTGCATAGGCCTATACAAAGTATTCACCCCCCTTGGCATTTTTCCTATTTTGTTGCCTTATAACCTGGAATTAAAATTGATTTTTTGGGGGTTTGTATCATTTGATTTACACAACATGCCTACCACTTTGAAGATGCAAAATATTTTTTATTGTGAAACAAACAAGAAATAAGACAAAAAAACAGAAAACTTGAGCGTGCATAACTATTCACCCCCCCAAAGTCAATACTTTGTAGAGCCACCTTTTGCAGCAATTACAGCTGCACGTCTCTTGAGGTAAGTATCTATAAGGTTGGCACATCTAGCCACTGGCATTTTTGCCCATTCTTCAAGGCAAAACTGCTCCAGCTCCTTCAAGTTGGATGGGTTCCGCTGGTGTACAGCAATCTTTAAGTCATACCACAGATTCTCAATTGGATTGAGGTCTGGGCTTTGACTAGGCCATTCCAAGACATTTAAATGTTTCAATTAAACCACTCTAGTGTTGCTTTAGCAGTATGCTTAGGGTCATTGTCCTGCTGGAAGGTGAACCTCCGTCCCAGTCTCAAATCTCTGGAAGACTGAAACAGGTTTCCCTCAAGAATTTCCCTGTATCCATCATTCCTTCAATTCTGACCAGTTTCCCAGTCCCTGCCGATGAAAAACATCCCCACAGCATGATGCTGCCACCACCATGCTTCACTGTGGGGATGGTGTTCTCGGGGTGATGAGAGGTGTTGGGTTTGCGCCAGATATAGCGTTTTCCTTGATGGCCAAAAAGCTTAATTTTAGTCTCATCTGACCAGAGTACCTTCTTCTTCATATGCTTCTCCCACATGCCTTTTGGCGAACACCAAACGTGGCAGGTTTGTTGTGGTGCCATATTCTTTCAATGTTTTAATAATGGATTTAATGCTGCTCCATGGGATGTTCAAAGTTACAGATATTTTTTTATAACCCAAACCTGATCTTTACTTCTCCACAACTTTGTCCCTGACCTGTTCGGAGAGCTCGTTGGTCTTCATGGTGCCGCTTGCTTGGTGGTGCCCCATGCTTAGTGGTGTTGCAGACTCTGGGGCCTTTCAGAACAGGTGTATATATACTGAGATCATGTGACAGATCATGTGACACTTAGATTGAACACAGGTGGACTTTATTTAACTAATTATGTGACTTCTCAAGGTAATTGGTTGCAACAGATCTTATTTAGGGGCTTCATAGCAAATTGGGTGAATACATATGCACGCACCACTTTTCCGTTATTAATTTTTTGAAACAAGTAATTTTTTTCATTTCACTTCACCAGTTTTGACTATTTTGTGTATGTCCATTACATGAAATCCAAATAAAAATCCATTTAAATTAAAGGTTGCAATGCAACAAAATAGGAAAAACACCAAGGGGGATGAATACTTTTGCAACCTTGCACTGTAGTCTTTGGCAGGAATGTTACCCCATCTAAAAATGTCATTATCCAAAACGTTCTTAGTGTGTCAAATTCATTAACCTACCGATGAAGAAATGTTTCCCCATCCATAAGTGGAACCGAGAATGGCTAAACATTGAATCCTTCCAGATGGAGCAGGATGGAGTATGATGATGCCTCTTCGTTTTGACAAATCCTGCAAGGAAACATGCACATTTAACTCAGACACAGGTGCGTGTTTTAGAGACTGACACTAAGTGATAATTGAAATGTAGGCTAAGTAATTATATTACATTAAATTCCATTCTACTATGATTGTCAATTTACTTTTTCAGTAGCAGTAGGAATACATCCACATTGTTGGAAATAGAAGAACAAAAGCTTTCCAGACAGAGATGAAACATCTTGAGTGGTAGGCTGCAGGCCAAAGGTAGACCATTTACATTTTAGCAGACTCTTATCCAGTGTGACTTACAGGAGCAATTGGGGTTAAGCACCTTGCTCAAGGGCACATCGACAGATCTTTATCCTAGTTGGCTCAGGGATTTGAACCAGCAACCTTTCGGTTACAGTCTCAAGGCCCCAATTTCGTGAAATCCAATTGGTAGTTACAGTCTTGTCCCATCGCTGCAACTCCCCTACGGACACAGGAGAGGCGAAGGTCAAGAGCCATGTGTCCTCCGAAACACAACCCTGCCAAGCCGCACTACTTCTTGACACACTGCTCGGAAGCCAGCCGCATCAATATGTTGGAGGAAACACCATCCAGCTGGCGACCGAAGTCAGCTTGCAGGCACCCGGCCCGCCACAAGCAGTCGCTAGAGAGCGATGGGACAAGGAAATCCAAACCCTCCCCTAACCCGAACGACACAGGGCCAATTGTGCGCCGCCTCATGTGTCTCCCGGTCACGGCCAGCTAGAATTGAACCCAGGTCTGTAGTGACGCCTCAAGCACTGTGATGCAGTGTCATAGACCACTGCGCCACTCAGGAGTCCCAAGACTCTTAACCACTAGGCTACCTGCCGCCCCAGAGGGTGTGCGTCTCCTAAACTCTTCACTTGCTCTACATGAGCTTGCAGTCCTGAGTGTCCAGAGTTGGAATGCAGCCTGGACACAGAAGAGAGCAAGCCCTTGTAGAAAGACTGGAAATCAAATTTCTCGAACAGCACAAACACAATTATGAAGGACACTGGCCACTGGAAAGCTTAGATTCTTCTCTTCAATGCATGTGCATAGCAACAAAACAAAAAAAGTGTTCTGACTTGTGAAATGATAATGGCTCAATGTCACCCCGGTTAGCTTGGCCGTGTACACGTCTAGTACCTATGAGACTAGCTAACTAGGCTACATACCAGGATGAAAGTTAGATTCACTTAACATTTAAATATTCAAACTTTTCTTACAGTACTCCTCATTTCAAACTTTCCCAAAGTTCTCGAGGCCAATCAATACCCGTTGTAAAGTTAACTTACCATATGTATCCAACTTTGCTCGCATGCCAGATCATTTTCTGCTTGTGGCCACAGATAGGACACCTCACATATTTCTTGAGCAGGCCTTTCTTCTGGAGGTATTTGATAACCTTTTTTGTTTTTCTGCTGTTTTTTTGCCAACAATATATCACTTAGCACACGAGCCATGTTACATTCAAAATCCTTGGGTCAGGCAAAAACACTATTGGATTTGGACGCGCAATTTAAGAGTTAAAATTTGTAAGCAGCTGGAAATTGTAGAAATTGTCGTAAAATATCCACGTGCAGAAATTTGTAGTAACGTTACTGGTTCAGCTGATGTTGAGCGACATCGAGGACAAAATCGCAGTGAAAGTCAACGTTGACCAAGGAGAACCCAGGTAAATAAGCAGGAAGATATTAATGTAGTTAAAATGTAGAATTGTCTTGATAATCGGTTGATTTCATGTGACATCTCAGTGCAAATGAGGCACCTTTTGTCGGACCATTTTGTTCTCGGTCCCAGCCTGTCGTTAGCAACATAATAATAATAATAATAATAATAATAATAATAATATGCCTTTTAGCAGACGCTTTTATCCAAAGCAACTTACAGTCATGCGTGCATACATTTTTTTTGTGTATGGGTGGTCCCGGGGATCGAACCCACTACCTTGGCGTTACAAGCGCCGTGCTCTACCAGCTGAGCTACAGAGGACCACATAGCTAGCTAGCTAACGTTAGCTAAGGACTAAGTGACACAGCTGGAATTTAGCTGGTTTTCACAAACAGTAGCTAGTGTTGGGATCTATTTTCTTATGGCTGGATGTGATGTCTAGCTTAGAAGGAATGCATTAATGATTAAACATAATGGGTTTGTACTGTACTGATATAAATTGTTTCACATAGCAAGCTGTGATTCATGTGAGGAACGTTGGGGAGTAGGGGGAGATAAGAACTTGTGTCTCACATGTCTCACATACACGAACACTGCCTCTTTGTTAAACTGCGCTCAAGGACGTGTACTGCAAAAAGGTGCTGACTCTACAAGTTGTGATGATAACAACTTATGCCTGGCAACAGTGTGCAATAGTGAAGCGCCAAGGGCCTGGGACCAGCCTGTGCGCCAACGATAGGCTGAATAAGTCTAAACCACGCTCAGTCTCTACTCTGATTGGCCAGCAGGGAGCGGGAACTATCTCTGTCAGAGTATTTTAAGAAGAACTTAGAACAATGGATCAGTTCTCTGAGTGCCCTGCGTGGTATTTCAGTGTACCCGTATATACGAACATCATATTTACCATTGAAGTGTTTTGCATTAATTAAAATACTAGTCTATTTTAGAAGACGTGTATTGACCTCTTTTGTTCCTAATACCAGATTTGAATTGACGCAACTTAACAATTGGTGACCACCGACTGTGATCTGGTAGAAGGGACTTCGCTGGGTATTGTCCGGCCCATTGGACATCTCTGTCATTGAACGGTGTGTTTCACAAAGAGTCCGGACTACTAAAAACAGGTAAGCAGACACCTATTGTTATATAACTAAAGTTCTGCACATTGGCTTTATCCAAATTAATTTTGTGAAACACCTGTCTGATGTAAGTGAACTAAATTATGAATTATTATACGAATTATTATGAGTAGATAAGCACCATATTGTGACATGCAAACTTGTGGTGAATGTGAGGTTAAACCTTGGTACCATAGAGTATTGTTCCCCAGGCTAGGACCACCAGGTGTGGGAACTGGGGGTACAGGGAATGATTGGCTTAAAAGTGTTGCGCTATTGACACGTATCAGAAGGCTAGATACGGCTGGGATCATAGGGACACTTACATTTTAGTCGACTCCAGGCTAGGATCACAAGTGGTGAGAACTGGAGGCGTAGGGAATTATTGGTTAAAAGTGTTGCGCTATTGACACGTATCAGAAGACTAGACACGGCTAGGATCATAGGGACACTTACATTTTAGTAGACTCCAGGCTAGGATCACAAGTGGTGAGAACTAGAGGCGTTTGGAGTGTGGGGTGTTGTTGTATGCATGAGAGTGCGAATGATCCCAGTGTAATAAAAGAGTGTTTGCAGACGAAATAAAAGAGTGACTGCGGGTTACTAAAATTAATAAACCTGTATACCTTGATAGAAAACTAATTAGGAATTAAAGACGTCTGTGGCTGTCCAAACTGTATAATTTGTGAATAACTGTTGGGTTTGTGGTTGCTTAAACCCTATAACCCGTTAATAACAATTGGGAACATAAAGGTAAAATAATGAATAACTAGTATGACTAAACTGAAACGTTTGAACTGATATAATTGAACTGTAAGGTTTGATGTTTGACATAGCATAATACTGGTTTTAAATAATTATGTTGAAGCAATTTGGTTTATTATTTGATTTAATGTTTGATGTTCGACATAGCATAATACTGGTTTTAAATAATTAAGTTGAAGCTATTTAGTTTATTATTTAATTTAACGGTTGATGTTTGACCCTGCAAAATACTGGTTAAATAATTAGACTGAAATAATTTGGTTTATCGTTGAAATATAAATATGCACCAACGTTAACTAATTAGGTGGGAATAATTTGATTTAAATAAACAGACTAATGTACTTTAAATAATGGCAGAATATTGGAAACGCTCAAACGAAAAGCAGACAAAGCCTGTTCCGACTGGACACAGAAGGGAGAGCCACGAGGGGAGGGGCTGGAGACAGCGAGAGTGTGGCTTTTGGAGTCAGGAAAGACTGGGAGTTGGCTGGGAACACCACGGGGCGATTGTTTGAGAGGTGCCTGGGGTTTCTGACGATATATACATATGCACTTGCTCACCCGAACGTAGACGTACATCATGGGTGAGAAAGTAGAGAATATTTACATTTGCGGTCATTTAGCAGACGCTCTTGTCCAGAGCGACTTGCAGGAGTAATTGTGGTTGAGTGCCTTGCTCAGGGGCATATCGGCAGATTTTTCTCCTGGTCGGCTCGGGGATTGGAACCGGCGACCTCTCGGTTGTTGGCGCGGCGCTATTGGTCACTAAGCTACCTGCCGCCCCATATGAATTTAAGGTTGTACCGTTGTTTGATCATGTGATAAGGTTTAATGGGTAATCGGACCATAACTAATGTGGGTATGGAAGTAATGTATAAACAGTGGAGAGCCAATAGGGGGCTCCATTGAACTATTATGTTTTGTTGGGCATTTCGGTGGCATGAGGTGAAGTCTGTGTGTATGAGTGAATTCAACAGCTGGTGTGGGTGGTGACCGGATGCTACGGAGTGTTTGGTTTGGTGATGTTGAATGGACGATTTGTAGCTTGTTTTGGGGTTAAATAGAAAGACTCACTTATTCAATAGAGAATGGGTGAAGGGAGAGATAGCATTACTTTGTGTTACTAAATGAGGTGAGAGCTAGTGCGATTTTCATTTGGTGATGTTACTTGCTCTATGAACTGGAAGTATTTACTTTGAAAGCATCGCGGAATGTGTGGGGTGACTGGCAATGTATCTAAGGGTCCGGGTTCGAACACAGGTAGGGACAGTGGGTAAAGCTTTCGCATTGGGGCTATAGACCTAGATTACTACGTGGATTGAGAAATGTGAAAGGTTGAATTAGATAGCTTAAGTAGAAGTATTCTAAAAAGGTCTATGAAAATATGTTACAAGGTCCCCTTGCGCCTTCCCCGTTGGATAGAAAGGAGCAAGGGGAGGGGTGAGAGATAGTTCAAATGATAGGAATATCTTTAAATGTATGCTTATCAACGATAGCAAGAATTTGTTTTATTAATTAGGGCTTAATCAGAGAGAACAGTTAAAGAAATTGAATAGCGAACTGAAATGACGATAGAGCTGTGAAAATTGAGTTGAGGACAAAGGAGAGTAATTTATGGCTCTGGTTAGCGGGAGAAAAAAATTAATAAAATAGAGACAGTCAAGCGAGTTAGATTGAGCTGTGGGATTTCAAGTAGAGGTCTAGATACTTGACTGGAAGGCAGTGCTTTAATAAATTCTAATTGTTATTATTTTATTCGATAGGTTGCTTGACGCCAGTAGTGTATGCAAATAGTTGGTGAATTCTAGAACAATAATTTATTTTCGTTACGGGGACCAGGGGATGCAAGTGGCTTTGACTGTTGTGCTGGGGGAATAGCGCCAGCCTGTGGTGGGTTCTGGATTTGTTAAATAAACAAACTTATATTTAAACTATAGTAATGCAATAGGCTACAATTATAACATTATCACAAAAAGGCACAATTTAATGTGAAATAGTTATTACAATTATTATTAATAGTTATTACAGTTATTATCATTGATCCAGTAATGATAGAAGGATAGTAGAGGAAAGGCAAGGGATTACATTTCATTTAGGGAAAGAAGAGGAGTATGAAGATATATTAGGGAGAAAATACCATTAACTGAGGGAACATTTGATGTAACCGTGATTGTATTGGCTAAAAAGTTAAATATGGCATTTACAGGGGGGACAGGAACAATAGAAGGGGAGACAGATTTTCCTAGGGGGTTGAACAAATAATTGATAATGGATCATTTGAGATGAGATCACATGTAGCAGATTTAGGGTAATCAATTAAATATTATTATTTTTTATTTTATTTTTTTTTCACCTTTATTTAACCAGGTAAGCCAGTTGAGAACAGGTTCTCATTTACAACTGCGACCTGGCCAAGATAAAGCAAAAGTAGTGCAATAAAAACAACACAGAGTTACATATGGGGTAAAAAAAAAAACATAAAGTCAGAAATACAACAGAAAATATATATACAGTGTGTGCAAATGTAGCAAGTTGTGGAGGTAAGGCAATAAATAGGCTATAGTGCAGAATAATTACAATAGTATTAACACTGGAATGCTAGATGTGCAAGAGATTATGTGCAAATAGAGATACTGGGGTGCAAAATAGCAAAATAAATAACAATATAGGGATGAGGTAGTTGGGTGGGCTAATTTCAGATGGGCTGTGTACAGGTGCAGTGATCGGTAAGGTGCTCTGACAACTGATGCTTAAAGTTATTGAGGGAGATAAGAGTCTCCAGCTTCAGAGATTTTTGCAATTCGTTCCAGTCATTGGCAGCAGAGAACTGGAAGGAATGGCGGCCAAAGGAGGTGTTGGCTTTGGGAATGACCAGAGAGATATACCTGCTGGAGCGCAGACTACGGGTGGGTGCTGCTATGGTGACCAATGAGCTAAGATAAGGCGGGGATTTGCCTAGCAGTGATTTATAGATGGCCTGGAGCCAGTGGGTTTGACGACGAACATGTAGTGAGGACCAGCCAACAAGAGCGTACAGGTCACAGTGGTGGGTAGTGTATGGGGCTTTGGAGACAAAACGGATGGCACTGTGATAGACTACATCCAATTTGCTGAGTAGAGTGTTGGAGGCTATTTTGTAAATGACATCGCCGAAGTCAAGGATCGGTAGGATAGTCAGTTTTACGAGGGCATGTTTGGCAGCATGAGTGAAGGAGGCTTTGTTGCGAAATAGGAAGCCGATTCTAGATTTAACTTTGGATTGGAGATTCTTTATGTGAGTCTGGAAGTTGAGTTTACAGTCTAACCAGACACCTAGATATTTGTAGTTGTCCACATACTTCTAGGTCAGACCCGTCGAGAGTGGTGATTCTAGTCGGGTGGGCGGGTGCTAGCAGCGTTCGATTGAAAAGCATGCATTTAGTTTTACTAGTGTTTAAGAGCAGTTGAAGGCTACTGAAGGATTGTTGTATGGCATTGAAGCTCGTTTGGAGGTTTGTTAACACAGTGTCCAATGAAGGGCTAGATGTATACAAAATGGTGTCGTCTGCGTAGAGGTGGATCTGAGAGTCACCAGCAGCAATCATTGTATACTCGAGGAATTTTGAGTGGTTTTATGGATTGGTTATGAGGAATTAGATTGATACAAACAATTATTGATGGGTTAGGACTGGGGATATCTGTATCATGTTTTGTGTACTACCATCTTTAGATTACTGATGGTAATTGAAGGTTAACAACAATTATAACCAGGAGAAAGAGAATTAGCTTATCTCATTGGAATGTTGCCCAGGGCTAGGGGGAGCAGTAGTGAAGTTAGGCAGTATTTAAGTGGGGCCTGGCTATTTGTGGTTGTTGTTTTTCAAATTGGGTTTTTCAAACAAAAAACAACACACCTAGTATGATATTTATAAAGCCTTGTTGTTTAAATTTTGGGGGGGTTTCAGCAGGTCAAGGGTGATAAGTCTTGGAGGAGCACGCACAGTGAATTTTATGGAGTTTTTCGGTTTTGGCTGAGTTTGGGGTATATATGATTTCTTATGAGAATGAATGTCATGAGGACTTAATGTACACTTGGGATAAGTAACATTTATGAAATATTTAGAATAATGGTAATGTTTAGTATACTATGGGATGGAACAGTTCGTTGAATGATTTCAATGGCCTCTGAACTCTGTTTTAACTTTCTGGTGTTAATTAATCATCCACACTAGTAAATTCTAAAGGCATGAGAGGAGGACTTTAAGATAGTTTATTTTACTAAGTTGAGGGTAATTTATAATACTGTGAAAAGTGTGAAGAAGATTATAATTTGGTAATAATATATATGATTTGAACCATAAAATAACAGAAGAGAGAGAGAGCTTTCCCTGAATGAGGGATACCTGTTGATAGTCAATTGTACTAATCTTGGATTACTTTTACGGGATAGAAGTAAATTGAGGTATTATCAAATGTTGTCATTTAAATTTAATTTTTAGTATGCTTTAATAAACAACAAGTTGGTATTTGAAACTAAATTAATGCAATGAGCTGCAGTAATCAGAGGAAGGCACAATCTAATGCGAAACAGCTATTACCTAGATCATTTATTTAATAATGAGATCAGGAAGATAGGAGCAATAGAGAAGCAAGGGACAGTCAAAAAAAATAAACAAAAATAAACAAAAAATAAGGGATGATGAATTATCAATATTACCTAAGTGATTGTTTAGGTAGGTGGTAATATTGACACATGAGCAGAACATGTGTCAAAAGGGGGATGGTAGAATTAAATAATAAATATATATGAAGGAGAGGACAAAATACTTTTAAAAAAACAAAAAACAACAAGAATAGAAATTGAGAGCTGAACATGTATGTGTGAAGATAGTTTATTAACCACACCCGTATGTCAGAGGTTTTGTGCCCCACTGGTGAACTAAAGGAGAAGGTGACCCACTCTATCTAACCAGGTGACTGGTGAGCATCCAGTCCCTAAAGAAGAAAAACTGGAAGCAGGCCTGTTGGGAAGGGCCCTATCAGGTTATATTGGTCACTGCCTTTGCCATTAGAATAGCTGAGAGATCCACCTGGGTGCATGTCCCACACTGCAAAAAGGTAAACCCAGCTACACCTGACGAACAAACACAGACTCAGGAGAAAGAACCGATCACCACTAGGGCTCGGGGGTTGGCTCCTTAACGAAGATTCCCTTACCCTGTCTGATCATCCCTGTGTGAGTTCGATAGAAGGTAAAGCAATGGGTTGGCCTCTGGCGTCTGACATGTTCTCAGGGCGAGGGTGGGGATTCACAGGTCTCCTGACTGTAGGTAGCTGTCTGATTGTGGGGGCCATATTCCTAACACACTCAAACCCTCCTGATCCGCCAGAAGTAGTAGTTAACCTAACACAAGTTGATAAAATAATACCTGAGCACAGTCTACGAAGGCATAGGAGACAGCTAGACGTAGGGAAAGGGGAAGTACTAGGGACTGTAGGGAAGGACATCACCTTTTGAGGTCTTTGCGGACCAGTTGGGGAGTTGGGGACTACTGGCTGGTAGTATCGAAAAGGATGGGAGATATATATGTATGTCACCATGTAAATCCTGGGACTATGTAGTTGCTCATACCGAGCGGGGGGGATATGTCAATCTCCATACACAGTTTAAGGACAGGTGTAGTATTGTGAAAGTAGGGAATTACCAGAAATGGCAGTGCGACCCATATAAGGGTAGGTACTGTCTGAAAGTCTGAATTACGCTAAAACAGGTTACAGACCTGACAAGTGAGATATCCTCTTCAACTGGGGCACCCTATAGAGTAAACCTCTCTGAGGGAGGTAGTGAGACCGGGGCTGTGGTGAAGATAGTGCAAACTATAGACCTGAAGGAAGTAGTACAGGTGGAGACGGGGTATAGAGATCCTAACCTGTGGTTGGAATGGATTCAGTATACGGCAAGAACTATGTCTAAAGAGGACTGTTATGCCTGTGGGACAGCCAAACCAAGGTTAACAACTACTCCGTTCCCCTTGACAGGCTTTAACTCTCCGTCAGGTTTATCCTCCATGTTTAAAATTGTTCAAGCCACCTGGGAATGTGGTGAAGGAGTCTTGTAGTAACTTGCACTATCTGTATCCCCCGATAACAAAGTCACCCCGACCTAGGTTGCCTCCGTTTGAAGTCTCAGGGGATTCTTATTATTAGGGGTGTAACGATTCGTTTTAACAACGATTCGATTTGTATCACGATTCGTGGTTGTCGATACGATTCAAGGACGATATTGGTTCATTTAGAACGATACGATCCGAAACGATTCAGTGACTTGAAATCGATTCAGTAACCTTTTAGCCAACAATTCAACCAGTGTGACTGAAATAAATACCTGGATACTGGACAGTGCAGGTGAAGTTTCCTAGATTCCTGTTTCTTGTAAGGACCGCAATGGTGGCTTGATAATTTCTCGCTCGTCGGCTTCTCCTCTGTCGTCCGCCATGCTATGTTTTGTTGTCTTTGCGCCTTTGCGCTGCTGCCTTTATCATTAAAAGTGCTAAGAAAAAACATCCATATAAAGTCTGACGTGCTTAAATCCAATGGGTTATTTCCTAGTATCGATACAATCGATTTATTACATTTTAAAACAATGTTAGATTGATATATGTTGTCCAAAAGGCCAACTCGCCGAGCACAGATCGATGTAGTTGGATCATAGGAATATAAATCGATACATCGATGTAGTAGATGGATCGTTACACCCCTACTTATTATTGTTTTTCTAGGACTAATAAGATAGGATACAGGGTAGGGCATCTTAGCTCCTACTCCCACACAGAGAATGTCACAACTAAAGAGACCATGACTAATCTCTCCTCTTTGTTGCAGCCAGAGGATTTTAGGTACCAAAACCAGGCCCGTGCTGACATCTGATGGTTGTGTGGTGATAACAGATTGTGAACTCACCTACATACGCAAACAATCAAACGTGTCAGAGACTGGTGAGTTGTCACGTAGAAAGTGGGACCTCCTCCCGGGATCCTTTGATGAAAGGATATATATTGATGGGATAGGAGTACCTCGAGGGGTTCCAGAAGAATTCAAAGCTAGGAATCAGGTCGCAGCTGGGTTTGAATCAAGTCTTTTCTGGTGGTCAACAATTAATACAAACGTAGATTGGATAAATTACATTTACTATAACCAGCAAAGATTTATAAACCACACTCGTGACGCAATAAAGGGATTGACTGAGCAGACAGCGGCAACTAGCTTAATGGCATGGCAGAATAGAATAGCTTTAGATATGCTTTTGGCTGAGCGGGGCGGAGTTTGTGTTCTGTTTGGATCTATGTGCTATACTTTCATCCCCAACAATACAGCACCGGACGGGTCCGTGACCAAAGCGCTTCAGGGACTCACCACGCTGGCGAACAAACTGGCTGAGAACTCTGGTATTGATAGCTCCCTAAACGGTTGGTTTGATAACATATTTGGTAAATGGAAAACTATTGTTGTAACTATTCTGGGTGAAGTTATAGCTTCTATGGGTATACTTGTTCTTTGTGTATGTTGTCTTATTCCCTGTGTCCGAGGGTTGGTGAGAAAGGCGATGGAGGAGGCGGTTTCCCAACAGATGGTGAGATACGGCCCAATCCCGGACTCCGACCTAAGGAATGAAGGATATGACCTACCAGGCTTGGTGGAGTGACACCTTAGAGGGTGTCTAAAGGGGGCCAAAATGTACTTCCCTGTTTGTGTTTTATGTTTTAATAATCTTGTGTTTTGTGTTCTATTAATCCTGTGTTTTATGCTTTATTAATCAAGTTAACCATTGTGGATGTTTGTCTTTCCTTATGTGAAGGTTTGAAGTTCTGAAGGCCTTTTTATTATCATTATTGCCTATTAATAAAAGTGTGATTATTTTTGTTTGTATTGTATTTTAATGAGTGACACCCTAAAATTGTATTTTGGGTTCACACCCAGTGGGTGTGAAAAGGGGGATTGTTGGGATCTATTTTCTTATTGCTGGATGTGATGACTAGCTTAGAAGGAATGCATTAATGATTAAACATAATGGGTTTGTACTGTACTGATATAAATTGTTTCACATAGCAAGCTGTGATTCATGTGAGGAACGTTGGGGAGTAGGGGGAGATAAGAACTTGTGTCTCACATGTCTCACATACACCAACACTGCCTCTTTGTTAAACTGCGCTCAAGGACGTGTACTGCAAAAAGGTGCTGACTCTACAAGTTGTGATGATAACAACTTATGCCTGGCAACAGTGTGCAACAGTGAAGCGCCAAGGGGCTGGGACCAGCCTGTGCGCCAACGATAGGCTGAATAAGTCTAAACCACGCTCAGTCTCTACTCTGATTGGCCAGCAGGGAGCGGGAACTATCTCTGTCAGAGTATTTGAAGAAGAAATTAGAACAATGGATCAGTTCTCTGAGTGCCCTGCGTGGTATTTCAGTGGACCCGTATATACGAACATCATATTTACCATTGAAGTGTTTTGCATTAATTAAATACTAGTCTATTTTAGAAGACGTGTATTGACCTCTTTTGTTCCTAATACCAGATTTGAATTGACGCAACTTAACACTAGCTAGTTGTATTTTGCTAATTATATTATCTTCACTTGGATTGTTATTTAGCTAACTATGTAACAGACGCAAAAAGCATGTTCATTGTTGTCATAGCAGGATAAGCCAGTTTTCTGGCAGTGGTTATCCAACTGTCAGCTAACTTTTTGATGGCTAGCTAACTAGGTAGCTAGCTAGTGCTAATTACATTATAATAGCATTAGCTAGGACCCTGACTATAGCTTGGCCATATGTAGCCATTTGCCATGTGTAGCCTGGCTATAGCTTGGGCATGTGTAGCCGAATAGAAGTCCACTCAAATAGTCTGGATATAATTTAATGTCCTTCATAAGCTAATTTAAAGTCACTAGCCTATACAGTAGCCTAGTTAGCTAGCAACCTCAGTTAATAAACTGACTAAGCCGGTTAATGTTAATAGCTAGGCTAGTCTACTATCAGTGTGGTGCTAGCTAAGGTTAGCTTAGCCAAACCATTTGCTAGTAGTTAGCTAGACAAGCTGGGTGCTTTAGCTTGCTAGTTAGTTGTATGTCATAGCTCTAGCAAGCTCATTAGAAGTTGTTACCAACATTGTAGTTACTTAAGAAGTGATATACCAATTTCCACATAAGTAATAACTTAATACTAAAAAAAATATATACAATGTATTCATACAGTACTATCTCCTATGTGATAATATACTGTATCTGTAATTACATATGCATTCCAACAGTAATACCTGATGTATTAATATAATTGGCCTTAGAAGTATTATGCAGTGTAATAACCATAGCTAGAATGAATACCAGCAATTACATAAAAGTACATTTTAGTACCTTTTTAGATGAGAGCCCACTAGACCCTTAGTGATTCTAGCTCAATTGGCAGAGCATGGCACTTGTAACGCCAGGGTAGTGGGTTCGATCCCCGGGACCACCCATACTTAAAAATGTATGCACGCATGACTGTAAGTTGCTTTGGATAAAACTGTCTGCTAAATGGCATATTATTATTATTACTGAAAACCATGTTTGTATGTCCCACACATTTATATTGGATTCTTTTTGGAGGGCATGACACATTTTTCAACAGTACTTGTACACTGAAAATTTGTTTTTTGTTCATCTACAATGCAAGAAGTTGGCCTCATCAGCAGAGGATGATGCCATAACCGAAGTGGTAGATGTCGAGATCCCTAAGCAAGAGGTACAGGAACCCACTGTGGTTGCTGTAGATGATGATATATCTCCTATAGATGATAAGTATTGCTTGATTCATCATCATTTTTGGTTCCAGTAGAAACAACAATACAATTATTTTTGGGAGTTAAATATCTGACCTAACCAAAGCACCAGACTCTGTTTGCTCTTTGATATTGTTTATGTGACGCATCTGTAATATTGACATTGCAAAGTGCTAGATAGTAGATAGAACCTATGTAAGTAAGCTTCAGTTCATATTTCAGTTGAGAAGTGCGGCAACAATGAATTGATCAGAGGGAGCCTCGCCCCATACAAATACTTATACCCCTTTCACACCAAGAACCCTGTATATTTGAAGTGGGTTTAACCCATGTCAGACCCATTCATACTAAACCTATGACACAGGTATTAAGCATGCAGGGCCGTTCATGAAAAAGAAAAAAGACATTACTGACTACGTGTCAGTGAACACAGGTCGACCCATACAGACAAATGGCTCACCCATGTTTTACACGTGTTATTAGGTCGGCCTTAAATCCATCTTGATTGTTTGTGTTTTTAATATTGTAGAGGAAAGAATGGTTATCCAACCTGTTTGTGTGTATCACAGATCTGTGCATCAGCCAGGCTATAAACTATAAAAAGGGCAGGCCGGTACACGGCCTAGTGGTTGCGAATCCCTGCTGTAACCAATCATCTGTTGGCTGACATTAGCCTGAATGTTCTCTTTGTTTCTCCCTTTAGGACAAGGTCAGACTCCCTCCCTAGGACAACCAAGTCCTGCCTCATCTTTTGGTCAGTGTGTTTGCATTGTTTAATGACGTCTTTAAACAATTGTTCTGTAGAATATCATATAAAGTTGTGACGAATGCACTTTGTTAGATTTTTTGTGTCTGTATCAAGTCCCTCTGACCATACAAGTGAAAAGATAAAAATGTAGATACTGAAGATGAAGATCAAGATGGAGGCTTTGGAAGAAGATAGGGACTTAACAAACTGTTAACCAGTTGTATGGTAAGATAACGTCAGTAGTCTATTTCCATATCTGTCTGGGTTTTTGCCAACATAATCATTTCAAGCCAACCCAATTTGTCATTAAAGAAGGGAAGGTGGCTTATATCACAGACTGTCACTGATAATGACTGTAACCAATCATCTGTTGGCTGACATTAGCCTTGGGTCTCCCGAGTGATGCAGTGGTCTAAGGCACGGTATCACAGTGCTAGCTGTGCCACTAAAGATCCTGGTTCGAATCCAGGCTCTGTCGTAGCTAACCGCGACGACCGGGAGACCCATGGGACGGCGCACAATTTGTCCAGGGTAGGGGAGGGAATGGCTGGCAGGGACGTAGCTCAGTTGGTAGAGCATGGCGTTTGCAACGCCAGGGTTGTGGGTTCGATTACCACGGGGGGCCTGTATGATAAAAAAATATAAAAAAAAATTATAATGTACAGTGAGGGAAAAAAGTATTTGATCCCCTGCTGATTTTGTAAGTTTGCCCACTGACAAAGAAATGATCAGTCTATAATTTTAATGGTAGGTTTATTTGAACAGTGAGAGACAGAATAACAAAACAAAAATCCAGAAAAACGCATGTCAAAAATGTTATAAATTGATTTGCATTTTAATGAGGGAAATAAGTATTTGACCCCCTCTCAATCAGAAAGATTTCTGGCTCCCAGGTGTCTTTTATACAGGTAACGAGCTGAGATTAGGAGCACACTCTTAAAGGGAGTGCTCCTAATCTCAGCTTGTTACCTGTATAAAAGACACCTGTCCACAGAAGCAATCAATCAATCAGATTCCAAACTCTCCACCATGGCCAAGACCAAAGAGCTCTCCAAGGATGTCAGGGACAAGATTGTAGACCTATACAAGGCTGGAATGGGCTACAAGACCATCGCCAAGCAACTTGGTGAAAAGGTGACAACAGTTGGTGCAATTATTCGCAAATGGAAGAAACACAAAAGAACTGTCAATCTCCCTCGGCCTGGGGCTCCATGCAAGATCTCACCTCGTGGAGTTGCAATGATCATGAGAACGGTAAGGAATCAGCCCAGAAGTACACGGCAGGATCTTGTTAATGATCTCAAGGCAGCTGGGACCATAGTCACCAAGAAAACAATTGGTAACACACTATGCCGTGAAGGACTGAAATCCTGCTGCACCCGGAAGGTCCCCCTGCTCAAGAAAGCACATATACAGGGCCGTTTAAAGTTTGCCAATGAACATCTGAATGATTCAGAGGAGAACTGGGTGAAAGTGTTGTGATCAGATGAGACCATCAAAGGGACGATGGACGGCGCCATGTACCGTCAAATCTTGGGTGAAAACCTTCCATCAGCCAGGGCATTGAAAATGGGTCGTGGGTGGGTCTTCCAGCATGACAATGACCCAAAACACACGGCCAAGGCAACAAAGGAGTGGCTCAAGAAGAAGCACATTAAGGTCCTGGAGTGGCCTAGCCAGTCTCAGACCTTAATCCCATAGAAAATATGTGGAGGGAGCTGAAGGTTCGAGTTGCCAAACGTTAGGCTCGAAACCTTAATGACTTGGAGAAGATCTGCAAAGAGGAGTGAGACAAAATCCCTCCTGAGATGTGTGCAAACCTGGTGGCCAACTACAAGAAACATCTGACCTCTGTGATTGCCAACATGGGTTTTGCCACCAAGTACTAAGTCATGTTTTGCAGAGGAGTCAAATACTTATTTCCCTCATTAAAATGCACATTAATTTATAACATTTTTGACATGCGTTTTTCTGGATTTTTTTGTTGTTATTCTGTCTCTCACTGTTCAAATAAAACCTACCATTAAAATTATAGACTGATCATGTCTTTGTCAGTAGGCAAACGTACAAATCAGCAGGGGATCAAATACTTTTTTCCCTCACTGTATCCACTCACTGACTGTAAGTTGCTCTGGATAAGAGCGTCTGTTAAATGACTGTAAATGTAATGTTCTCTTTATTTCTCCCTTTACTGTAGGACAAGGGGTTCAGACTCTCTCACTAGGACCAAGTCCGGCCCTTTTCTGTCGGTACGTTTATTTGCTTATACCCTAACTTTCACACATCTAGATGGCATGGCTGGGTGGGTGTAGAGCCAGAGACAGCAAGGGTTCAAACTTTAGAACCCAGTTCCTACATTTGAATATAAAAATTGATTTTATCAAACAAAACTGCTCCATTTTATCTCTGGGACCCTCAGGATGACAAATCAGAGCAATATTACTGAATGTAAGTACATTATTTACCTTCAGAGGTGAATGTATCAAAGTGTTTGGTTGTTGTGCAGTCTCCTCAAACAATAGCATGGTATTTTTTCACAGTAATAGCTACTGTAAATTGGACAGTGCAGTTGGATTAACAAGGATTTATGCTTTCTGCCCATATAAGACATGTCTGTCCTGGAAAGTTTTCTGTTACTTACAACATTCACCCTATCTAATTAAAAAGCTCCTGAGTACTTTAAGGGCTGCTTAACTCCCACCTTGATACCATTTGTACTAGGGCTTTACCAGACAAAAATACATCTTGGTCGACCAAGAGTTGTCCGTTTTTTTAATCAATCGATTGGTAGAAAAAATTGTATGTTTATTTTTCCATATATAGACACATCCTATGTGTTTTAATTAAATCAACTATATTCACTGAGCTTGTCTGATGCTTTAAGCACACTGTTTGGTGAAATAATTAAGACACAGAAATGACTAGAGGGAGTCAGACCAGCAATTGATTTGATTGTGACGGGCCGGGCTCAGACTTGCTGCGCTGTGTTAAAAAAAGACAGTGAGTGACTGTGTGACTAGCACTAGTTGTCTCTCTCTCCTCCCTGCAGCAGCGACCACCTCAGTGTTTATCGCGCTGTCCGTGTTGCTGAAGCTGCAACACATTTACAGACATTTCTGACTGAAAAGTTCTGTTACCGAAATCCATCATTTGTTTAGAAAAAACATTCCCTATTCCCTCAACACTTGCTCTCTTTACGTTACACATATATGCATGGCATGCACGTGACCAACAGGGCCTGACCTATAGCATATCATAATCACATCAATAAATTGGTTATAACAAACTCTGAACACCGCATGAGCAAAATGGATGCTGTTAGATTACAATATAATTTTTCTAACCGTTTGGAACAATGCAAACAACAGTAAATAAATGATAAGCGTACCAGAGAGTCTGTTGTAAAGTTTTTTTAAGCCTTTATTACAGCAAAGACTAAAAACTGTCGTATTCATTTGTGAACGCAATTTACGAAATGGACAGTTTATTTATTGTTTAAGCTAATTATTCAAGGCTCGCTTTATGTTATTTTAAAACTAAAATGCTTGATTGCATTTCAAATCATGAATGACTCGTATGCTGTGTGATGACATGAACGAACGAATGAATGATTGATTGATACAGTAGCCTTTATACTGTAAGTATTTAAATATAGGCCTAATTAAGTTTGTATTAAGACTAAAGAGGTTGCACTCTTAGGCCTAAAGCTCAAGGGTGGTTATACAAGGATGTTATACTGAGCCTACTAATGATAATGACATTACTTATTGTTATAATAATGATCATAATAATAATAGTAATATTAACAATAAGAAGGAGATCAAGAAAAAGGGGCATTATTATTATGAATATTATTTTTCTGACAGTTTGGAACAGTGTAAACAATACAAAATAAATCATAAATACAGTGGCTTGCAAAAGTATTCACCCCCATGGCATTTTTCCTGTTTTCTTGCCTTACATGATTTTTGGGGGGTTTGTATCATTTATTGTGAAACAAACAAGAAATAAGACCAAAAAAACAGAACTTGAGCGTGCATAACTATTCACCCCCCCAAAGTCCAATACTTTGTAGAGTCACCTTTTGCAGCAATTACAGCTGCAAGTCTCTTGGGGTATGTTTCTATAAGCTTGGCACATCTAGCCTGGGATTTTTGCCCATTCTTCAAGGCAAAACTGCTCCAGCTCCTTCAAGTTGGATGGGTTCCGCTGGTGTACAGCAATATTTAAGTCATACCACAGATTCTCAATTGGATTGAGGTCTGGGCTTTGACTAGACATTTACATTTTAATCCTTAAACCACTCGAGTGTTGCTTTAGCAGTATGCTTATGGTCATTGTCCTGCTGGAAGGTGAACCTCCATCCCAGTCTCAAATCTCTGGAAGACTGAAACAGGTATCCCGCAAGAATTTATCTTCCCTGTATTTAGCACCATCCATCATTCCTTCAATTCTGACCAGTTTCCCAGTCCCTGCCGATGAAAAACATTTTACATTTACATTTTAGTAATTAAGCAGACGCTCTTATCCAGAGTGCATAAATTTTTTCATACTGCATGATGCTGCCACCACCATGCTTCACTGTGGGGATGGTGTTCTCGGGGTGATGAGAGGTGATGGGTTTGCGCCAGACAAAGCGTTTTCCTTGATGGCCAAAAAGCTCAATTTTAGTCTCATCTGACCAGAGTACCTTCTTCCATATGTTTGGGGAGTCTCCCACATGCCTTTTGGCGAACACCAAACGTGTTTGCTTATTTTTCTCTTAAAGCAACGGCTTTTTTCTGGCCACTCTTCCATAAAGCCCAGCTCTGTGGAGTGTACGGCTTAAAGTGGTCATATGGACAGATACTCCAATCTCCGCTGTGGAGCTTTGCAGCTCCTTCAGGGTTATCTTTGGTCTCTTTGTTGCCTCTGATTAATGCCCTCCTTGCCTAGTCCGTGAGTTTTGGTGGGCGGCCCTCTCTTGGCAGGTTTGTTGTTATTTTTTAATAATGGCTTTAATGGTGCTCCGTGGGATGTTCAAAGTTTCGGATATTTTTTTATAACCCAAACCTGATCTGTACTTCTCCACAACTTTGTCTCTGACCTGTTTGGAGAGCTCCTTGGTCTTCATGGTGCCGCTTGCTTGGTGATGCCCCTTGCTTAGTGGTGTTGCAGACTCTGGGATCTTTCAGAACAGGTGTATATATACTGAGATCATGTGACAGATCATGTGACACTTAGATTGCACACAGGTGGACTTTATTTAACTAATTATGTGACTTCTGAAGGTAATTGGTTGCACCAGATCTTATTTAGGGGCTTCATAGCAAAGGGTGTGAATACATATGCACGCACCACTTTTCCGTTATTTATTTTTTAGAATCTTTTGAAACAAGTTATTTTTTTCATTTCACTTCACCAATTTGGACTATTTTGTGTATGTCCATTACATGAAATCCAAATAAAAATCTATTTAAATTACAGGTTGTAATGCAACAAAATAGGAAAAACGCCAAGGGGGATGAATACTTTTGCAAGGCACTGTAATACCAGAGAGGTTGTTATAATGAAAAAAAAGTTTAAAGCCTTTATTACAGCAAAGCAAAGATTAAAAACTTGTGAAATTGTTTACTTCAGTAAGCTATTAAACAAGCACTACAACAGGCAACAGAACAGGCTCTGTCTTATTTCTGTAGATGTACAGTGCCTTCAGAAAGTATACAAATCCTTGACTTTTTCCACATTTTGTTAGGTTACAGCCTCATTCAAAATGTATTAAATCTTTTTTTTCCCCCTCATCAATCAACACACAATACCTCATAATGACAAAGCAAAAACAGGTTTTTAGAAATGTTGGCTAATATCACATTTACATAAGTATTCAGACCCTTTACTCAGTACTTTGTTGAAGCACCTTTGGCAGCGATTACAGCCTTGAGTCTTCTTGGGTGTGACGCTACAAGCTTGGCGCACCTGTATTTGGGGAGTTTCTCCCATTCTTCTCTGCAGATCCTCTCCAGCTCTGTCAGGTTGGATGGGGAGCGTTGCTGTACAGCTATTTTCAGATCTCTCTAGAGATGTTAGTTCGATTTCAAGTCCGGGCTCTGGCTGGGCCACTCAAGGACATTCAGAGACTTGTCCCGAAGCCACTCCTGCATTGTCTTGGCTGTGTGGGTTGTTGTCCTGTTGGAAGGTGTAACTTCACCCCAGTCTGAGGTCCTGAGCACTCTGGAGCAGGTTTTCATTAAATATCTCTCTGTACTTTACTCCGTTAATCTTTGCCTCAATCCTGACTAGTCTCCCTGTCCCTGTCGCTGAAAAACATCCCCACAGCATGATGCTGCCACCACCATGCTTCACTGCAGAGATGGTGCCAGGTTTCCTCCAGACGTGACACTGGCATTCAGGCCAAAGAGTTCAATCTTGGTTTCATCAGACGAGAGAATCTTGTTTCTCATGGTCTGAGAGTCTATAGGTGCCTTTTGGCAAACTCCAAGCGGGCTGTCATGTGCCTTTTACTGAGGAGTTGCTTCCGTCTGGCCACTCTACCATAAAGGCCTGATTGGTGGAGTGCTGCAGAGATGGTTGTCTTTCTGGAAGGTTCTCCCATCTCCACAGAGGAACTCTAGAGCTCTGTCAGAGTGACCAAGTGTCACCTCCCTGACCAAGGCCCTTCTCCCCCGATTGCTCAGTTTGGCTGGGCGGCCAGCTCTAGGAAGAGTCTTGATGGTTCCAAACTTCTTCCATTTAACAATGATGGAGGCCATTGTGTTCTTGGGGATCTTCAATGCTGTAGACATTTTTTGGTACCCTTCCCCAGGTCTGTGCCTCGACACAATCCTGTCTCGGAGTTCTACGGACAATTCCTTTGACCTCATGGCTTGGTTTTTGCTCTGACATGCACTGTCAACTTTGGGACCTTATATAGACCCGTGTGTGCCTTTCCAAATCATGTCCAATCAGTTGAACTTACCACAGGTGGACTCCAATCAAGTTGTAGAAAATCTCATTGATGATCAATTGAAACAGGATGCACCTTAGCTCAATTTCGAGTCTCATAGCAAAGAGCCTGAATACTTATGTAAATAAGGTATTTGTTTTTTATTTTTAATACATTTGCAAAATTTTCTACAAAAACAGTTTTTGCTTTGTCATTATGGGGTATTGTGTGTAGATTGTTTTATGTAAGCCATTTTAGAATAAAATGGCACTGTATATGGATGATTTATAAAGCTGGGGTTTTGTCTCTCTGTACACTTTTCTTAGACGATAAGGCAAGGGCTGTTTTCTCAGCTCCTCATTCTGCTGCTGCATCTTCTGCATTGTTCTCAAAGCTGGTTAACTTTGCTATTATGCACATAGCAACATGGTCTAGGAAAAGGCACCAATTCAACAGCGCACTGATGTGTGACATGATGAGGTTGGACACAGGAGAATAGACCAAACGAGGAATCAGTTGTAGTAAACGTAAATACTTTACTGAGTATAGGTTACAGCAGGATTACAGTAATGTTGTGAAAACAGCAAACACTAGAACTAGAAAACTTACTCAGGAGGCAACCACACATGACAAACGAATCAAGTTACTGCAAAGGGAAACAGAAAACACACCTCTCTTAAAGGGGAACTCGTAATTAGAAAATAGAAAAAACCTGAGTGTCATTATAGTCTCTAGGACAGTCTCTGTCGCCCTCTGATGACAGGTTGAACCATGACATGACGTGTTTCAGAACTGCGGACAGCGACCACTATCCAACGCGGGAGAAAGTGCATTTGTTATTGTAGTATCTAGACAATTTATGACTTTGCTGATGTTTGCAAATGGTGTGTTAGAGGAAGTCTGTTATGTGGAGGACAGGGATTGGTCTGTAGGGGAAACCACCCATATCAGGTTACATAGGATATATATACCTTGGTTGGGACAAAGGACGGGGAGAAACAACATATTAGAGATTGGGCTGGTTGTTCTCCGGATTTTCTGCAGAAATCTGTAAATTGACGCTGAAAGTAAAGATGTAATAAACAATTATAATCGAGGACAGTGTCAGCGGATTTCTTGTCATCACAGCATCTCAGCATCGTTCTCGATACTACATTAATGGCGACGAGGATGCCCACCCAGGGACGCTACATTAATGGCGACGAGGTATTTGGGCCGTGTTGCGTCTTTTCTCAGCGTTCCATTCATGGGCGCCGAGCTGACTCTCGCTCCAGAGTCCGGCAGATAAGGGTGAGTTTTCTCACCACTTTGGGCACTGGTCAGTTCGTGTGTCCGTGTGTGTGCGTTGGATGAATGCACCGTTAAGAACTTGCGTGTGCACTTTGCTGTTATTTGCTGTGTGATGAGAATCCGTTCTAAATTTCTAAATTTGTTTGCGTTGAAAACAACGCAAACAGGGGGGAGTGTCTATAGGAATTGATAACACTGGACACCGGGATATTTGGAAAATTTAAAAAGAATAGAAGGAAGGAATAAGGCCAAGGAAAAATGTATACAAATTAGGACGTCGTTGATCTAGGAAAGCCCTCAAACGAGGCGATCATTAGGATGGGCCGAAAATCCTGAAAACTCACTAGGTTGATTTTTTAGGTCAGTTCTGGGGACTGGAGATTGTGGTAGATACATTCGGTTGCAAGTTACCCCTCGACTTATAGTTGATGAGGTATATGTTTGAAGTAACCTCTCATTGAATATCTGCAAACTCGAGGTAGCATAAATTTAGGAAGGAACAATGAAAAATAAGGAACGACGGTAGCATGCTTTAGAGGACCGTAGGAATGGATACATTCCTCTTGAATTGTGTGTCGACTAGGGCTATGACAACAGGGGTTTTAGTTTTTTGTAAGGAAAGATGTTAGTTAAGGTAAAAATCTTATGAGTCTCTATAAAAAGAGAACGTTTAATAACTGTTAAACGATTAGGAGCCTACAGGGAGGATTTTAAGAGTGTATAGAGATGTTTTGTAATGTATAAGAAAATAACTATACATCTGCAGATTAGGATAAGTGAAGTTAAGAAACTTCAAAGTAGAATTTGTGTTCTATGTTTTGTGTTGGTTTGTGAGTTCTGTTAAGTGTTACTGTTTGTCTGTGTTGGGGGAAATAACGGAGGGACAGCTGGTCTGTCTACTTTCTGTTGTTTAGCTGGGAGAGAGCTGCTTGGGAGCTCCCTCACTCTGAAATCGCACTGGTGAATGAACTGCGCATGCGTGGGATTTTATGAGTTGAGGAAGTTGAAGGAAGGAGAAGAATAGAAGAGATTTGATCTCTGATGAAAGTGAAGATGGAGAAAGCGATGAAGATTTGGAGATTAAAGGTGCTTCATGTTCAAGAGGATTTTATTCTACAATGATTAGCACAGAAGAAATAGAAAGAGATATAGATCATATAGCCCATCAAGTGGATCTGTACAGGAAAAAGGTACACAACCAGAAAGAACAGGACCAAGAAACTCTCAGAAAACTCAATGAAATACAACTGGTGGAGAATAAGAAGGAGAAGAAATAAGCTTTGGTTATGAAGAATCAGTGTGCACCAAATCAACAATCACTGCCACAGCTTCAACTGGACCAGTTCCAACTGCAATTGTACCAGCCACAACTAGTGGTACAAGTTGTTTCATATCCATAGCCAGTTTCTGGACAGACACAGAATTGGAGAGGAAGAGGACGAGAAGACTTAGGAAGAGGAAGAGGAGGAAGATTTAAGCCATACTTCCAGCAATCTTCAGAAGTGTGTTATGATTGTGGACAGGTTGGTGACTTTGCGGTGAGTGTAATGGGCCAGGAGGAAACACCAGAGGGAATTTCAGAGGAAGATAAAGGGGCAAGTCAAGATCATCTGGAGGACAGGTGAACCCTTATAGGGGCCCGGAGCAAGGATTCTAGGGGTGCCCAGAAGATCCGAAAGGGGGGTGTCAGCTGGTAGCATCAGGACGGGAAAAATATCCTACAATTGAGGTGAAAATAAACAACCGACCATTGGAAGTGATGGTGGATAGTGGAGCTGATTTTATCTGTGTTGGGCCTGAAGATGTTACACATCTCACTATGTCAAATCAACTAATTAGGACAGGGATTTGAGGGAGTGAAACAGTTGTTTGCTCTTAAGGAACCAATTGAGCTCTGCTATGAAAATCAGAAAATTACAATACCCATACTGGTATCAGAACATACACCTATTGCATTGTTGGGAAGAGATGCATTGTGTAAGTTGAACTGTACAATAAAATGTACACCAGCCGGCTGTCTGGTAGAAGTGCCAAAGGAAAAGGTTTACCAATTGTTGATGATGACAGAGATGGATTCTTCTACAGTATTCTGGATTGGAAATCTCAGTGAAGATTTTTTGAAGCAGGCTAAGATATGGGAGAAATTTATTGGGGAAAATATGCCAGATGCGAGGCTTCTGGAATATCAATTTCATTGTATGCTCAAGTATTTCAAGAATGCTGCCCAATATAACTCAGAGGAATGGTTGAGTCATCAACCAAAGAAAGTTCAACTCAGCTCATGTTGAATAATTTTAGGACCACAAGGAGCAGCTATGAAGATAAACATAGACGATTATCTGGATAAAGAATTTGAGATTGAGAAGAGTGTGCCACATGTGACCTTGTTGGTTTCTGAAGGCTATAAGTAGAAGCAAATAGGAGAAATTATGACAGAAGCAGAGAAAGTTGTTTTTGTACTGATGAAAGAGAATTTGGCGATTTGGAGGAGTGAAGATCAGCGATTTCTCAAAATAATGATTTCGGCTCAAGAACAAGGAGAGTCATAAGCTGTATGGATGACACATTAATCTATTTGCAGTGTGAAGATGGATTAAGACCCTATGAAAGAGGAGATGTTGCAACAAGTTCAAGAATGTTTGTGGTCTCAAAGTAGAACCAATATTGGACTTGTGAAATCAGCCCAATTGAGGTGAAAGTTGAACTTCAACCAGGAGCCAGACCTCCTTGGAAGAATCAGTATCCATTGAAAGATTAAGCAATCGAAGGGATTGAACCAGAAATTGAAGGACTTTCGAAAGCAGGTGTTTTGAGGACAGTGAAAAAATCCTCAGAGTAACAATCCTTTGTTGTCTTTGGAGAAACCATGAGGGGTTGATAGTAGCGCCTCTAGACCTATTAGGTCTGATGATGTAGGAAGCTATGGGTTAGCTAATGTTGTATGGGGGGAGGTTAGGAGAAAGATCACAAAGGAGTATGGTTTTTGGGAACCATATTTGCTTGAATAGGTTGACTATGTCATAGGCAGGTGCACAATCTGTCTGAAAAATAATGTTTACAGGGGTGTGACTGTTATTCTTGGTTACATTCCTACACCAAGAGGTGCATAGGATGTCCAACTAAGCTAAAATATGCTCAATCGATTGCCAAGTTTTTGTGTAAAGAAGTCATAAGCAGGTGGGGACTACCCGATCGAAATATCCTCAAATTAGTGGGAAGGAGAATTTGTGGATAAATCAGTGAAATGGTTTTTGAAAAAATTGGAGAAAAAGTCAGACTAAAAAAAGTTATGAAAACTAGGGTTGAAGGAACTCTAGGACAGTCAGCTCAGCTTCAATGTAAGTGCGAGAGAGAGAACAGTGGTGAAGGGAAATTTAGAGTTCAGTGGGAAGATAGATATGAGAGGAGTTTAGATCTGTTAGGAGCAGTTGCATTGAGAAAGTATGCGTTGCTGAATGATAAGAGAAGAATGAAGATTGAGGGTGATTGTAGTCTCTATGTGTACAATTCCCAGCAGGAGGATCAAGGTGATTATAAATGTATTTTTTATAATCAACAGTTTGAAAGTGAGGGATTAGAGTTGGGACTGAGAGTTAATGTAGTGAGACTGGTGGTGATAGATGGAAATATAGGTGAGAAGAAGTGTTGTTATCAGGACCAGAAGTAGAAGCTGTTTCATCTAGTCAAATGAAGTATATTTTGTACAACGATATGAAGTGGAAGAGGGTTATGAGTGATTGCTCACTTATTTTGCGTAATGTTACATGGAAAGATCAGGGAGAATATATGTGTACTTATTTAGAGCAAGCGTTAAAATTTGTTTCCGGTTAAGAATTATTGGTTAAAAGGCTATGTAACTCTTAAGGTGACGCTTATGATGGAAGATTTTGTCTGTTGAAGCTTCCACAGTCACCAAAGGAGTTCAGGAGCAGTATATTACAACAGTAAATAATACACAGAGGATATCTGTAACTTTGCAACTGGAAATAATTAAGAGTGTTAATACATCAACTAAAGCAACTATTTTAACAGTAACTTTGAAAGAGATTAATGTTTAGATGACAATAGTAAATTTAGGAAATGTGACACAGACACCAACAACAACTTTTCTGAAACTAAAGGATGTAGTAAGAGTGACTCAGAAGTTTATGATACGGATGGAGAGTGCTGTGAATGGTAGTAAGGATAGTGTTGAAATAGGAGAGCAGATGGTAGTAGAGAATGATGTAGATTCATCTGAAATAGTGAAGAATACTATCCTGGAGGTAAAGGATGAGTTCTTTAATTTTGACTGAAGACAAGCAGATATATCTGATCAATACCGCTCGTTAGGGAAGAGAGAAATTAAATGGAAGGCATATGGATTTGATTCTTCTGTTTTGCAAATTAAAGATGGATGGGCAGGTAGGAATCTATGGTTCCAGCAGTTAACTCATTCTGTAAGATCAGTGAGGAATCTTGAGGGTCCATGTCTGTTGAGAATTCCAGCAGGAGGCACATGGGGTTGAATCTTAGAGAAGGTAGCTCAACCTCTATTAAGTATGTGTCAATCTTGTGCTTTATCGTGGCTGTTGTATCAGCAACAATCATTAACAGATACAATAATGTCGTTGTGGAAGCATTTGTTTAGGCCTAGGTTTAAGTGTTCTTGGTTAAATGAATTACCCTATGTGAATTTGTTAGATTGGAGGGAAAATCAGTTAACAGTGATTACTGAAGCATTGGAGGTGAAACCCGTGAGGGCTAAAAGCTGTTTTTGTTAAAATAAAACATATGATGGAAAGGGGATGTTTAGGGGAATATCAGATTGTGATGATTATATGATGACTTTGGGTAAGCATGAACGTAAGGTTAGTAATGAGAAATATAATGTAACTTTTATGTTCCAGTTAGTAAGAAGAGCAGGACTTTGATGGTGAAAGATCAGCTTTTGCATGGCAATGTGACTATTGGGAATTTTAGAAACATCTGGGGTTTGTGGTGATAAAGAGCATATATATTCTTACCCTATGGATGGACAGGATGTTGTTATATGTCGATGTTGAAGCTTCCATATGAGGTTTTTACCATTCAAAGAGGGGAAGCACCGGACACAGATAAATCTGATTCTAGGTTTGGAAATAGGGTGAAAAGGGTAATGAAGAAATGTCATAGTCTGGAAGCTGTCAATGGGGCTGATGTGGATGCGGTGTTGGAGTCAGGCGCAGGACACGGAAGCTCAGTCAAACAGACTTTACTAGTCAAATATACAATACAAAAATAAACGGGCCTCAAACACTGGAGGCGAGCGATTACGCAAGCAGTGCGTAAAACACTAACTAAATGAGCACAAAACTCTGACATCAACGTATAGGCGGACAACAACACACAATCTCACATACTCAAAGCAGAAAACTTATAGGACACATAATTAGACACAAACGGACACAGGTGCAACAGACAGACCAAACCAAACAAACATCGAAACATCCAACGGTGGTAGCTAGTACTCCGGGGACGACGAACGCCGAAGCCTGCCCGAGCAAGGAGGAGGAGCAGCCTCGGCAGAACCCGTGACAGTACCCCCCCCTTGACGCGCGGCTCCAGCCGTGCGCCGACCCCGGCCTCGGGGACGACCAGGAGGACGCGGAGCAGGGCGCGTGGGATGACCACGTTGGAACTCAGTCAGGAGGGATGGATCTAGGATATCTCTCCTAGGCACCCAGCACCGTTCCTCCGGGCCGTACCCCTCCCACTCCACGAGATACTGGAGACCCCCCATCCGACGTCTCGAATCCAAGATGGTCCGGACCGTGTACGCCGGAGCTCCCTCGATGTCCAGTGGGGGCGGGGGGGTCTCTCCTATCTCACCTTCCTGGAGTGGACCAGCTACCACCGGCCTGAGAAGAGACACATGGAACGAGGGGTTAATATTCTTATAATCAATAGGCAGTTGTAACCTGTAACACACCTCGTTCAATCTCCTCAGGACTTTAAAAGGCCCCACAAACCGCCGACCCAGCTTCCGGCAGGGCAGGCGGAGGGGCAGGTTTCGAGTTGAGAGCCAGACTCGATCTCCAGGGGCGTATACTGGACCCTCACTGCGGTGGAGATTGGCGCTCGCCTTCTGTCGACGGATGGCCCGCTGCAGATGGACGTGTGCAGCGTTCCACGTCTCCTCCGAGCGCCGAACCCACTCATCCACTGCAGGAGCCTCGATCTGGCTCTGGTGCCATGGTGCCAGAACCGGCTGATACCCTAACACACACTGGAAAGGGGTTAGATTGGTGGAGGAGTGGCGGAGAGAGTTCTGTGCCATCTCTGCACAGGGGATATACCTTGACCACTCCTCCGGCCGGCCCTGGCAATAGGACCTCAGAAACCTACCCACATCCTGGTTAACTCGTTCTACCTGCCCATTGCTCTCTGGGTGGTAACCCGAGGTAAGGCTCACCGAGACCCCCAAGCGTTCCATGAACGCCCTCCAGACTCTGGAGGTGAACTGGGGACCTCGGTCAGACACTATATCCTCGGGAACCCCGTAGTGCCGGAAGACGTGGGTAAATAGTGCCTCAGCGGTCTGTAGGGCAGTAGGGAGACCCGGCATTGGGAGGAGACGACAGGACTTAGAAAACCGATCCACAACGACCAAAATGGTGGTATTCCTCTGGGAGGGGGGAAGGTCGGTCACAAAGTCCACCGAGAGGTGAGACCATGGTCGTTGTGGAACGGGCAGGGGATGTAACTTCCCCCTGGGCAGGTGTCTAAGCGCCTTACACTGGGCGCACACCGAGCAGGAGGAGACATAAACCCTCACATCCCTAGCTAACGTTGGTCACCAGTATTTCACGCTAAGGCAGTGCACTCTCCGGCCAATACCTGGATGTCCAGAGGAGGGTGACGTATGAGCCCAATAAATAAGCCGATCACGAAACTCGAGCAGAACGTACGTCCGCCCCACAGGACACTCTGGGGGAGTAGGGTCGGTACGTAACGCCCGCTCGATCTCCGCATCGACCTCCCACACCACCGGAGCCACCAGACAAGACTCCGGCAGTATGGGAGTGGGCTCAATGGACCTCTCCTCTGTGTCATACCGCCGGGACAGGGCGTCTGCCTTACCGTTCTGGGACCCTGGGATGTACGTTATTTTAAAAATGAACTGGGTTAGAAACATATTCCACCTAGCCTGACGAGGGTTTAATCTCCTAGCTGCCCGGATGTACTCCAGGTTACGGTGGTCAGTCAGAATGAGGAAAGGGTGTTGAGCCCCCTCAAGCCAATGCCTCCACACCTTTAGGGCCTGAACCACGGCTAACAGCTCCCTGTCCCCTACGTCATAATTTCGCTCCGCCGGGCTGAGCTTCTTAGAATAGAACGCACAGGGGCGGTGTTTAGGTGGCGTGCCGGACCGTTGCGACAGTACTGCCCCAATACCGGCCTCTGACGCGTCCACCTCTACTTGGAATGGTAAAGCGGGGTCCGGATGCGCCAGCACCAGAGCCGAAGTGAACGAGTTCTTCAGTTTAACAAAAGCCCTGTCCGCTTCAGCTGACCACTGCAAACGCACCGGACCCCCCTTCAGCAGGGACGTAATGGGAGCTGCCACCTGTCCAAAGCCCCGGATAAACCTCCGGTAGTAATTAGCAAAACCCCAAAACTGCTGCACCTCTTTAACAGTGGTTGGAGTTTGCCAATTACGCATGGCAGACACACGGTCAACCTCAATCTTCACCCCTGACGCGGACAACAGATAACCCAAAAAGGAGATGGACTCCTGGAAAAACAAACATTTCTCTGCCTTGACATACAAGTCATGCTCCAACAGCCTCCCCAACACTCGGCGCACCAGGGCTACATGCTCGGCTCGTGTAGAAGAGTACACTAGGATGTCGTCGATGTACACCACAACACCCTGCCCATGCATGTCCCGGAAGATCTCGTCCACAAAGGATTGGAAGACTGAAGGAGCATTCATTAACCCGTATGGCATGACGAGATACTCGTAATGACCCGAGGTGGTGCTAAATGCTGTTTTCCATTCATCCCCCTCCCTAATGCGCACCAGGTTGTACGCGCTCCTGAGATCCAACTTTGTGAAGAACCGCGCTCCGCGTAATGATTTGTTTTGCTGAACACGAGTGCTAAATCCTCATACTCAGGGGGAATGTGCATTGCGGGCACTTGGTTCGGACTCTTCACCGAGGTCGCCCCCACGGAAACACCTAGACATCTCCCTACACACTGGGCAGACCACTCCATGAGAGCCCTCTGTTGCCACGAAATGGTAGGATCATGGGCGATTAACCAGGGAAGCCCCAGCACCACGGGATACGCAGGAGAGTCGATCAGATATAACTGAATGGTCTCCTCATGACCCCCCTGCGTATTCATCTTAAGTGGTGCTGTGACTTCTCTAATCAACCCCGATCCCAGCGGCCGGCTATCTAGGGCATGGACAGGGAAGGGAGCATCAACAGGCAGGAGGGGAATCCCTAACCTTAAACAAAATTTACGATCAACAAAATTCCCAGCTGCGCCTGAATCGACTAGCGCCTTATGCTGGGAACGAGGTGCCACCTGTGGAAATCTTACAGGTATACACATGTGAACAACAGAGAGCTCTGGGTAAGTGGGGCGCCTACTCACCTGAAATGACTCCCCAGTGCGTGACCTGTTGTTCCCTCTCCCTGGAGACCCTCCCCAGCACCTAGCCGCAGTGTGCCCTCCACGGCCTCAGTTGGTGCAGGGGACGGCCCCCCTCGGGTTCTATCTCCTCCTCTCTCTAGCGCCAGCACCCCCGAGCTCCATAGGGATCGGCTCAGAGGTGCTGGAGGATGGAATGGACGGCCCCCATTCGGGACGTCCGCGGGTAGCCAGCAGGGTATCGAGACAGATGGACATGTCCACCAACTGGTCGAAAGATAAGTTGGTGTCCCTGCAGGCCAGCTCACGACGAACGTCCTCACTAAGACTGCATCGATAATGGTCGATGAGGGCCCTCTCATTCCACCCTGCATCCGCCGCTAGAGTCCGGAACTCCAGGGCGAACTCCTGTGCGCTCCTCTTCCCCTGTCGGAGGTGGAACAGACGCTCCCCCGCCGCTTTCCCCTCAGGTGGATGGTCGAAAACTGCCCTGAAGCGGCGGGAGAACTCCGCGTAGGTGATGGTGGCGGCGTCTATTCCCCTCCATTCGGCGTTGGCCCACTCCAACGCCTTGCCGGAGAGACAGGAGATGAGGGCGGAGACGCTCTCGTATCCCGAGGGCGCCGGGTGTATGGTGGCCAGGTAGAGTTCCACCTGCAGGAGGAACCCCTGACACCCGGCTGCGGTGCCATCATACGCCTTCGGGAGCGAGAGCCGAATTCCACTGGGTTCCGGTGCTGGGATGGGAGGACTGGCCGATGGTGATGGTAAGGTGGGCGGAGGTGTGGGCACCTCTCTAGTTACCAATCGGCGCAGAGTGTTCGTCACCTCATTCATGGCGGACCCGAGTTGCCGGATCATGGCGTCTTGCTCGCTGATCCGATCCTCCAGCGACTTGGGTGCCGCCGCTGCTCCTGCTGACTCCATGAGTGGTGTGTTGTTCTGTCAATGGGGCTGATGTGGATGCGGTGTTGGAGTCAGGCGCAGGACACGGAAGCTCAGTCAAACAGACTTTACTAGTCAAATATACAATACAAAAATAAACGGGCCTCAATCACTGGAGGCGAGCGATTACGCAAGCAGTGCGTAAAACACTAACTAAATGAGCACAAAACTCTGACATCAACGTATAGGCGGACAACAACACACAATCTCACATACACAAAGCAGAAAACTTATAGGACACATAATTAGACACAAACGGACACAGGTGCAACAGACAGACCAAACCAAACAAACATCGAAACATCCAACGGTGGTAGCTAGTACTCCGGGGACGACGAACACCGAAGCCTGCCCGAGCAAGGAGGAGGAGCAGCCTCGGCAGAACCCGTGACAGAAGCCTACCATTGGAGGATAAGTCTAGGAGAGAAGTGGGGACTTGGACTGTTTCCATGGTATGGTGTAACATTTTTGGCAGATCACATTGATAATATTGCCTATACTTTGCAGGGTTTTGCAAATGAAATGATAAGAGGGTTTAACCTTCTGTCAAATACTCAAAGAAGTCACAGACTGAAGCTGTTGAAACATGACATGGCTCTTGACTATATTTTAGCAAAACAAGGTGGATTATGTTTGGCTATGAACTTGACGGGGGATGATTGTTATACTTTGATCATATACTTTGATAGTTCCGATAATATCACTAGTGTTATAGATGCATTGAAGAATATAAGGGATGCGTTTGGTAGATCTGAAGGAGCTGGATGGTCAGCGAAGGCTTGGTTGCAAGATCAGTTAGGCTCAGTGGGAGCAGTGATAGTTCAGATTTTAGTAGGAGCTCTTATAGCGCTGTGTGTGATGTTTTGCTTTTGTACTTAGTTATTGACTTTTGCGAAGGCTATGATATTGAGATGGGTTGGAGTTGTGATGCCTGGAGAAAACACTCAGATGCAGTTGTTAACTGTTACTGATCTAGATGGAGATGAACAAGTGGGACTGGATGGAGTATTGATGGATAGATATCAATTTTGAATATCCAATCATTTTTCACATGTTTTTACATATTATTGTGATATTTTGTATTTTGTTATGAATCAAAGGGGGGAAATGGAATGTGATTAATTTTATATATCAATTTTTATATTATTGTTGATATTGATGTTTTAATTTGCATGTGTTGTTTTGCAAAAGATACTGTTTGGTGTTTTCTTTTCTTCCAGAAGCATATGGGGGAATGTGTAGAGGGGATTCAAATACTCAAACATGGACAATATGAATGGACTGGAGGAAGTGGAACACGGAAAGTGTGGAAATGTTCAGATTCCATCATCAACGTTTCATTGTCGAAACTGCTGAGGAGATGAAGTGTAGTGGACTACATTCCAGTGTCTGCAATGATATATAGACATATTTGCATGTGTAATACATAATTTGTGTCATATTCTGTCACGCCCTGGCTCTAGGGACTATTTTATGTTGAGCCAGGGTGTGTAGTGTCTATGTGTTGTGTTCTATGTTCACGATCTAGTTTATGTGTTTCTATGTTGGCCGGGGTGGTTCTCAATCAGAGGCAACGTGAATCAGCTGTTGCTTGTTGTCTCTGATTGGGAACCATACTTAGGCAGCCTATTGTGCAATTGTCTTTCGTGGGATCTTGTTCCGTGTAGGTTTGTGTATGTTACCGAGGACTTCACGTATCGTTTTGTTGTTTTTGTTCGTGTGGTGAATTATAATAAAGTATGTACTCATATCACGCTGCGCCTTGGTCCGCTCCTTTTGACGATCGTGACAGAAGATCCCACCAATACTGGACCAAGCAGCGTGTCCAGGAGCACACACAGGAGGTAACGTTAGTGGATGTCCTCCTCGGATGGGGGCAGATTACGGAGGAGGAGGCCGTCCGTTACCGGAGGGCGATGAAAGGGGAGACCCAGGCAGGAGAGGAGAAGCGGCGCCAACCGGGTCGTCGTCGGACAGGCGAGAGGCACCCCCAAGAAAAATGTTTTGGGGGGCACATGGCATGGACGACGGGGCTGCTGGAGGCAGATAAAGGGTGAGTTTGTGGACATGGAGAGAAGGCCACCAGGTTACGGGGGCCATTGGTCATTAGAGGGAAGGAAAGTGTAGAGGCACGGCGAGAGGTACAGAAGTGTGTTACCAGTCCGGTCCGGCCCGTTCCTGATCCCCGTATAAGGCCAGTGGTGTGTGTTCCCAGTGCGGTCCGGCCTGTTCCTGTCCCTCGCACCAAGCCTGTGATGTACGTCGCCAGCCCGGCCCGGCCTGTTCCTTTCCCTCGCACCAAGCCAATGGTGCGCGTCGTCAGCCCGGCCCGGCCTGTTCCTGCCCCTCGCACCAAGCCAATGGTGCGCGTCGCCAGCCCGGCCCGGCCTGTTCCTGCCCCTCGCACCAAGCCAATGGTGCGCATCGCCAGCCCGGCCCGGCCTGTTCCTGCCCCTCGCACCAAGCCAATGGTGCGCGTCGCCAGCCCGGCCCAGCCTGATCCTGCCCCTCGCACCAAGCCAATGGTGCGCGTCGCCAGCCCGGCCCGGCCTGTTCCTAACCCTCGCACCAAGCCAATGGTGCGTGTCGCCAGCCCGGCTCGGCCTGTTCCTGCCCCTCGCACCAAGCAAATGGTGCGCGTCGCCAGCCCGGCCCGGCCTCTTCCTGCTCCCTCGCACCAAGACTATGGTGCGCGTCGCCAGCCCGGCCCGGCCTGTTCCTGCTCCCCGCACCAAGCCAATGGTGCGCTTCGTCAGCCCGGTCCGGCCCATCCCTGCTCCCCGCACCAAGCCAATGGTGCGCGTCGCCAGCCCGGCCCGGCCTGTTCCTGCTCCCCGCACCAAGCCTGTGGTGCACGTCGCCAGCCCGGCCCGGCCCGTTCCTGCTCCCCGCACCAAGCCAGTGGTGCGCTTCGTCAGCCCGGTCCGGTCCATTCCTGCTCCCCGCACCAAGCCTGTGGTGCGTGTCGCCAGCCCGGCCCGGCCCGTTCCTGCTCCCCGCACCAAGCCAGGGGTGCGCGTCGTCAGCCCGGTCCGGCCCATTTCTGCTCCCCGCAGCAAGCCTGTGGTGCGCGTCGTCAGTCCGGCACAGCCCGTGCCCGTTTCACCGGTGCCTGGTCAGGTACCGGTCAGCTGCTCCACACCGGATTCTAAGCAATCCGCTCTACCGATGTCCAGTCCAGCTCCAGCCAGCGGGACCAGACCAGGGGCGCTACGGGGGGGTTGTTAGAGGGTGGTGGTCACGCCCGGAGCCGGATCCGCCTCCGAGGAGGAATGCCCACCCGGCCCCTCCCCTGTTGGGTTTATGTTGGCGCAGTCGCAGTCCGCGCCTTTGGGGGGGGGGTACTGTCACGCCCTGGCTCTAGGAACTCTTTTATGTTGAGCCAGGGTGTGTAGTGTCTATGTGTTGTGTTCTATGTTCACGATCTAGTTTATGTGTTTCTATGTTGGCCGGGGTGGTTCTCAATCAGAGGCAACGTGAATCAGCTGTTGCTTGTTGTCTCTGATTGGGAACCATACTTAGGCAGCCTATTGTGCAATTGTCTTTCGTGGGATCTTGTTCCGTGTAGGTTTATGTATGTTACCGAGGACATCACGTATCGTTTTGTTGTTTTTTGTTCGTGTGGTGAATTATAATAAAGTATGTACTCATATCACGCTCCGCCTTGGCCCGCTCCTTTTGACGATCGTGACATATTCTTTCTGTATTAATTTTTGAAGAATAATATTTTCTGTTGTTGGGTACATGTGGGGAACTCAGATGTTTTTGTTTATTTCGTGGATGCTTAGGGATATTCGGTCTAGGCAGGGACAGAGAGAATCCACAGGAGGGTCCGATGGGTCGACCAGCCTGAATGTGGACATTTTTTATTGTATTTTGTTTTCTGGGGCTTTCAGATGTATTCAATTGCATCATAGTTTAAAATGCATTGATAAAGATTTATGAATTGATCTGGAGTACTTAAGTGGTTGCCTGGGGCAGAGGGGCCGTGAGAGAATTTTACTGTCTTGATTGATTGATGGATATTTGGAAAGAAAGCTGCCAGACAGGTTTTTCGCTCTCACACTCCATAAAGATTTGTTCATATTTCATAGAAATGTATTTACACTCCATAGATAAGAGAAAAATTGTTATTTGTCATAATCCTATTCTTTTTGTTTTCAAGACTTAGTTAGTCTCGAAGGGGGGAAATATGTAGTATCTAGACAATTTATGACTTTGCTGATGTTTGCAAATGGTGTGTTAGAGAAAGTTTGTTATGTGGAGGACAGGGATTGGTCTGTAGGGGAAACCACCCATATCAGGTTACATAGGATATCTATACCTTGGATGGGACAAAGGACGGGGAGAAACAACATATTAGAGATTTGGTTGGTTGTTTTCCGGATTTTCTGCAGAAATCTGTAAATTGACGCTGAAAGTAAAGATGTAATAAACAATTATAATCGAGGACAGTGTCAGCGGATTTCTTGTCATCACAGCATCTCAGCATCGTTCTCGACACTACATTATAAAATAATATAATTTTTATTAGTGTTGCACCATTGTTCTTATGTAATATAACCATATACAATTTCAGTAGCACATGTCTTAGAGTGATGGACTGTGCCATCCCCACAGCCTTCACAATGGATTAGTCCAATCAGACAGGCGCGAATCAGACAGGTGTCTTGTACACCATGATATAATTATTTTTATATATATATACAGTTGAAGTTGGATGTTTACATACATTTAGGTTGGAGTCATTAAACCTAGTTTTTCAACCACTCCACAAATGTCTTGTTTACAAACTATAGTTTTGGCAAGTCGGTTAGGACATCTACTTGACACAAGTAATTTTTCCAACAATTGTTTACAGACTATTATTTCACTTATAATTCACTGTATCACAATTCCAGTGGGTCAGAAGTTTACATACACTAAGTTGACTGTGCCTTTAAACAGCTCGGAAAATTCCAGAAAATGATGTCATGGCTTTAGAAGCTTCTGATAGGCTAATTGACATCATTTGACATCATTGAGGCCTACCTTCAAACTCAGTGCCTCTTTGCTTGACATCATGGGAAAATAAAAATAAATCAGCCAAGACCTCAGAAATAAAATTGTAGACTTGCACAAGTCTGGTTCATTCTTGAGAGCAATTCCCAAACGCCTGAAGGTACCACGTTCATCTGTACAAACAATAGTACGCAAGTATAAACACCATGGGACCACGCAGCCGTCATACCGCTCAGGAAGGAGACGCATTCTGTCTCCTAGAGATGAACGTACTTTGGTGCGAAAAGTGCAAATCAATCCCAGAACAACAGCAAAAGACCTTGTAAAGATGCTGGAGGAAACAGGTACAAAAGTATCTATATCCACAGTAAAACGAGTCCTATATCGACATAACCTGAATGGCCGCTCAGCAAGGAAGAAGCCACTGCTCCAAAACTGCCATAAAAAAGACAGACTACGATTTGCAACTGCACATGTGGACAAAGATCATACTTTTTGGAGAAATGTCCTCTGGTCTGATGAAACAAAAATAGAACTGTTTGGCCATAATGACCATCGTTATGTTTGGAGGAAAAAGGTGGATGCTTGCAAGCCGAAGAACACCATCCCAACCGTGAAGCACGGAGGTGGCAGCATCATGCTGTGGGGGTGCTTTGCTGCAGGAGGGACTGGTGCACTTCACAAAATAGATGGCATCATGAGGAAGGAAAATTATGTGGATATATTGAAGCAACATCTCAAGTCATCAGTCAGGAAGTTAAAGCTTGGTTGCAAATGGGTCTTCTAAATGGACAATGACCCCAAGCATACTTCCAAAGTTGTGGAAAAATGGCTTAAGGACAACAAAGTCAAGGTATTGAAGTGGCCATCACAAAGCCCCGACCTCAAGCCTATAGAAAATGTGTGGGCAGAACTGAAAAGGCCTGTGCGAGCAAGGAGGCATGCAAACCTGACTCTCGTTACACCAGTTCTGTCAGGAGGAATGGGCCAACATTCACCCAACTTATTGTGGGACCTTGTGGAAGGCTACCTGAAACGTTTGACCCAAGTCAAACAATTTAAAGGCAATGTTACCAAATACTAATTGAGTGTATGTAAACTTCTGACCCATTGGGAATGTGATGAAATAAATAAAAGCTGAAATAAATCATTCTCTCTATTATTATTCTGACATTTCACATTCTTAAAATAAAGTGGTGATCCTAACTGACCTAAGACAGGGAATATTTACTAGGATTAAATGTCAGGAATTGTGAAAAACTGAGTTTAAATGTATTTGGCTAAGGTGTATGTAAACTTCGACTTCAACTGTATATATACATATATATACTGCACATTTTTCTTAAATCCGCATCTGTACATGTATGACAGCCATTTCATTCCAGTGTCTGTTGAATTCCAACACAGGCACACCTCATTCTACCGAATTAGGTACTGATTAGGTGATCACCTGAACCAAATCTTATTTAATGAGGAAAAGTATAAAAACCACTGCTGTGGTCATCACTATCCTCTTGCAATAGGACCAGCTGGATGGTAAAATCCGTGCTAATAGTACCTCAAAAGTAATATTACTCAAAGAATAACTATTGACCATGCCAAAAGAGTTGAAAAGGAAAGTTTTGAGTGAGGAAAATAAGGGTTCAATTCTGGCTTTACTGGCAGAGGGATACAGTGAGCATCAGGTTGCTTCCATCCTTACAATTTCAAAGATGGCGGTTCATAAGAACAAAGTCAAGCACCAGACATCATGGACAACAAAGCTACAGACCGGCAGAGGGCGAAAACGACTCTCTACTGACCGGGATGACCGCCAACTAATTCGAATGTCACTCAACAACCGTAGGATGACATCAAGTGACCTACAAAAAGAATGGCAAATGGCAGCTGGGGTGAAGTGTACGGCGAGGACGGTTCGAAACAGGCTCCTAGGGGAAGGGCTGAAGTCGTGCAAAGCTAGAAAAAAGCCCTTCATCAATGAGAAGCAAAGAAGAGCCAGGCTGAGGTTTGCAAAAGACCATAAGGACCGTAGAGGACTAGAGTACGATAATCTTCTCTGATGAGTCCAATTTTCAGCTTTGCCCAACCATGGCCAAGACCAAAGAGCTCTCCAAGGATGTCAGGGACAAGATTGTAGACCTACACAAGGCTGGAATGGGCTACAAGACCATCGCCAAGCAGCTTGGTTAGAAGGTGACAACAGTTGGTGCAATTATTCGCAAATGGAAGAAACACAAAATAACTGTCAATCTCCCTCGGCCTGGGGCTCCATGCAAGATCTCACCTCGTGGAGTTGCAATGATCATGAGAACGGTAAGGAATCAGCCCAGAACTACACGGCAGGATCTTGTCAATGATCTCAAGGCAGCTGGGACCATAGTCACCAAGAAAACAATTGGTAACACACTACGCCGTGAAGGACTGAAATCCTGCAGCACCCGCAAGGTCCCCCTGCTCAAGAAAGCACATATACAGGGCCGTCTGAAGTTTTCCAATTAACATCTGAATGATTCAGAGGAGAACCGGGTGAAAGTGCTGTGGTCAGATGAGACCAAAATCGAGCTCTTTGGCATCATCTCAACTCGCCGTGTTTGGAGGAGGAGGAATGCTGCCTATGACCCCAAGAACACCATCCCCACCGTCAAACGTGGAGGTGGAAACATTATGCTTTGGGGGTGTTTTTCTGCTAAGGGGACAGGACAACTTCACCGCATCAAAGGGACGATGGACGGCGCCATGTACCGTCAAATCTTGGGTGAAAACTTCCTTCCATCAGCCAGGGCATTGAAAATGGGTCGTGGGTGGGTATTCCAGCATGACAATGACCCAAAACACACGGCCAAGGCAACAAAGGAGTGGCTCAAGAAGAAGCACATTTAGGTCCTGGAGTGGCCTAGCCAGTCTCCAGACCTTAATCCCATAGAAAATCTGTGGAGGGATCTGAAGGTTCGAGTTGCCAAACGTTAGGCTCGAAACCTTAATGACTTGGAGAAGATCTGCAAAGAGGAGTGGGACAAAAACCCTCCTGAGATGTGTGCAAACCTGGTGGCCAACTACAAGAAACATCTGACCTCTGTGATTGCCAACATGGGTTTTGCCACCAAGTACTAAGTCATGTTTTGCAGAGGGGTCAAATACTTATTTCCCTCATTAAAATGCACATTAATTCATGATATTTTTGACATGCGTTTTTCTGGATTTTTTTGTTGTTATTCTGTCTCTCACTGTTAAAATAAACCTACCATTAAAACTATAGACTGATCATGTCTTTGTCAGTTGGCAAACGTAAAAAATCAGCAGGGGATCAAATACTTTTTTCCCTCACTGTATATAAAAAAAAAATTTTTTGCTACTGCTCGACTATAGAATTCTCGGTCGACCAACAGCCTATCGACCAAACAATCGACCAGTCGACTAAATGGGGTCAGCCCTAATTTATACTTCTTTCTTTCTTCAACTACCCTAACTGCCCCAACTACTCTAAATACCCCAACTACTAATGAATGTAATTCTATGGGAGATATGTGTTTAATCGGCACATGCTCATTATTTAAGCTAGAGACTCCATTGATCTTTCCAGAGCCTTTAAAAAAACAATTATATATAATTTGGAACCATTAACAGAATTGTTGAGGAATCAGATTGTTAATTATAGGAATCAATGAAATCTTATCAATACCAAACCATAGCATTTGTGTGAGTGCCAGTGACTGGGAAATGGATGGATTAAATTCAATGCTTTGATAGCTATCTTATTTAATTACCTGAACACAAATCATATGGGGAAAAAATGACTTGTTTAACAGGTTGTGGCGGGTTGTCAGCGGGCTGCATGCGCCACACAGTCAGGCTCAGCAATCATTATCTTCATGTGTAACTGGAAAAGGTTTGTTCTGTAACATATGACTAAATCACTTTATGTTTCATGGGACAACGTTGACAAAATGTGTCAGTCGGACAAAAGCTCTGATTTTTGAAGCTCAGACAGCTCGTCATACACTGACAGTGAAAATGAAAAGAATAATAAGAAAAAAAACAAGGGACAAAAAAGGAAATGGCTAAATGCAGAGCTATGTGTCATTACACTGCACAAATTTAAATAATGCATTCATTGAAATCAACAAACATTAGACACTAAGTGTTTAAAGGCAAGCTAGCACCGTCAAGCTGTCATTTGGAATGGATATTCATGGAACACTAATGAAAAGAACTTTCAATTTAAAGTTCTCTCAATACTACCATAGAGTAGAAATTCAACCATAGTTGCCCACACCCACAGAAAATCCTGTCACGCCCTGGCTCTGGGGACACTTGTATGTTGAGCCAGGGTGTGCATTTCATTTGTGTATCTAGTATGTGTATTTCTATGTTGGCCTGAGTGGCTCCCAATCAGAGGCAACGAGTGTCAGCTGTCGTTGGTTGTCTCTGATTGGGAGCCATATTTAAACTGTCTGTTTCCCATTTGTGTTTGTGGGATCTTGTTTCAAGTATGTTTATGTTAGACCGTGAACTGTCACGTATCGTTTGTTGTTTTTGATCGTGTCTCTATTAAAGAGTATGTTTGCCTGCAACGCTGCGCCTTGGTCCTCATCTTTGGTAGACGATCGCGACAGAAGATCCCACCTCGACTGGATCAAGCAGCGTGACGAGGAGAGAGGATGGACTTGGGAGGAGATGAGTGCGAGTCTGGCAAGAGGGATGGAGGCCTTGGCCACGGGTAGGAGTGAAGCCCATACATTTTTCAGGGGGGGGGGCTAACGCCGTGGACGACGGGGCAGCAGGAGGCCGCCAGGTTACTGGAGTCACTGGTCACCAGGGGGAAGGAGGATGTAGAGGCACGGCGAGAGGTACTGGCGTGTGTTGCCAGTCCGGTCCGGCCTGTTCCTGATCCTCACGTAGGGCCAGTGGTGTGTGTTCCCAGTACGGTCCGGCCTGTTCCTGCCACTCGCACCAAGTCAGTGGTGCGCTTCGTCAGCCCGGCACGGCCCGTTCCTGCTCCCCGCACCAAGTCAGTAGTGCGCTTCGTCAGCCCGGTCCGGCCCGCTCCTGCTCCCCGCACCAAGTCAGTGGTGCGTTTCGTCAGCCCGGCGCGGCCCGTTCCTGCTCCCCGCACCAAGTCAGTGGTGCGCGTCGTCAGCCCGGTTCGGCCCATTCCTGCTCCCCGCACCAAGTCAGTGGTGCTTTTCGTCAGCCCAGCTCGGCCCGTTCCTGCTCCCCGCACCAAGTCAGTGGTGCGCTTCGTCAGCCCGGCACGGCCCGTTCCTGCTCCCCGCATCAAGTCAGTGGTGCGCTTCATCAGCCCGGTCCGGCCCGCTCCTGCTCCCCGCACCAAGTCAGTGGTGCGTTTCGTCAGGCCGGCGCGGCCCGCTCCTGCTCCCCACACCAAGCCAGTGGTATGCGTCGTCAGTCCGGCACGGCCCGTGCCTGTTCCACCGGTGGCTGGTCCGGCACCGGTCAGATGCTTCACGCCAGAGCTAGAGCAATCCGCTCCACCAGTGTGCAGTCCAGCTCCGGCCAGCGGGGCCAGACCGGACCAGGGGTACTTTGGGGGGTTGGAGAGGGAGCGGGGATCAGGCCCGGAGCCGGATCCGCCGCCTAAGTGGAGTGCCCACCCGGTCCCTCCCCTGTGGTGTTTGGTGGGCGCGGTCGGAGTCCGCGCCTTTAGGGGGGGGTACTGTCACGCCCTGGCTCTGGGGACACTTGTATGTTGAGCCAGGGTGTGCATTTCATTTGTGTATCTAGTATGTGTATTTCTATGTTGGCCTGAGTGGCTCCCAATCAGAGGCAACGAGTGTCAGCTGTCGTTGGTTGTCTCTGATTGGGAGCCATATTTAAACTGTCTGTTTCCCATTTGTGTTTGTGGGATCTTGTTTCAAGTCTGTTTATGTTAGACCGTGAACTGTCACGTATCGTTTGTTGTTTTTGATCGTGTCTCTATTAAAGAGTATGTTTGCCTGCAACGCTGCGCCTTGGTCCTCATCTTTGGTAGACGATCGTGACAAATCCCAAGGTCACATCGGAAAGGACCAATGATTGTAAGGGGAACAAAAGCGGCCACTCCCTGCCTCTCCCAGTAAAATTGCTACTTTTTACAACTAAGGTCATACGTCTTTGAATTTCTGTCAGCTATTTCAACAAAATCATATTATAGTCTGCATACATGTCAATACATACAGTACCTACTGTTTATGTCAACACTAGTGAGCTGGTGGTCGAAGGAGGAGGTCGTCGGCTAAGCTTGGCGTCGGGTAAGCTTGGCTTTATACATAGCTTGGGCTTTGTCGAGTAAGGCTTAAACTATGTATTTAGATTGTAGTTAGGTATTGTAGGTAGGTATCGTGGGTTGTTGTATGTAATTATTGTAGGTTAGTATTGTATTCGTCTGTGCCGGGTGTAGCACGAAGCTAGCTAGCTAGCTAGCTAACCCACCACCTGGACTAGCTGGCGAGTAGCTATTAGCAACGGTATAGTTGTTTCACGCCTGAGAGTGCCTGTAATTACGCCAGCTGGCTGCCTACAATAATTACATACAATAATTGCCTACCATTCAGCTGTTTTCTAACCTCATTGTCTGAACCGCTAACGTTAGGTAGCAAGTGGCTACTGTGCTTGAAATTTAGCTAGCTTGTTGCTACCTGGATAGCTACTAGTAAACAATAGCTGGAACGACCGAGCAAACAGACGCGAACTGGCTGAGTCAATTCAGTGGCTAGCTTTGCACTTGGCTAGCTAACAGTAGCTGCTAGGGGTAAGTCATAACCTACACTTGTGTTTTTTTTTTTTTACATGTTGATAGCCCGAGTCGTTCAAGGAATTCGGGACATGGGTGACTAGTTAACGTTAGTTTGGCTCTCTCTGTGTGTTCGTGCCGTGAAAGGAGGGGTTCTTCTTTGTCTGAAAGCAATGGCTAGCTAGTTTGCTAACTATTCTAGCTAACTAACTGGCTGAATAAGTTGACAACAGACTCGCTCAAGCTGTCGGGACTAACCCACAACGTTAGACACGGACACGAACGATCTGCTTGCGTGTTGATACACTGGAGTATTGGCGCTAAACCGTGTTGTTGGAGACCGGCATGCTAGCTGGCTGTGGAGTCTTATGACGAGGTGCCCGGACGTTTTTCACGGAATAATACTGCACCTAGTTAGCTAGCTGAATAAACTAAGTTAGTCTATTCCTAGAAAACATTGAACCGCTGTAGTTTACAACAATTATAGTTTCTGAGGTGGAAGTTGGGAGAGTTATATTTGGGAGTTGTGGTGAGGGAAGCCCCGCTCTCTCCTTTCCCAGATGTTTAGTTCATTTCATTCCGATCTCCTCTGCATTATTGTAGCCATCTGCTGCAGCCTGTCAATAATAATATAATATAATATGCCATTTAGCAGACGCTTTTATCCAAAGCGACTTACAGTCATGCGTGCATACATTTTTTTTGTGTATGGGTGGTCCCGGGGATCGAACCCACTACCTTGGCGTTACAAGCGCCGTGCTCTACCAGCTGAGCTACAGAGGACCAACTATGCCTCTGCCTATCCCTGTTCTCTCCTCTCCGCACAGGCTACACAAACGCCTCACACCGCGTGGCTGCTGCCTCTCTAACCTGGTGGTCCCTGCACGCACAACCCACGTGGAGTTCCAGGTCTCAGGCAGCCTCTGGAACTGCCGTTCTGCTGCCAACAAGGCAGAGTTCATCTCAGCCTATGCTACCCTCCAGTCCCTCGACTTCTTGGCGCTGACGAAAACATGGATTACCACTGAAAACACTGCTACTCCTGCTGCTCTCTCCTCGTCTGACCATGTGTTCTCGCATACCCCGAGAGCATCTGGTCAGCGGGGTGGTGGCACAGGAATCCTCATCTCTCCCAAGTGGACATTCTCAATTTTTCCCCTGACCCATCTGTCTATCTCCTCATTTGAATTCCATGCTGTCACAGTCACTAGCCCATTTAAGCTTAATATCCTTGTCATCTATCGCCCTCCAGGTTCCCTTGGAGAGTTCATCAATGAGCTTGACGCCTTGATAAGTTCCTTTCCTGAGGATGGCTCACCCCTCACAGTTCTGGGGGATTTCAACCTCCCTACGTCTACATTTGACTCATTTCTCTCTGCCTCATTCTTTCCACTCCTCTCCTCTTTTGACCTCACCCTCTCACCGTCCTCCCCTACTCACAAGGCAGGCAATACGCTTGACCTCATCTTTACTAGATGCTGTTGTTCTACTAATCTCACTGCAACTCCCCTCCAAGTCTCGGACCACAACTTTGTATCCTTTTCTCTCTCCCTCTCCTCCAACACTACTCACTCTGCCCCTACACAGATGGTAATGTGCCGTCGCAACCTTCGCTCTCTCTCTCCCGCTACTCTCTCCTCTTCCATCCTATCACCTCTTCCCTCTGCTCAATCCTTCTCCCTCCAATCTCCTGATTCTGCCTCCTCAACCCTCCTCTCCTCCCTTTCTGCATCCTTTGACTCTCTATGTCCCCTATCCTCCCGGCCGGCTCGGTCCTCCCCTCCAGCTCCGTGGCTTGATGACTCATTGACGCTCCGGGCAGCTGAGCGGAAATGGAAGAAAACTAGACTCCCTGCGGACCTGGCATCTTTTCACTCCCTCCTCTCTACATTTTCTTCATCTGTTTCTGCTGCTAAGGCCACTTTCTACCACTCTAAATTCCAAGCATCTGCTAACTGTGCCACTAGAGATCCTGGTTTGAATCCAGGCTCTGTCGCAGCCGGCCGCGACCGGGAGACTCATGGGCGGCGCACAATTGGCCCAGCGTCATCCAGGGTAGGGGAGGGAATGGCTGGCAGGGATGTAGCTCAGTTGATAGAGCATGGCGTTTGCAACGCCAGGGTTGTGGGTTCGATTCCCACGGGGGGCCAGTGTAAAAAAATATGAATTCACTAACTGTAAGTCGCTCTGGATAAGAGCGTCTGCTAAATGACTAAAATGTAAATGTAAAATGTAAGACTAAAATGCACCAACCTGACGGTTGTCATCAAGGCAAAGGGTGGCTACTTTGAAGAATCTCAAATATAAAATATATTTTGATTTGTTTAACACTTTCTTTGGTTACTACATGATTCCATATGTGTTATTTCATAATTTTGATGTCTTCACTATTATTCTACAATGTAGAAAATTGTAAAAATAAAGAAAACCCCTGGAATGAGTAAGTGTGTCTAAACCTTTGACTGGTACTGTATGTTTAGAATAAATGCTATTGTGTTCAGATTTCAGCAATCATATTAATAAATTGCTTCATGTTTTATATGTTAATTAACAGCCAAAACCCTGAATGACATAACAAAAAGATACAAGAAGGTCCTGGCGACCTACAAAATGAAGGGAAGCATGTCCACTGCTTTCCTCAACGTGGGTGTGGATCGCAACACTGTGGCTAGGAGTGCCCGAGGTCATGGTAGTGGCGCCAGAGTTCCTTCGTTCACAGCCAGCGTTTGACAGCTCTAAAGAAACGCTCAACCAATATGCAAGAAGGATCACCAAAAATGCAACAGCAGAGGTGAGCTACGCTATAAAAGAGATGAGGTGTAACGAACTGCTCCATATCACTTATAAATTCAAATAAACACTGATAATGCACACACTGGGTAGTGATAATGTAAGAGAAAGTAAGAGTAAGATACAGTGTGTTCCCGCTTTAAAAGAAAAAGGATTTTAAAAAATGTTAGTCTTTTTCCTGAGATGAGGCGCAAGGAACTGCTCCGTGTCCCCTATAAACGTGATTTTGCACACATTTATGTTTAACTGTTAAGGATACAGCATGTTCTGGCTGTAAATTCTAAACAAAAATAATCCAAATATTATTAGTGGTTGACGCTTGCTCCAGATGTGCAGTGGAGAGAGCAGTCTGTACACGTTCCACGAAAGATTACTACAGAATTAAATACAATTCTAAAATCCGACAGGAGCGGTAGCAATGCTCTTGGAATGGCGGAGCGCCGCTCCTGAATGCATATAGTGGAAACACTGCAAAAAACATCTACAAAAAACATGGTGTCTACCATCATTGTAACATAGTAACTACATAGTAATTGTATGAGTAATTCACAGTATGTTTCACTTTACATTAAGTTGCTTAGAAACATTGTAATTACAATACTTTTCCTTATAACAAATTTGTAATGACTGAAATGTTGATATACCCTGCAAAATATTTAATAATATTGAAGGTACATAGTAATTACACTTAAAGGTGCTGTAACAACGTTTTTCCTAAATTGAGATGGATTCCCATTGATCACAACTAAAAGTACTGTACTGGGTGTCTGCCATCGTTGTAACATGGTACTTGAGTAATTTACAATGTGTTTCACTTTACATTAAGTTGCTTGTTCCTGTGTAGAAACATAGTAGTTACGATACTTTTCTTTATTACTACATTGTAATAACTGACATTTTGATATATCCTGTGAAATATGTAATTGCATTGAAGTACATTGTTATTACACTTACAGGTGCTGTAACAACATGTATTCTACATTGAAGTGTATTTTCCCAATGATTGTAATAAAAAGGTTTACCCTACAGTGTTTCACTTTACTTGAAGCTGCTTGCTGATGAGTACCTACATTAACATTATACATTATATTATTTTGAACAACATTTCACTTACATTACACCTTAGAAGCCAGGGAAATAAACCTGAAATCCTTTTTCAAAGGCAGGTACATAGTATTTACAAAGGTGATTCACTTTACATTAATTGCTTGCTCCTGGGAAGGTACGTTATAGGTACATGCATATCCATTGTAAATACATTGCTCTTACATTTAATTCAATACAGCCTTTAAACAAAATAGTATGGAAATAAGATAACTGAAGCTGTAGTTAACGATAGGGTGTGCATTGTTACAACAGCTGACAGAGTCCTAACCTAGCTTATTTTGGTGGAAGTGACTTATGCAGTTACATGAAACAAGGTTACATATTAGGATGCATTGTTAACATGGTGCTGCACAGGAGACTGCAGAAGTGTAATTACATAACATGTTAGTTACATTTGGAACAAGACATCTTGTAATTACATATACATAAATCATTAGTAATTACACATGTGGAATAACCTCTGACAAGCTGATTTGTAATCATGTCCTTGTTCCACCCTTATTACATAGTAGTTACATAGTATTTACATAGTAATTACATGTAACTACTATGTTATAAATGCATGTATTACTATTTAGTTACATATTAATTAATGTACACTTAAGGTAAAGTGTTACCCAGTAAGTTTGTTGTATTGGATTTGCCCAAACATAACACTTTTTTGTTCAGGACAAAAAGCTAATTGCTTTGCCAATTTTTTTGCAGTATTAGTTTAGCACGTTGTTGCAAACAGGATGCATGTTTTGGAATATTTGTATTCTGTACAGGCTTCCTTCTTTTCACTCTGTCAATTAGGTTTGAATTGTGTAGTAACTAACTACAATGATGTTGATCCATCCACAGTTCTCTCCTATCACAGCCATTAAACTCTGTAACTGTTTTAAAATCCCCATTGGCCTCATGGTGAAATCCCTGAGTGGTTTCCTTCCTCTCCAGCAACTGAGTTAGGAAGGATGCTTGTATCTTTGTAGTGACTGGGCGTATTGATACACCATCCAAAATGTAATTAATAACTTCACCATGCTCAAAGGCATATTCATTGTCTGCTTTTTTTAAATGTTTATCCATCTACCAATAGGTGCCCTTCTTTGCGAGGCATTGGAAAGGGAGGTCCCTGGTCTTTGTGGTTGAATCTGTGTTTGAAATTCACTACTCGACTGAGGGACCTTACAGATAATTGTATGTGTGGGGTACAGAGATGAGGTAGTCATTCAAAAATCATGTTAAACACTATTATTGAGTCCATGCAACTTATTATGTGGCTTGTTAAGCACATTTTTACTGCTGAACTTATTTAGGCTTGCCATAACAAAGGGGTTGAATACTTATTGACTCAAGACATTTCAGTTCTTCATTTTTAATTAATAACATCAACAAATTATTCCACTTTGACATTATGGGGCATTGTTTGTAGGCCAGTGACAAAACATCTCAATTTAATGGTCACAGACGGACAAAATCAGTTTGTGCGTAAAGCTTAAGTTGTAACGAGTCTGCACACATTTGAATGGTGTCTCTGTGCCGCACTGTGAAGAAAATTATTTGTTGACAATTATATGAAATAGTGCCAATTAGTACTGTCACTAAGTATGATCATATATATTTTACAGTTATAAGAAATGTGAAATCTAATTTATAATTTGATGGTTGCTATATTTAGAAAGCATTTCAGCCATTTCAAGCTCTATTGCCCTACTTCTGTCATTTATAATTTGATGGTTGCTATATTTAGAAAGTTTTTCAGTCATTTCAAGCCCTATTTAATATTTAATTTCCATAATATTTGTACTATGTACTTGAGCTTGTGTCCTCAAAAGTGATTACACCTCATCAATCTATAACTATTTTTACCAGAGAAGTGGAGTGGATTGGGGGTAGAAGCTGTTAAGAAGCCTTTTGGACCTAGACCTGGCGCTCCGGTACCTCTTGCCGTGCGGTCGGAGGCCGAGCAGTTGCCACACCAGGCAGTGATGTAACCAGTAGGATGCTCTCGATGGTGCAGCTGTAGAATTTTTTGAGGATCTGAGGACCCATGCCAAATCTTTTCAGTGTCCTGAGGGGGAATAGGCTTTGTCGTGCCCTCTTCACTACTGTCTTGTTGTGTTTGGACCATGATAGTTTGTTGGCGATGTGGACACCAAGGAACTTGAAGCTCTCAACCTGCTCCACTACGTCGATGAGAATGGGGGCATGCTCGGTCCTCCTTTTCCTGTAGTCCAAAATCATCTATTTTGTATTGATCACGTTGAGGGAGAGGTTGTTATCCTGGCACCACACAGCCAGGTATGGTGACCTCCTCCCTATAGGCTGTCTCATCGTTGTCGGTGATCAGGCCTACCACTGTTGTGTCGTCGGCAAACGTAATAATGGTGTTGGAGTCGTGCCTGGCCATGCAGTCATGAGTACAAGAGGAGACTGAGTATGCACCCCTGAGGGGCCCCCGTGTTGAGGATCAGCGTGGCAGATGTGTTGTTACCTACCCTTACCACCTGGGCTAGGGAGGTGTTTAGTCCCAGGGTCCTTAGCTTAGTGATGAGCTTTGAGGGCACTATGGTGTTGAACGCTGAGCTGTAGTCAATGAATTGCATTCTCACATAGGTGTTCCTTCTGTCCAGGTGGGAAAGGGCAGTGTGGAGCGCAATAGAGATTGCATCATCTGTGGATCTGTTGGGGCGGTATGCAAATTGGAGTGGGTTTATGGTTTCTGGGATAATGGTGTTGATGTGAGCCATGACCAGCCTTTCAAAGCACTTCATGGCTACAGACGTGAGTGCTATGGGTCTGTAGTCATTTAGGCAGGTTACCTTAGTGTTCTTGGGCACAGGGACTATGGTGGTCTGCTTGAAACGTGTTGGTATTACAGACTCAGTCAGGGACAGGTTGAAAATGTCAGTGAAGACACTTGCCAGTTGGTCATTGCATGCTCGGAGTACACGTCCTGGTAATCCATCTGGCCCTCCGGCCTTGTGAATGTTGACCTGTTTATAGGTCTTACTCACATCGGCTATGCAGAGCGTGATCACACAGTCATCCGGAACAGCTGATGCTCTCATGCATGCTTCAGTGTTGCTTGCGTCAAAGCGAGCATATAAGTAATTTAGCCCATCTGGTAGGCTCGTGTCACTGGGCAACTGGCGGCTGTGCTTCCCTTTGTAGTCTGTAATAGTTTGCAGGCCCTGCCACATCCGACGAGCGTCAGAGCCGGTGTAGTACGATTCAAAGTTAGTCCTGTATTGACGCTTTGCCTGTTTGAAGGTTAGTCGGAGGGCATAGTGGGATTTCTTATAAGCGTCCGGGTTAGAGTTCCTCTCCTTGAAAGCGGCAGCCCTACCCTTTAGTTCAGTGCGGATGTTGCCTGTAATCCAGGGCTTCTGGTTGGGGTATGTACGTACGGTCACTGTGGGGATGTCTATCAATGTACTTATTGATGAAGCCAGTGACTGATGTGGTGTACTCCTCAATGCCATCGGAAGAACCCCAGAACATGTTCCAGTCTGTGCTAGCAAAACAGTCCTGTAGCTTAGCATCTGTGTCATCTGACCACTTCGTCATTGACCGAGTCACTAAAGAAGGCGTCATTCCTATGACAGTGAATGACACCTAAACTGGTACACTATACTTCCACTGAGTGATGAGCCTGCAACCACCATATTGTGTTTGGAAAGGTCAACTATTTCTCTCTTAACTGTCGGGCTGTAGAAATGCTGATGCACCTCTCATTTGTGTGGTGCAACAATCCAAATCTATAGTGTCACAATACAAAGGATTAGCCAGAAGGCCTCAGGTATGGTATGGATGTACATTTATTTTATACACCAGGCTGGTGAGCCGTGGCTACGCTTTAGCTTTGCCTTGAGGTTTTATGTTTATTTTCATTCAACCACTATGAAAACCAGGTATGCCAGTCATACACCAGTTCTCTCAACCTGCCCAACAGGCTTAAAACAAAAAGACAAAGTCCCCTATGGAATGTGCTAATGTTCTAATCTAATGGAATGGCGGTGAAGGAATTTATCAATAGGTTTTGCCTCAGGATTTCTATTGCTTGATAACTTAATTACTTGCGCTTCCTGTCTTTGGACCATTTTCCCACTGGGCACACATTGGTTGAATCAACGTTGTTTCCACATTGAAATGACGTGGAACCAACGTGGAATAGACATTGAATTGACATCTGTGCCCAGTGGGTTGTTAGTGTGTTGGGCTACACTTCATTCCAAAGGTTCTGCCCTCATTCATTCCCCTCACAGATCTGATATGGCAGAATAGGGCGAAAGCAAATATTTTTGTGATAAACGCACAAATATCATACCCCCCCAAAAATGCTAACCTCCCCTGTTATTGTAATGGTTAGAGGTTAGTATGTGTTGGGGGTATGATATGTGTGTGTCTGTAACTTTCTCACTCACATTATTCACAATTAATTCAGGATTATACGTAATCATCATCCACATTAATGTAGAAGTGTTTAGAAACATTATATTCTTATTTACAATAAAAGTGACTCCAAAATGACACAATACATTATTTACTATTCATTTCTATTGAGTACAAAATAATCTGAAACACAACCAAAACAAACAGCAAATGCATCCAACAAATTCATAGTCACAAGCTTGATGTATTCATTTTGGACCAAATACTTTTTAATAGACATACAGTATAAGTGAATTTGTCTTTTGGTCCTCTAAAATGAGGGGACTATGTACAAGATGTGCTGTAATTTCTAAATGGTTCACCTGATATGGAATATGACAAATACCCTCAAATTAAAGCTGACAGTCTGCACTTCAACCTCATATTAATTTTTTGGAGTATAGAGACAAAATGAAAAATAATTTCACTGTCCCAATCATTACAGAGGGCACTGTATGTACTTTAAGTACAGTAGATAGGGGAAAAGACAACACTGCATCGATTGATGAGGGCAACTTTTCTTAGCTTTAATATTGCAGATATATTGTAACTTCCATCAATGTAATTGTCTTCATCACTTTCAATCCCCCATATGTTTTTTTCTCTCGCAAATATAAATATAAATATATATATATATATATACACACACATTGAGGGAAAAAAGTATTTGATCCCCTGCTGATTTTGTACGTTTGCCCACTGACAAAGAAATGATCAGTCTATAATTTTAATGGTAGGTTTATTTGAACAGTGAGAGACAGAATAACAACAACAAAAATCCAGAAAAACGCATGTCAAAAATGTTATAAATTGATTTGCATTTTAATGAGGGAAATAAGTATTTGACCCCCTCTCAATCAGAAAGATTTCTGGCTCCCAGGTGTCTTTTCTACAGGTAACGAGCTGAGATTAGGAGCACTCTCTTAAAGGGAGTGCTCCTAATCTCAGCTTGTTACCTGTATAAAAGACACCTGTCCACAGAAGCAATCAATCAATCAGATTCCGAACTCTCCACCATGGCCAAGACCAAAGAGCTCTCCAAGGATGTCAGGGACAAGATTGTAGACCTACACAAGGCTGGAATGGGCTACAAGACCATCGCCAAGCAGCTTGGTGAGAAGGTGAAAACAGTTGGTGCGATTATTCGGAAATGGAAGAAACACAAAAGAACTGTCAATCTCCCTCGGCCTGAGGCTCCATGCAAGTTCTCACCTCGTGGAGTTGCAATGATCATGAGAACGGTGAGGAATCAGCCCAGGACTTCACGGTTCGTTGTTTTGTCGTGTGTTTATCATTTAAATAAACATGTACGCATTTCACGCTGCGCCTTGGTCTGACCTGTCCTTAAACGAACGTGACAGCATGCCTCACAATATGTTAATGAGCCAGCGATTCTTTCCCCTCCCACACATTTTTTCCACAGTGCGCCATAATTTAAAGAAAGCAGCAGTAAATATACAGCAAAACTACTTTATTATTAAATTGTATTGTAATAAAATTACAGCAAATGCTAACAGTGAATATGTAATTATACATTACAGCATACCAATGAACATTTGGTGTTTTATATCACTTGCACTTGTAGAGGCCTGAACAAAGGCTTCTAAACTGGCAGTGACTACAGGGCAAATCTGATCAAAAGGACATGGCTGACCACTCAATCTTGTCTTGTAAATCTACAGTAACTTATTGGCTACTGTACTGCTAGTAATTTACTGTAATTCAGTACCAGACTACAGTACCACACTGTGTTTCTGGAATCTAAAAACCTGTTCCTGTAAATCTACAGTAATTCACTGGCTACTGTGCGGCCAGTAAATTTCAGTACCACCCCACTGAATACAGTGCCATACTGGATTTTTGGAGTGCCCAAAAACTTTGGAACAGTATGCTGCTGTAAATATACAGCAAAACTGGTAATACAGTACTTTAGCGTAAAATTGTATTGTAAAATACTTTAAGACCTTAAAATACTTTAATACTTTAAGACTTTAAGACTGCTCACATGGATTAAATGTGGGGCTTTTGTGGACATAATAACAATTGAAGGGTTTATTGGCATTATTATATTATCTGGTTGAGAACATGACATTTCGGCCCTAATGCCTTCCATGCTCCATCAGAATGGTTCCTATATCAAAACAGCCGGAATCTTGCCCTGCTCTGACTATAAGCCCTTTCTGCCTGCAGAGAGGCACAGGAAGATAACTCTAGTTTCCCTTGGCAACTACCTCTATACAGCAAACCCCAGTGCAGATAACAGTTGCCCTGAGACTGAGACTTGGCTGTAGATTCTGGTGTTACCATAGGAGTGTACAGCCATGGCTCAGGGCCTAGATAACAGCTCACTTTGCCTGGTCCCTCCTACCTCCCTCCCTCCTTCCCTCAGCTCACCTTGTCCACCTCTCACCAGCACCACACCTCACCAGACACTTCACACACTGTAGATGACAGGAGAGACATTGTGCATTCAGCAACTGTGACTTTATGGGATATTGTGTTCTATGTTGGTTTTGTGTTCCAGTAGTCATGCGACTTGACTTGTTGAAAGGAATGTCTAACTAACAAATCTTTTGGGAGCCTTTACATACTGGTAAACAACTTACAAAGCCTCAGCATACAATTTCTTGACAACAATATGTGTTTGTCTACATACAGTACTTATGTTTTGCCTCTTGCTTTACAAAGTCTGATGCAAACGTAGTTTAGTTGTTCCCTTTGTTCCCACTCTCATCAATGTTAACCCTGTTTATAGTTATGCCGTAGTCAGTTTTTCAGCTCTACTGACTATTCACAGACATTGATTAAACCTCTGTTATCACAGTTCATAACCCAGTTACAACATGTCTCATTTCTTTAAAAGTTAAATCAGTTGGCTAACCAATATGTATGACAGTCAGATGTCTGTATTGATCCATATTCTTGCTACGCTAAGGAAGGACACATCCACAAAGAGAAGGTAATACCGAGGCCTAGGGAGGGGAGACATGCCCTTTAACATAACTAAAACAGTCTTGCCTGGGAATCTATATAATTGGAAGAGTTCTATTTTTCAGACATGTTTTCAGAGGTATGATAATGTAGGCCGCTGTCTGTTTGGTCATCGCAATTCAACTCTTTTGAAAAGCAGCAAATATTTCCATTCTAATCCAAAAAGGGAGTTAGAGTCAAATCATGTTCCTTACAGTATGTACCTCTTCCATTTTTCAGCTTTCTGTGTAATTTATAATAGGGTTTATTTTGTACAGCTGTATTTTTTATGCATATAATAATGATAGTATGTGCTGAAATACAGCTGCTTGTCAGTGAATGCAACCTATTACTGATCACTGAATTTGATAAGGATTCTTATTGGCTGTATTGTTACATCAGATATGAAGAAAACAGAAAATAGCAAGCTGTGGTGATGATGATGCCGATGACAGTCTATGAATAAGGTGTATCTGGAGAAAGGCCCATGTCACTGAGATGGAGCACCAGCTATATTCAACAGCCTATTCAGGATATAGGACTTGAAAGAAGAGATTGAGCTTGGATCTTGACACATTGCCAGTAGAACTAGAAAAGTTTAGATTTTAGAGCAGAAAAACACAAAATAATTGATGTTTTAGAAAGTGTTCAGTTGATTATAAATAATAAGTGGCCATTTTCATTGTGATGATAGTTATACCATAATACTGTAATTCGAATACCAATCGACAAAACAATCTATTTAAATATGTAGTATCCAACAGGTCCTTGATAGTAAAACAACATATGACAAATCACAAATGCATTTTACTTGCAAATTCTGTTTTTTGGCAAGCTTACAACTAGACATAGTAGCACAATTGATGGCTCTATTTAGCCTCTGACTGAGTCTGATCACAGTTCACAGCTTTTAAATTTTTTTATTTAACCTTTATTTAACCAGGTAAGCCAGTTGAGAACAAGTTCTCATTTACAACTGCGTCCTGGCCAAGAAAAAGCAAAGCAGTGTGATAAAAACAACAACAACACAGAGTTATATTGATGAAATAAATGTTATTTATTTTATATTCTAATTGTTCTGTGCAAGGTACTCTACTGTTAAAGGGGTATTCAATCAATAAACAATATTATGTCCATGGTGCCATATTATGATTGACCATCTCCATGCCAGGGTTGTGGCGTCCTCTTTTGGTACAACATAACTGCATACCTTACCCACTTAGCTGAATCACAGTGCAAATAAAATACTAAACTTCAACTAATAAACATAAAACTGTGTGTGGTAATAATAGTGATGGTGTGTTTTAATTTTCATAAGCATAAGTATGAAAAATGTATGCACTCACTAACTGTAAGTCGCTCTGGATAAGAGCGTCTGCTAAATGACTAAAATGTAAATGTAAAATGTAAAATTACCCCACCATAATGCATTGCTCTTTCAGTACTGTACTGTAATATACCATCTTTTTTTTGCTGTCAATTTACAGCAATTTGTCACAGTGTACACATAGCCGTGGGAAGTGTGCTTCATTCTATAGTTAGAGGACTCCTGATATCACCAGGATTGATGAGTAAAATGTTTGTCTTTATCTGTTGTCTAGTACTGTCTTTTTGCTAGCTAGGGCCATCTACTTTAAGTGCTGCCTGTCTTCCCAGTAGCCTACTTGGTGTGTGAACTGCTGACTGCTCATAACTTGCAAATGATTGTTGACACATCAACCAGGATCAAGGGGCCAGGTAATTTGTGACTTGTTTTGGTAATCAGTGGCTGTATTGGAGGGGTGTGGTTTCTCCTCTCCTAGGCAATCAATCTCCCCTGGTTTCTCAGCGGCAGCTGTAAGTGGTGGTTGTGGCAGTCTCGTTTGCAAAATGAAGACGGTCGCCGAAACAAAGACGGTTCTGCCGAGTTGTTCTGCCAAGTTCTTTGAGGAAGGCTCCGCACCACTCTCTCACTTGAGTATCTTACCTAGTTATTTTATGATCTCATTTGTTCTTTTGTAGCTTTGGAAACTATGTGTGTGTTTTCTGTACCTGTTCGCTCCTCTCCCTGTAGGCTTTAGCTCACCACCCCTTGGCTGCAACCCTTCCAATTGAGTGTACCCTTTGCGCATAACCTACAGTATGTGGAATTCCGGGTCTCTGGCAGCGTTTGGAACTACCGATCTGCAGTCAAGAACACAGAGTTCATCTCAGCCTATGCCCTTCAGTCCCCTGACTTTTTGGCCCTGTTGGAGACATGGATCACCCCAGAAAACACTGCTATCTCTTCATCTGACTACGTTTTCCACTCATGGTTCAAGAGCATCTGGTTGTCGCGGTGGTAACACAGAGCTACAGTGAGGGAAAAAAATATTTGATCCCCTGCTGATTTTGTACGTTTGCCCACTGACAAAGAAATGATCAGTCTATAATTTTAATGGTAGGTTTATTTGAACAGTGAGAGACAGAATAACAACAACAAAAATCCAGAAAAACGCATGTCAAAAATGTTATAAATTGATTTGCATTTTAATGAGGGAAATAAGTATTTGACCCCCTCTCAATCAGAAAGATTTCTGGCTCCCTGGTGTCTTTTATACAGGTAACGAGCTGAGATTAGAAGCACACTCTTAAAGGGAGTGCTCCTAATCTCAGCTTGTTACCTGTATAAAAGACACCTGTCCACAGAAGCAATCAATCAATCAGATTCCAAACTCTCCACCATGGCCAAGACCAAAGAGCTCTCCAAGGATGTCAGGGACAAGAATGTAGACCTACACAAGGCTGGAATGGGCTACAAGACCATCGCCAAGCAGCTTGGTGAGAAGGTGACAACAGTTGGTGCGATTATTCGGAAATGGAAGAAACACAAAAGAACTGTCAATCTCCCTCGGCCTGGGGTCCATGCAAGTTCTCACCTCGTGGAGTTGCAATGATCATGAGAATGGTGAGGAATCAGCCCAGAACTACATGGGAGGATCTTGTCAATGATCTCAAGGCAGCTGGGACCATAGTCACCAAGAAAACAATTGTTAACACACAACGCCATGAAGGACTGAAATCCTGCAGCGCCCGCAAGGTCCCCCTGCTCAGGAAAGCACATATACATGCCCGTCTGAAGTTTGCCAATGAACATCTGAATGATTCAGAAGAGAACTGGGTGAAAGTGTTGTGGTCAGATGAGACCAAAATTGAGCTCTTTGACATCAACTCAACTCGCCGTGTTTGGAGGAGGAGGAATGCTGCCTATGACCCCAAGAACACCATCCCCACTGTCAAACATGGAGGTGGAAACATTATGCTTTGTGGGTGTGTTTCTGCTAAGGGGACAGGACAACTTCACCGCATCAAAGGGACGATGGACGGTGCCATGTACCGTCAAATCTTGGGTGAGAACCTCCTTCCCTCAGCCAGGGCATTGAAAATGGGTCGTGGATGGGTATTCCAGCATGACAATGACCCAAAACAGATGGCCAAGGCAACAAAGGAGTGGCTCAAGAAGAAGCACATTAAGGTCCTGGAGTGGCCTAGCCAGTCTCCAGACTTTAATCCCATAGAAAATCTGCGGAGGGAGCTGAAGGTTCGAGTTGCCAAACGTCAGCCTCGAAACCTTAATAACTTGGAGAAGATCTGCAAAGAGGAGTGGAACAAAATTCCTCCTGAGATGTGTGCAAACCTGGTGGCCAACTACAAGAAACGTCTGACCTCTGTGATTGCCAACAAGGGATTTGCCACCAAGTACTAAGTCATGTTTTGCAAGGGGTCAAATACTTATTTCCCTCATTAAAATGCAAATCAATTCATGATATTTTTGACATGCGTTTTTTTATGGATTATTTTGTTGTTATTCTGTCTCTCACTGTTCAAATAAACCTACCATTAAAATTATAGACTGATCATGTCTTTGTCAGTGGGCAAACTTACAAAATCAGCAGGGGATCAAATACTTTTTTCCCTCACTGTATTTTGTTTAGTCGACATTTGGAACATTTACTGACAAATGTTCTGTTTCCATCAGGCCTGTCATGACATTTTTTATCCAATGTGTACTTTACGGGAATAAAAAGGTTGGATGGAAACCTGGTTAGAGATGTCTTATTCATTCAAATGTCACTTATTCGTCACTTGAATCCAATTGGTAGAAGTATTTAACTTCAATTTGACTCATCTAATCAGTTCTGCAGTGCGCTCTAATGTTTTGCTGTATCAACCTGATGTGAAATTACCTTTCACATGGCTGAGCATATCTTTGAGTGTGGCTGCCTCCCATCTCTCTGTGTATGTGAGTGTTTCAGAGCAGATCTCTTCTGTTTCACTGGGCCTCTCTTGGGAGCTGAATCCATTGAAGAGTCGGAAAGGGAAGAGGTGTCATGAACATCTGAATCATCAGCTGAGAGATCTGAAATATCCTCTTTGGATGGCTTTCCAATGGTCTTCTGCTTCACATCTGCAGATTCAAAAGGGATACTTAAATGGGGTCAAGCCAGAGAAATAGGCAAGCACAATATCTTGTACACATATCCAAAATTAATGTCTTCAAATGTGCTTTCAACTATGTACTTTGTCTTATTTTCATAATTTTACTTTTTTCACACAGAAGACCTCACGGATGAAGTCCTACTTCTTGGACAGTTCCCCCTGGAGGAAGACTGTAATCTTTCAGGATTTTTATTGTCTCATCTCATTGGGCATCTTTTTCTCTCTAAGTCCAGAAGCTGCTTTAGCTCCCTCACCTCGTAAACGGCAGTTGGTGCAGCAACTCTGGTTATTAACACCAACACTGGGGTTATTTTACACCACTCTTAGAGTGAATTTAACTCCTGAATCAACACTAGAAATGTTACACTGAAAAATAAACACTGGCCAATTTGCTGTGCACTTTATAATTGTAACAGCTTATGATGTATTATATCTGTATTGGTATACAGAATTATGAGTCTGTGTGTCTATAACATTTACATTTTAGTCATTTAGCAGACGCTCTTATCCAGAGCGACTTACAGTTAGTGAGTGCATACATTTTCATACTGGCCCCCCGTGGGAATCGAACCTACAACCCTGGCGTTGCAAACGCCATGCTCTACCAACTGCGCTACAGAGGGCCTATAACTATGCTTATACTGCATTATTACTCTATCATACATGTATAATGCTGTATAATGCATTATGCTTATGGGCTTCATAGAAAGTGTTATCCATATTTATTTTCACCTTTTATTTAAGGTGAAAGCGAAAAAGAACACGATATGAACAAAATATCACGATATCTGATCATATCAAATATCAGCCCAACCCTTGGTCAAACTTACTCAAGGGGTCAAACACAAATCACCATAATATCTACCCATTAAAGAAGGAGTGCTGTAAGCACTGGGTCAAAGAGCAAACTTAATTTTTTTATCCCAAACTGTATGGACATACATCTTTTTAGCACTGCATCAATACTACATTAAGGTACTGACCTTTTCCTCCTTGGTACTTGTGAAATTAAAATAACCTGGCCATCTCCTGTGGTACAGTGGATGTTTGGAGCTGGCTGGGCCTCTACTGGACATGGCTTTCAGCTGCCACTGTGTGTGTCTGCCACTGCCTGTTTCCAGACCTAGGCAGAAAATAGTTGTATTTTGTAGTTTATTTGAAAATATCAACTTTTCAAATACTCGAGGTAGTCGAATATACTGTAGTTTATATAGAATTTCAACTAAAAGGCAACTATTTTCTTTGATATTCAAATACAGGTCTCAGAAAACCAAATAATATTTGAAGGTATTTGAATATATGTAAGTTATTTGAAAAAATATGTATTTGATTAACCAAAAACTACATGGTTTGGAGGGCTCTCTGATATGAGTCTTAATATAGCCTATAGCCTATAATTAAATACATAAGGGACATGTAATCACCTCAACATTAGAGTAGACCACTTTTACAGCTTCAAAATGACTAACCAATATATTTTCATAATGAGTGAGACATAAGGTCATTAACGCTTGACATCAAGTAACTTTGTGATTATTACACAATAGCAATATTGTTGTTACATATGGCTTTGGAAATTGCTTTATACTTGCATAATTATGAAGTTATTACATAAGTTGAATAAGGAACAGTCACTATTCCTCTTGTACAGTAGTTACAAAAACTCTCAGCTCATTGCTATGCAATTAAAATGCAATTACCAAAGTATTAACATGTTTATAAAATGTTGCTCCAAAAGTAATTACAGTTTTACTACACAAGCACAAGACCAATTTAATTTTAAGTGTTACTGAGAATGCTAACAGTAACAAAATATGGCTATTAAGTGTCGAAAGATTTAGATTTTAGTAATTTAGCAGACACTCTTATCCAGAGCGACTTACAGTTAGTGAGTGCATACATTTTCATACTGGTCCCCCGTGGGAGACGAACCCACAACCCTGGCATTGCAAGTGACATGCTCTACCAACTGAGCTACAGGGGACTATACGGAAACGAAATATCCCAAAACTGCCTACTTGAATAAACTACAGCTAAGGTCAATGGAAAAATGTTAGTTTGTATTCTGAGTAAAATATCCCTTTAAAGATGTTATAGTGTGTGTTTGAAACAAGAACATTTACCCTCAGATCGACAAAGGGGTTCAACATTTCTTGCTGTTTGCAATGTTTGCAAATGGCTTTGAATTTCTCTGCAGTATTTTCAGGTATTATATAAAATTAATTGCAGCTTTCATCCTTTTCAGTGGCATGTTGAAAAAGTCATACAATAGTTGAGCATCACAACTTACTTATAATTATCTGTAATTGGTTTGACTTGATTATGTACACCTGGGGCAATGGACATTCAGGAGAAAGGACATTTACAGAATGTTTAGATAGAAATGTATTGTGTAGATGAACTATGACTGTCAGATAGATTGGAATAGTATAGAAGGTTGTAAATGCTCTATTCATTTTATTTATATCTTCAACATGCCGTTCCAGATACAGCCCTGCCATTAGTTGAAGGCAGCCAATCCAATAGTTTCTGAAAAGTTGTCACTTCCTGAGATCTGTATTCAAATGTAATTTTTAAGTAGTTGCTTTCTCAGATCTGTATTCAAATTGTTTAAAAAGGTAATTACTTTCAAATAGTTTAGAAAAAGTCATACTTTTTTGGGATCTGTATTCAAATAGTTCCAAAGTAATTTTTGTTCCCCCCCCAAAAGGAGTTACTTTCCACAAAACATAGTTAAAACTATAGTTATCCCAGGTCTGCTGACAGCACACATCTAATCACTGTAGAAATGTTTTATTAAATTAGCCAAGATTTTCTGTTACATCTTGACAGCGGCAGTCATCAACACCCCTATAGCTACTCTGGCTATAAAATGTCCTAGAGGCACAGAGGTAGTGGGTTAAGTGAAGGCATCCCGCATACATAGGTTCGGTTTGTTCCTAGCAGATCTCCGCTAGGCGAAGTGAACGTCTGTGCTCGCATACTTCCTTAAAATACTGGGAATACATTCTGGGAATAAATATGGCCGCTTAAGCTAAGCGCTCTGCCGCCCTATGGTATAACTTTACAAAAATAGACCTACAATTTACTTCAAAACTTTTTGATTCAGGGCGTAGACTATACTTCAAGATGTCAACTCCTCAAAATGCCGAAGAGTGGGACATTTTTACGAGACAGAGGCGCAGAAAGCCAAAACCAGCAAAGGCAGAGAGAAAATCTGAGACGCCAACAAACATGGAGTCACCACCGCCTGCTCCATCCCAGCACATTCAACCGAGCAATCAGCCGGGCTAGCACCCAAGCTAATGGCCAACCAAACAACTGAACAAACAGCCGAGCTAACAAATGAACAAACACTTGAAGATGAGGATCTGGACACGGACTTGATGCTAAAATAAATTCATCGCAGCGCACAAAATGTCGAAATGGGCTGGATGGAATTGACAAGCACCTCAATGAGATTGGCACTACAGTCTCCACACTTCAGACTGCCATGACCACAGCAAACACTGCATTAGTAACCCACAAGACGCGACTTAATGAGGCAGATAAAATAATCGCACAAATAAAGGAAAAGAGAGCAACTGACCAACGAGCCTACATCGATGCAGAGAGGGCATATTCAGTGTTGGAGGCGAAGGTACAGAATTTAGAAGCAAGAGGAAGGAGAAAGAACTGTATTCTTCGGGGCCTACCGATGTTGATCACTCTTTTGTTGCTGAGAATTTTCCTGCACAGCAGGAAACGCAAACTTGTAGTGTATTTGAGTTTTAAAAAGACTTCTAAAGTTTGTCATTTCCACTTTGAAATTTCAGACTTGATTTACCCTAATGAAAAATGTAACAACCCCTACAAAAATGTCCATTCATTATAATCCGCATAATAATTCACATTTCCTGTTGCTGCAGGAATATTTTCCTGCTGTAGCAAACTGGCTCAAATTAAGATCCTTCATCTGTACCTGAACAGATCACATGTACCCAGCCAATGGTCCAATACCTCCAAGGGAAGATTCCATCCTGGCTCAACCTTCTGGCAGACAGGCTAATCGAAATCGAACGAGCCCATCGCACTCATAGAGCCCCACCGCCCCCCGACCAACCGCAGAGACCGGTGATCATCCAATTCTTGTGATTCAGAGATAAAGAGCTGCTCCTACAAGCCTCAAAGTAGGTCCGCATCACTGAGGGGGATGCCAATCTCTCCTTTAATCAAGAGGTTCATTGCAAACGTTCGATCAGGTGATTAAGATGCCTCTGGACCAAGGCATGTTCTGAGGGTTCCAATACCCTAAAAAGTTGCGGGTGCTTCACCGGGGTGCTTTGCACTACTTTGGCTCTCTGTCGAAGGCCAACAACTTCCTCCAATAGGCAAAGAATTAGAGCCCTATTTCTTCTTGACTCTGTTTCCCAAAGAATCATAGTGATTTCAACAGAGTCTGAATTGGGCTGACTGGAGGTTAGAATATAGCCTACAAGATTATCTTGAATTACTAACTCCTGACAATTAAGACATTATTTAGGCTACCCTCTCTTATTTCAGTTGGTTTGCGTGGGACACTGCCTACAGGAAATGTACCTGAGTTGAGAAGACAAATGGGAAAACAGTTATACTCCCATAAACAGAAACATTTGCCCCATCATATTTCAGTTTTATCTCTCCTATTAAAGACTGACCCATGAGATGGGTTTATGAATAATTGTTTTACTTGTTTTTCCTACTCACAGGGCTTTCGGTCATATAGCCTATGAAGGGTGGTATTTTATTTTATACATTTATGGGGCTATAATGTTTTTCATTCCACCATTCAGACAGGAATTATGACCTAAAAATTACTTGAGTGTATGATTTAGTACAGATTTATTTAGGGAGTACCTATGCTATATAGGACAGAAAAGGACAGATAGAGTGCATTCGGAAAGTATTCAGAACCCTATACTTTTTCCACATTTTGTTACATTACAGCCTTATTCAAAAATTTATTAAATAGTTTTTTGTCCCTCATCAATCTAGACACAATTACCCCATAATGTCAAAGCATTTATTTTTATTTTTTTTATATCACTACGTTGTGGGGTTAACATACAAGATAATAGTGACCCTATGTTGGATGCCGCCACTGGCCACCCTGAGAGGTCAAATAATTGTATATGCCTCCTTCAAGAAAAATAATAATGAGAAGTTATTGTGTGACTTTGTAAAAGAGGTAAAATGATGCGAACATCTGCACAACAGGTCTTCTACTGAGGATAATTGGAGGCAGTTGACAGCAGTGAGGGCTAAACTAAATCTCCGCATAATAAAAAACATTACGAATATGGTAATAAACCAAGTAAGCTCCTTGCCTATTAGTTAAAAAAGGAAAAATCCGAACGCACAATCAAAGTCATTAGTTTACGGAATAACACGGTCACCTATGACCCAATTCTGATAAAAAGAAATGCAAAAAATCCTCACTTTTATGATAATTTGTATACATCACAATCCAACTATTCACCTGAACTACAATCATATTTAGACAGCCTTTCTCTCCCCAAACTATCAGAACCAGATCAGCTGCTTCTCAATTCTCCTTTTACACCTGAGGTTTTTGTAGCAATTAAATATATGTCTACTAATAAATACCCAGGCCCAGACAGCTTTCCAGGTGAATTTTAGAAGCAGTTCTGTACAGAACTATGTCCTATATTTATAGCTATGATTACAGCTTGTAATAAGTGTCTTGCTTAAAAGTGGGAAGGATCCATTCAAATGCGCTTCTTTCACACCGATAAGTTTGTTGAATTTCGATTATAAAGTGATTACTAAAATGATAGCCAGACAACTAGAGGCCCAATTACCCTCGCTCATTAAACCCGACCAAACCAGATCTATAAAAAAATAGGTACTCATCGGATAGTCAGAAGACTGTTTGATGTTATTGACCACTTAAATGAGCATAAGACTCCTTCTAAACTGTTGTCATCAGATTCTGAGAAGGCGTTCGAACAGAGTTGAATGGAATTTCCTATTCTCTGTTAAGCAAACATGTTATATGGGTGCTAATTTCATAAAATGGGTCAAAGTGATTTATACCAGTTATGTTTTCCACTAATGGTTTAAGGTCACAAGAATTGCCCCTGAGTAGAGGGACCCACCAAGGCTGCCCTCTGTCTCCCCTTCTCTTCCTGATGGATGTGGAACTGTTGACAGAGTCCATATATTCCAACAAGAGTATCAGAGGTCCCACTATTGCAGATCAGGAACATAAGCTATATATGCAGATGATATTATATTGTATGTTGTCAACCCAGTGAACTTCATTCCACATATCATTGATACTATTGCCCGATTTGGTAAATTCTCTGGATACAAAGCAAATCTTAGTAAATCGAATGCTTGTTTGCTAAATAACCAGCTAACAGATGAGTTGAGTTTGGTCTGTCCTTGTTGCCTTGTTACTTACCCTATTATTATTTTGTATTATTATTTTAAAAAATACATATAAATATTTACATGGTGTAACAAAACCCCCAGAATTAAGTACTCTACTCTGGTCAAACCTGAATCTTTGGGGAGTCTGGGTTTGTCCAATTTCCAATTTTAGAATTGGTCAGCCCAAACTCAAAACGTATTGTTCTGGACCATGGACAGACAGGACTCCCTATGGGTTCAGATTGAAGCTCAAATTAGCCATCCATCACCTCTGAAGAATCTTATGTTTGTGAATCAGTTTCAACACATTTGTGATAACAGTAAGACCTTCACTATGTACAACACATTAATGGCATGGGCACTGGTAGGAAGCACTTGGGTATTTCAAACACACATTCGTTAATTGCTCTTATCTCTTGACTTGTCCAATGTGTTTTCAATGGTCGACCTCTATAAGTGGTGCTCGCTGGGTCTTAGGAGGTTTGCTGACTCGTTCCATAGTAGATCGAATACAATTAACTGATATATGGATTGAATACAATTAAGTAATATATCAAAATCCGTACTGAATACAATATCCCTGGTACAGATTTTCTTTGGGTATCTTCAAATCCGATATGTTATCTTTATTAAAGAAGGAAAGCTGAGATTTCAGTTATCAGAAGTTGAAGAATTAATAACCACATCTACAGTATATCTATCAAAGGAATAATTGCTAAGATGTACTGTATATTATCCAGACAATATGAATCCGCCTTTATCCCCCTTCAAAGGATGCCACTCAGATAGTTTTAGATATAGAATTGGTACAATCGCCAAACCTTTACCTCCTTAATCACATGCCGAATAATACGCTTGACAAGACAAGCTTGCTGATAATTATTTCATACTTTGCAAATAAATGTATTCTTGTGTGTTTAATTAATTAAAACCCACACACTTTTCAATTGTGGTTAAAACAAGTTGCACAATTTTTGCCATTAGAAAAATTTACCATAGACTTACAGAATCACAGACCCATATTCCAGAAAGTATGGTCCCCTTTACTGTATTGAAAAAAGCTCTTAAAAACGGTTTGGGCATCCTGAGACCCAGCAAGTACTCTTATTTCATATTTCATAGACAGTACCAGTCAAAAGTTTGGACACACCTACTCATTCAAGGGTTTTTCTTTATTTATTTTTACAATTTTCTACATTATAGAATAATAGTGAAGACATCAAAACTATGAAATAACACATATGGAATCATGTAGTAACCCAAAAAGTGTTAAACAAATCAAAAAAATATTTTATATTTGAGATTCTTCAAAGTAACCACCCTTTGCCTTGATGACAGCTTTGCACATTCTTGGCATTCTCTCAATCAGCTTCATGAGGTAGTCACCTGGAATGCATTTCAATTAACAGGTGTGCCTTGTTAAAAGTTAATTTATGGAATTTATTTCCTTCTTAATGCGTTTGAGCCAATCAGTTGTGTTGTGACAAGGTAGGGGTGGTATACAGAACATAGACCTATTTGGTAAAATACCATATTATGGCTAGAACAGCTCAAATAAGCAAAGAGAAATGACAGTACTTTAAGACATGAAGGTCAGTCAATACGGAAAATGTCAAGAACTTTGAAAGTTCCTTCAAGTGCAGTCGCAAAAACCATCAAGCGCTATGATGAAACTGGCTCTCATGAGGACCGCCACAGGAATGGAAGAACCAGAGTTACCTCTGCTGCAGAGGATAAGTTCATTAGAGTTACCAGCCTCAGAAATTGCAGCTCAAATAAATGCTTCACAGAGTTCAAGTAACAGACACATCTCAACATCAACTGTTCAGAGGAGACTGCGTGAATCACACCTTCATGGTCAAAATGCTGCAAAGAAACCACTACTAAAGGACACCAATAAGAAGAAAATACTTGCTTGGGCCAAGAAACACGAACAATGGACATTAGACCGGTGGAAATCTGTCCTTTGGTCTGATGAGTCCAAATTTGAGATTTTTGGTTCCAACCGTGGTGTCTTTGTGAGACGCAGAGTAGGTGAATGGATGATCTCCGCATGTGTGGTTCCCACCATGAAGCATGGAGGAGGAGGTGTGATGGTGTGGGGGTGCTTTACTGGTGAGACTGTCTGTGATTTATTTAGAATTCAAGGCACACTTAACCAGCATGGCTACAACAGCATTCTGCGGCAATACGCCATCCCATCTGGTTTGCACTTAGTGGGACTATCATTTGTTTTTCAACAGGACAATAACCCAACACACCTCCAGGCTGTGTAAGGGCTATTTTACCAAGAAGGAGAGTGATGGAGTGCTGCATCAGATGACCTGGCCTCCACAATCACCCGACCGTAACCCAATTGAGATGGTTTGGGATGAGTTGGACCGCAGAGTGAAGGAAAAGCAGCCAACAAGTGCTCAGCATATGTGGGAGCTCCTTCAAAACTGTTGGAAAAGCATTCCAGGTGAAGCTGGTTCAGAGAATGCCAAGAGTGTGCAAAGCTGTCATCAAGGCAAAGGGTGGCTACTCTGAAGAATCAAAAATATAAAATATATTTTGATTTGTTTAACACTTTTTGGTTACTACATGATTCCATATGTGTTACAATGTAGAAAATAGTAAAAATAAAGAAAAATCCTTGAATGAATAGGTGTGTCCAAACTTTTGACTGGTACTGTATATTTCAAATCAAATAAAATTTTATTTGTCACATCCTTTGTAAATAACAGGTGTAGACTAACAGTGAAATGCTTACTTACGGGCCCTTCCCAACAATGCAGAGAGAAACATTTTTGAAATAGTAGAAAATTGAATAATAATAATCAAGGAATAAATAAAAGAAATAACAAAATGAATAAATGCAAATCAAATCAAATTATTTGTCACATGCGCTTACTTACAAGCCCTTAACCAACAATGCAGTTTTAAGAAAAATAAGAGTTAAGAAATATATTTACTAAATAAACTAAAGTAAAAAATAAAAAAGCAACAATAAAATAACAATAATGAGGCTATATACAGGGGGTACTGGTACCAAGTCAATGTAGAGGCCCTGTGTAGCTCAGTTGGTAGAGCATGGCGTTTGCAACACCAGGGTTGTGGGTTCGATTCCCACGGGGGGCCAGTATGAAAAATGTGTGCACTCACTAACTGTAAGTCGCTCTGGATAAGAGCGTCTGCTAAATTATGTAAATATTGAGGTAATATGTACTTTTAGGTAGGGGTAAAGTGACTATTCATAGATAATAAACAGTGAGTAGCTGGGTGGGGTCAATGAAAATAGGGGGGTGGGGTTACAGAAAGTTTACATTCTGTCAGAACATGTTATTGTTAAATCTCATGTATCCTATGGAGAGGAGAAGGGCAACAGTCTGGTTTCAGTCACTGATAAGGTAGGACAGTCGTGAGTTAGGGAGGAGTGAGGAATGCAGGCCGAAGTCAGGTCAGATGAAGTGAGAAGGAACAGTCACCACTCGAGTTCCAGCCTAGCAACAGAGATGTATTGGCTGTCCAGATGTGTAAGGAGGAGCCTCCACCTAGAAGGAGGGTATAAATATATGTGCTTGTGTGAACATGTCTTTGTCTTTTCAGCTGGTTGACTCAGTGGGTGAATAAACTTGGTTTGAGCTTTTTCCTAGTAGTCTGTTTGAGTTTTTACTCTGTTTTTTCAGAACCTAACAGTTGGCGTAGTCGGCAGGATTCACCACGATTTATAGTAGAACTGGAGAGTCTGAATCAGTGGAACAGGAGCCGGCATATAAAAACAAGGTATGCAAAGTTCCTACACCTACACAAAGTTCCTACACCTGTCTCACTCAAATTGTCAAAGACTCCAGCCACCCTAGTCATAGACTGTTCTCTTTGTTACCGCACGGAAAGCGGTACCGGAGCACCAAGTCTAGGTCCAAGAGGCTTCTAAACAGCTTCTACCCCCAAGCCATTTTTTATTTTTTTTAGGTATTCTTTCTTAAAACTGCATTGTTGGTTAAGGGCTTGTAAGTAAGCATTTCACTGTTGTATTCGGTGCATGTGAAAAATACAATTAGATTTGATTTGATTTGACCTGTTACTACTCATTCTGACATCTTGGGGAGACTAGGGTCGTAGACTGAATACAAATTACAGGATATGGATCTGAAAAGCCTGAGTTTATTCAGTAAGCCCACTGTAAATACTACCGCTAGACCTAGGGGATGGGGCCCCTAGGGGGGTTTAGCCCCAGAAGGTTAGACTAGGCACTGAGGGGACTGTGAGCCTAGGAGGGTTTAGCCACCAGAATGTTAGACTGAAGGTTTGCGGGCACAGCGTGTTCAGGAGGGTTTAGCCCCCTAATAGGTTAGACTGGAGCACTGCGGGCACAGCATGTTCAGGAGGGTTTAGCCCCCTAATAGGTTAGACTAGGCAACGTGTTTAGGAGGAATTAGCCCCCCTTAATAGGTTAGATTAGGGGTTGGAGTCTGTTTAAGTGTCTGTAGTCTATATGGTATATGGAGATGTTGGCACATCCATGTACTAGTACGATAGGTTATAGAGAAGCAGTCCATGTAGAGGAGGGACAAAGGCAGGAAGTGCGTTCGGTGGAGAATAGGAAATATCCGAGAATATCTGTGCTTAAAGATGAAACATTGTCAGTGAGTGGGAATGTGGATGGTGATAGAAGGTTGCCTACAAGTTCTGGAGGGGAGTGTCATCCATCGTTGGAAAAGCAAAAAGATATTGGTACGTTGTTTGAACATGAGTTGAGTTTATTAGTAGTAGCAATAAGGAGAGAGGTTGGCTTAGGCTCTATTGGGGCGGGGAACCGTGACAGATTATATGGAAGTAGGAAGACAACTGTGAATAATTTTGGTTATGTGTGTTGTCAACAACAGTGATATTTGAAATGTGTCACTGGTAGAAGACCAGTTTTGGTATCAGGTCCTGTGACCAAATTATTAGGCACCTATACTGTAACTACTCTCCAGGAAGTGGCTATCACTACCTGAAAATTAGTTAAAATTGGCGTGTATTAGAGCCGTGGGTGAGGAGATCTAAACACCCTGGCGGAAAATTCCAATCTAATAAAGAATTCAGAGATGCTATTGTGAGTTGGCACAATGATATGAAAGAAAAAAATCTAAAGCTCAATACACCAGCGTGTTCTATCAACAGAAAAGCAAAACCGATAAAACCAAAATTAGTAGATGTACTCAGCATCAAAAAGACTAGGTACGTGAGTACATTGATAGAATGTGTATGTCTGCTTTAATAGCAGGTTTGAAACCTGTTATCAAAATGGCTATTGTGGGGATAGTGGACCAACATTTTCATTGGGATGAAATTGTGCAGGAGGCTTTGAGAGTGGAATCCAATTCCGCTCACTTTGTAGGCGTGCGTGTGGCTAATACGGCCACAGTGAAAGTCACTAACAGTGGTTTTAACAGCCAAAGTAAGGGGGGGGTGAAGCAAGATGAAGCAAGACCCCATTAAACCGGAGGCTGAGAAGTCGGTGGCGGAGGATCTTCCAATATTACTTGAACGAGGCATAGAGGTATGAGGACCAGCTCGGTGCAACAGCCTTTCATTCCTAATGAAAAAGGGACTGAAACGGCGTATTACGGTGGATTTTCGCAGCATAAACAAACATGCAGTGAAAATCACACCAGTGGTAGCGGATTTGGCAGACCTTTTGGCATCTTTCCCTCAGACTCAGAATGGTACAGTGTGCTTGACATGAAAAATTGATTTTGGTCAGTGCCGGTGGCTGAAGAGTCACGACACTGGTTTGTGTTTTGTTGCCAGGGGGAGCAGTATATGTGGGCGAGAGCACCAATGTGGTTTATAAATAGTCCAACTTTGTATCATGCCGCATTGAAACAATCGCTAAAAGGGTGTAGATATGAGGGTTCTGTGTTGGTACAGTATATAGATTATTTGTTATTGGCGTCAAAAGACGAAGAAACTCATATGCGAGACCTCACCACATTAGTAAACTATTTGGCAGAGCAGAGTCACAAAGCATCATATGAGAAAGCACAGCTAGCGAAACAAGAGGTAACATATTTGGGGGTTTCGATTTCAAAAGGCGCGAAGCACATTACACGTGATCGAGTAGGAACAATGCGTTCTTTGGCACGACCAAACACTCCTCGCACACTCAGGAGAAGCCCTACGTTTTACCACACACACCAGCGCACACAACCCACCGGTTATGAATATTTGTTAATACCATGTTTAATTTATTGTGTGGGGTCTTTTTAATTTGGTTGTAGTAGGTTCTTCATCGGTGAGAAAGGATGCACCTTAAAGGGCACAAAAATTACATTTTCGGAAGTATCTATTATCCGAATGTTGGTGGCACCCATGTAAATCTCCTGATAAGAACGTTTCTGAAAAACCCAATGTAAACCGGGTACGCAGAACGATGGAAATGTTTGAAATGTTTTTACAGGGAAAGAAAATGGAAAGAAAATACTTAATGGTGTTGAATTACCTTTGTTCTGACTTTCTGGTGAGGCCTGATCACCCTCGCCAGAAAGGATAGAGACATTGGGTGAGATTTAAGTATAACATGAAGAAGTGTATTGCTGTTGTTGTTTTGGGTTGTTCTTGTTTTTAGCTATATTTCAATACAAATCTCACCAGATTGGGTCTGCTGTATGGTCGGGATTACTCCCTAAGGGTTAGCTCTCTAACTCCCTGACCCTATAACTCTGCGGTGAGGTCGCCAGTATGATAAGGGAGTATAAGCCAATTTGCAAAATGATTTCAACAGTGTGTTGTTATGCTCTTTGACATTTGTCTTAGAAATGTTGGTATTAAGAAAATTGGGAATGTAAGAATTTGTCATACGGGGAATAGTTTGTTTGGATTTCCAGAATCAGAAATGCCTTAAACTGTTGTTTTGGTCTGTCCTCTCTCGAAGTTATGGCCATAGTGAATACAGATGGTCTCTAGATGCATGGAAGGAATAATGTGATCGAGAACAGTGTGAGGGGTGAACCCCTCTAACCGGCTGAAGTAATGGCGACAAAGACATTCACTGCGATCTTGTCTTTCACCACTTCTACTGAGACCTGAGTCCGAGCCAGTAACCTGTGTAGGAGCGGCAGGAGTGCGGCATGGGTCCTGAGACCGTGCATGTGGAGTGAGCATGGAGAGAGATCAGGTCCAAACTCCTCTCATGCTGCTGGTGCACTGGTGGGAAAATGGACTAGACAGAATGGATCGTACAGAATGGTGGTGGAGGCTCAGGTGAGAGATTTGTTTGCTTGGGAAAATCTGATTAATTCCCAGATATTGGAATCAGGACATTATCAAGGGCCATCCACTTTGACAGGCATGAGTTACATATGTGCCATTGTGAGGATGAACTGTAACGCTATCTGAAGAAGAAAATGAAGAGACGCCAGTAGAAGAGTGCTGGGAAGGAGGGGGGTGGTCAACTGTGCCCGTAAATTGATTTAGGGTTGCCCTAAACTGTATTTGGGGTATCAGGTTGATTGTGGAGGTCTGCACACTGGGAAATGTATTGTAATTTTGATTAAAATGCATTGAGATACCGATCTGTCATTAACATGCCACTCGAAACAGTGTAAGACAGGGATAAACGGTGGCCGTGATGAGAAAAGTTAATGCTGGTAATATAAGTAGTTCAAACTGTCTATATATGGTCCCCTGTTTGTAAATGTACATTCTAACAGTGTCGGTATGTGCTAAGTTGAGGGTCTTGAATTTGAGTGGTAGACTCAATGTGAAGTACTAAGGACTGTCATTCTAAATTTGGGTTGAATAAGTTATCAATAGTTCTAATAATGATTTGGAAAGAAGAGAGAGAGCACAAAGTGAGGGGAGGGTGCACTGCTCGAATCTATTGAGTCTAGGGAGGGTTTCCTCCCAGGAAACCTTATCTTTTCGTGTCCTCCGAGAGGGAGGTTATTAGAGAACCCTCTAGATGGTAGCTTGGGCTAACCATGATGGGGACATTGATAGTAGGGGTTTTGTTTTACAATGTCATCCGAATCCTAATGTTAAAGCGTATCAATACATATGGCTTTCTGGATGATACAGTACAATTAATTACGTTCAAGGCTCATAGTCTGTGTCTTGCTTTGACACACGAGGATGAGGATGAAGGAGACTGGCATGGAGACTAGCATCCCATTGGCATAGAACAGAACGGATGGACGGTTCTTGCCCCAATCTCATTCTCATCAAGGGTGGTGTGAAATTATTAAACATGTATTTTCTTTCTTCCCTGCTCAAGACAATATGTTTTCAAGGTGGCATGGAACATGGAGTGATCATTGTTCCAGATGAGGGATTGTTGGAAATTGACTAATTGACTTGAGCATGTTTTAGTATGTTTATAACTATATAAGTGGACTAGCAGTAGCGACTAACGTGTTATGGGTTGGACGGAATGATTTATGTGCAAATGTATTTGTGTTTGAGACACAATTTTTGCATAAGGGTGTTAGTTGCAGATTCTAGCAGGACCGATATCAGTGTTTTCTATGTAGTCCCAAAAGCCAACGTTACAGGGAATTGGGAGAGTGGAATGGAATTTGACTGGGGCGGAGATCTGTGTGGCTCATAAATTAAGGAAATGGGTAGTCTCTGGGGAACGATACCACTCCTCTGTGTATAGTAATACCAGGGGATAGCTCGTAGGAGAGAAAGGACAGCTAACTGTGCACAATATAGAGACTACTATAAAGTCGAGTTGAACATCACACATACCCAGATCATGGTGGGAGTAGCAGAGATAGTGTTAACATTTCAGACACTATTGGTAACTTTTAGTGAGTAGTTCATCAAAGAAGGTACAATTCTTGAAAGACTAGCTACAGATTCCTGTGTACAGGAGGCCACCTCACCGGAAGGGAAGTTCGATGTAATAATAGCATCACATCTCCTGCAGAGTGTGATTAAGAATCAAATCAAATCAAATCAAATTTTATTGGTCACATGCGCCGAATACAACAGGTGCAGACATTACAGTGAAATGCTTACTTACAGCCCTTAACCAACAGTGCATTTATTTTAAACAAAAAAAGTAAGAATAAAACAACAACAAAAAAAGTGTTGAGAAAAAAAGAGCAGAAGTAAAATAAAGTGACAGTAGGGAGGCTATATATACAGGGGGGTACCGTTGCAGAGTCAATGTGCGGGGGCACCGACTAGTTGAGGTAGTTGAGGTAATATGTACATGTGGGTAGAGTTAAAGTGACTATGCATAAATACTTAACAGAGTAGCAGCAGCGTAAAAAGGATGGGGTGGGGGGCAGTGCAAATAGTCCGGGTAGCCATGATTAGCTGTTCAGGAGTCTTATGGCTTGGGGGTAGAAGCTGTTGAGAAGTATTTTGGACCTAGACTTGGCACTCCGGTACCGCTTGCCGTGCGGTAGCAGAGAGAACAGTCTATGACTAGGGTGGCTGGAGTCTTTGACAATTTTGAGGGCCTTCCTCTGACACCGCCTGGTATAGAGGTCCTGGATGGCAGGAAGCTTTGCCCCAGTGATGTACTGGGCCGTACGCACTACCCTCTGTAGTGCCTTGCGGTCAGAGGCCAAGCAGTTGCCATACCAGGCGGTGATGCAACCAGTCAGGATGCTCTCGATGGTGCAGCTGTATAATTTTTTGAGGATCTGAGGACCCATGCCAAATCTTTTTAGTCTCCTGAGGGGGAATAGGCTTTGTCGTGCCCTCTTCACGACTGTCTTGGTGTGTTTGGACCATGATAGTTCGTTGGTGATGTGGACACCAAGGAACTTGAAGCTCTCAACCTGTTCCACTACAGCCCCGTCGATGAGAATGGGGGCGTGCTCAGTCCTCTTTTTTTTTCCTGTAGTCCACAATCATCTCCTTTGTCTTGGTCACGTTGAGGGAGAGGTTGTTGTCCTGGCACCACACGGCCAGATCTCTGACCTCCTCCCTATAGGCTGTCTCATCGTTGTCGGTGATCAGGCCTACCACTGTTGTGTCGTCGGCAAACTTAATGATGGTGTTGGAGTCGTGCCTGGAAACATGTGACTCAGAGATTTGTAAGGTTGGATACTCTTCCAACGGTACTAATCTCTCCCTCATTCCTAACCGCCAGCAGCGGGACCGAGTGACGGTAACTGAAAAGTGTCAGAAGGTTGCTGCTTATCAACCATTAGGACCCAAAGTTTACACTGTAACTAGGGTGTTCACAAAGGGGTATAGATCGGCCTTGGGATGAGAGATGTGTACCTAACCTGAGCACAGGGAAGTATTATCCACAGATACCAACTGTAGCAGAACATAGGATGTCATTGGAGATGTTGGTGGCTAGAAAGTCGGGTAGACTGAAGAAGCAGTAGTTGTGGTGAGGGATGCTATAGTAGCAGCATGGAACTGGACTACGGCACAAATTAGGGGTATTTTGTATGCATCATGGGCAGTGTTAGTTGTTGCAAGGGTTACCTTGTCAGCTTTGCGGGGATATCACCTTCTGAGGGCATTGATGTTGAAACGTATATACAGTGCTGATTTGCCTCAAGATGAGGTAAAGTTGATTAAGGTCACCGCACTTGTATATCGGGTGGCCATGGAGGATGAAGAAGATGGGGGCCGAAGTGATTATCTGGTATGGGAACACCTTTTGTAACCTGTGACTAACGGAGGAAGACTGGGTGAAAGCACGAGGAGGTTTTTTTGGCCCTTCATTAATGTGGAACCCAGCAGAAAAATATCCCGAAGGTATAGAGTCAGGCTAAGAGAGAGTGGGAATCGTTATGTTATCAAACTTCAGTTTTATATAATTATGCATAGTTATACTTGTTATGTTTAGTTTTGCTTTTTGCTTTTCAAGTCTTGCGCTATCACTCTCTTAGGAACCCGAGTCAGTACAAAGACAACAAGAGCACTGCCTCTGCTGTTCCAGCACCATTTCAACTTAAAAATGTGAACATCATCAAATCAACAAGTGCATTCGGAAAGTATTCAGACCCTTTGACTTTTTCCACATTTTGTTACGTTACAGCCTTATTCTAAAATGTATGAAATACTTTTTTCCCCTCATCAATCTACACACCATACCCCATAATGACAAAGTGAAAACAGGTTTGTAGAAATTCTTGCAAAAAAAACAAACAAAAAAACAGAAATACCTTATTCACATAAGTATTCAGACCCTTTGCTATGAGACTCGAAATTGAGCTAAGTTGCATCCTATTTGCATTGATCATCCTTGAAATGTTTCTACAACTTGATTGGAGTCCACCTGTGGTAAAGTAAATTGATTGGACATGATTTGGAAAGGCACACACCTGTCTATATAAGGTCCCACAGTTGACAGTGCAGTTCAGAGCAAAAACCAAGCAATGAGGTCGAAGGAATTGTCCATAGAGCTCCGAGACAGGATTGCGTCGAGGCACAGATCTGAAAAAGGGTACCAAAACATTTCTACAGCATTGAAGGTCCCCAAGAACACAGTGGCCTCCATAAATCTTAAATGGAAGAAGTTTGGAACCACCAAGACTCTTCCTAGACCTGGCCGCCCGGTCAAACTGAGCAATCGGTGGAGAAGGGCCTTGGGTCAGGGAGGTGACCGAGAACCCGATGGTCACTCTGACAGAGCTCCAGAGTTCCTCTGTGGAGATGGGAGAATCTTCCAGAAGGACAATCATCTCTGCAGCACTCCACCAATCAGGCCTTTATGGTAGAGTGGCGAGACGGAAGCCACATGACAGCCCGCTTGGAGTTTGCCAAAAGGCACCTAAGGACTCTCAGACCATGAGAAACAAGATTCTCTAGTCTGATGAAATAAAGATTGAACTCTTTGCCCTGAATGCCAAGTGTGATGTCTGGAGGAAACCAGGTACCGCTCATCACCTGGCCAGTACCATCCCTACGGTGAAGCATGGTGGTGGTAGCATCATGCTGTGGGGATGTTTTTCAGTGGCAGGGACTGGGAGACTAGTCAGGATCGAGGGAAAGATGAACAGAGCAAAGTACAGAGAGATCCTGGATGAATACTCGCTCCAGAGCGCTCAGGACCTCCGACTGGGGCGAAGGTTCACCTTCCAACAGGACAACGACCCTAAGCACATAGCCAAAACAACGCAGGAGTGGCTTCGGGACAAGTCTCTGAATGTCCTTGAGTGGCCCAGCCAGAGCCCGGACTTGTAACTGATCTCTGGAGAGACCTGAAAATAGCTGTGCAGCGATGCTCCCCATCCAACTTGACAGAGCTTGAGAGGATCTGCAGAGAAGAACTGGAGAAACTCCCCAAATACAGGTGTGCCAAGTTTGTAGCGTCATACCCAAGAAGACTCGAGGCTGTAATGTCTGCCAAAGGTGCTTCAACAAAGTACTAAGTAAAGGGTCTGAATACTTATGTAAATGTGATATTTCAGTTTGTTTTAAATATAAATGTGCAAACATTTCTACAAACCTGTTTTTGCTTTGTCATTATTGGGTATTGTGTGTAGACTGATGAGGGAAAAAAACAATTTAATCGATTTTAGAATAAGGCTGTAACGTAACAAAATGTGGAAAAATCAAGGGGTCTGAATACTTTTCCGAATGCACTGTATGTAGTTGATGGCAAACATTTCTCTGGCTATGCTGTTTGTACTGATTTTGGTATAATTTAAGATGAACCCTTAGGTGAACACTTCTCTGTACAAGTTGCTGAGTTAGTTGCTCTCACTAGAGCCTGTACTCTCTCCCAAGACAAAATTGCAAACCTTTATACTGACTCACGCTATGCTTAGGGAGTCTGTCACGATTTTGGTATGATTTGGAAGGAGAGAGGTTTCCTTTCCAGTTCAGGGTCAAAAATAGCAAACACAGTATATTATGCAATTACTAGAAAGCATCCAGTTACCCAGAGAACTAGCTATAAGCAAGTGTAAAGCTCACACCTCTGGTCAGGATGTTGTTTCATTAGGTAACGCACGCACGGATGCTGCAGCCAAAGCAGCTGCCCTGCGTTCCTCTGAGGATTTCCCTACCCAGATGGTCTGTAATTCTCCTCTTGAGCTGCCCACTCTTGATGACGTTACACACATGCAATCTGACACCCCTGAAAGTGTACAGTGGTGGTGGATGGAGACGGGCTGCAAACTATATGATGATGGTCTCTGGCGTCACCAGAGCGGCCGCCTGGTGGCGCCACCACAGTTGTTGCCCTGTCAATGAAATCCCTCATGTGTCCAAAACAGGGATGGTAAGATTTTGCAATCAAGAATGGTTCGCACCAACATTTTCAGCAAACTGTTTAATATGCCAAAAACATAATACAGGAAAACCTGTGCCAACCACTTGATCAACCTTACCAACCCCATGGGGCCCATTTGTAAATATTCAGATTGATTTTGTACATATGTCTCCTATGTGCCAGAAAATGAAATACATGTTAGTTGTAGTAGACACCTATTCTAAATGGGTGGAAGCGTTCCTCTCTAGCAATGAGGAAGCAAAAACTGTTGTAAAGTGTTTGATGAAAGACATTATTCCCCAATTCGGAATTCCTCAGGGAATCGACAGCGATCGATTGAGGACCCCATTTTGTTACAAAAATATTAAGAGAGATGAAGAAAGCCTTAGGGATAGTGCACCATTTGCACACTCCCTACAATCCCCAGAGCTCGGGAATTGTTGAAACTTTAAAAGGGGAAGCTAGCCAAGGTATGTGTTGAGACGGGATTGAAGTGGGTTGATGCTCTTCCCCTCATGCTGTGGTCTATGCAATCCACAACAAGGGAAAAGACTGGACTAAGCACCTATGAGATTTTCATGGGCAGACCTATGAGTTCGCCCACATCACCACCTCCCTCACCCACTGAGTTACACTGGGTGGCTGAGAACATTATGAAATACTGCGAAGCACTAACTGACTGTATTCGAGCAATCCACTCTCAGGTAGTAGCAGCCCAGACCCCTCCAGAAGACCAGCCACACCATTCCCTGGAACCGGGTGACTGGGTCTTGATCAAGAAGCACGTTCGAGACGGGCCCTTGGACCCCAGGTGGAAGGGACCGTTACAGATCCTGCTGACCACTCAGACTGCACTGAAGTGCCAGGGCCAAAATGCTTGGATCCATGCCTCTCACTGCAAGAGAGTTCCAGAGCCGGAGGAACCCGAGACGACTGCTGCTGGAATGCGGTAAAGCACTGCTGTAAATCTGGGTCTGGTATCATGCCTGGCCCTCTTTATATTACTAGTGTCCAATGAAGCAGGGCCGGGAGGGGCTGAGACTGGTGTCTTAGCCACTCCTTTGCCAGGAAATCGTGGGCTCCCCAGAAGAAGGCGATTATGTACCCATTCCCACAGCTACACATTCATTTACTGACTCCTCTAACCCAACCCCAATTCCAACACCTTTCCCAACCTCACCCCACACTTACACTGATACTACGTTTTCTCCACCAATCCAAAACAGTTCACAAGAGAGACAGAGCAAGCACCGCAGAAGAAGAGACATTGATGCTCACCTGGACATTATGGCATAAATACCTTTTTGTCCCTTACTTTAAAATATGCCAAAGTGGTAAATCAGTCATCCTGTTGGGCATGCACACGCATTCCTTTCATTATAAAAGTGGGAATCCCTTTGGGTGTTGTACCATTTGGTAAGGTAGATTATTTGAACATGTGTGACTGGATGAGTGAATGGCTGAAACAGACAAAAGGTGGAAAGATTGACCTATATTTTGACTTGGTCTGTGCATATGCTGATGTCATCTTCAAAAACGACACATTAGAGAATACAGCTATGACATTTAACAATAGTTATTTCCCAGTTTTCAATAGCTCCCGTAAACCCCCCACGTTAATAATTACCAACCCCCCTATAGGAGTATTTTGCATGTTAAGTGAGGGATGGTCTGGTTATTTTCTGGGACACAGCACGTGTAAGTACATCATTAACATGACAGAGCCATATTCCTATTATAGTAATAACTTTACACAGCATATTGGTGCAATAAATGGCACCTGGTTCATCTGTGGGAGCAAGGCTTACCCATGGCTACCACAACAATGGACAGGCTCTTGTTATATTGGGTATGTAACTCCCCACATGAGATGGTTAAAAACTTCCCCAATTGCTCCTAGAAGCAAGAGAGCTATTACTGAGGCTAAAAGGTTATGGGGTGGCGAAATTGACCAGAGAATCTATAAATATGGCAGCCTCCCTAGAACAACTGGCTAATGAAACTGTGGAAGGCCTTACCAGTCTCAACTCTGAAATGGTAGCGATCAGAACTGTGGCTATACAGAATCGTGCCGCTCTTGACTACCTTTTGGCTGCCCAGGGAGGTACGGGTAATGTCATTGGAACTGAGTGCTGCACATACAGTTGAAGTCGGAAGTTTATATACACATTAGCCAAATACATTTAAACTCAGTTTTTCACAATTCCTGACATTTAATCAAAGTAAAAATTCCCTGTCTTAGGTCAGTTAGGATCAACACTATTTTAAGAATGTGAAATGTCAGAATAATAATAGAGAGAATGATTTATTTCAGCTTTTATTTCTTTCATCACATTCCCAGTGGGTCAGAAGTTTACATACACTCGATTAGTATTTGGTAGCATTGCCTTTAAATTGTTTAACTTGGATAAAACGTTTTGGGTAGCCTTCCACAAGCTTCCCACAATAAGTTGGGTGAATTTTGGCCCGTTCCTCCTAACAGAGCTGGTGTAACTGAGTCAGGTTTGTAGGCCTCTATGCTCGCACATGCTTTTTCAGGTCTGCCCACAAATGTTCTATAGGATTGAGGACAGGGCTTTGTGATGGCCACTCCAATACCTTGACTTTGTTGTCCTTAAGCCATTTCGCCACAACTGCTTGGGGTCATTGTCCATTTGGAAGACCCATTTGCGACCAATCTTTAACTTCCTGACTGATGTTTTGAGATGTTGCTTCAATATATCCACATAATTTTCCTTCCTCACGATGCCATCTATTTTGTGAAGTGCACCAGTCCCTCCTGCAGCAAAGCACCCCCACAGCATGATGCAGCCATCCCCGTGCTTCACAGTTGGGATGGTGTTCTTCGGCTTGCAAGCATGCCCCTTTTTCCTCCAAACATAACGATGGTCATTATGGCCAAACAGTTCTATTTTTGTTTCATCAGACCAGAGGACATTTCTCCAAAAAGTACGATCTTTGTCCCAATGTGCAGTTGCAAACCGTAGTCTGGCATTTTTATGGCGGTTTTGGAGCAGTGGCTTCTTCCTTGCTGAGCGGCCTTTCAGGTTATGTCGATACAGGACTCGTTTCACTGTGGATATAGATACTTTTGTACCTGTTTCCTCCAGCATCTTCACAAGGTGCTTTGCTGTTGTTCTGGGATTGATTTGCACTTTTCGCACCAAAGTACGTTAATTTCTAGGAGACAGAACGCATCTCCTTCCTGAGTGGTATGACGGCTGCGTGGTCCACTGGTGTTTATACTTGCGTACTATTGTTTGTACAGATGAACGTGGTACCTTCAGGCGTTTGGGAATTGCTCTCAAGAATGAACCAGACTTGTGCAAGTCTACAATTTTATTTCTGAGGTCTTGGCTGATTTATTTTGATTTTCCCATGATGTCAAGCAAAGAGGCACTGAGTTTGAAGGTAGGCCTTGAAATACATCCACAGGTACACCTCCAATTGACTCACATGATGTCAATTAGCCTATCAGAAGCTTCTAAAGCCATGACATCATTTTCTGGAATTTTCCAAGCTGTTTAAAGACACAGTCAACTTAGTGTATGTAAACTTCTGACCCACTGGAATTGTGATACAGTGAATTATAAGTGAAATAATCTGTCTGTAAACAATTGTTGGAAAGGTTACTTGTGTCATGCACAGAGTAGATGTCCTAACCGACTTGCCAAAACTATAGTTTGTTAACAAGAAATTTGTGGAGTGGTTGAAAAAATTAGTTTGAATGACTCCAACCTAAGTGTATGTAAATTTACGACTTCAACTGTATCACAGGAGGCTGGTGAGGAAAGGACAGCTCATAATAATGGCTGGAATGGAGTGAATGGAATGGTGTCGAAAAAATGGAAACCATGTGTGTGATGTGTTTGATACCATTCCATTTATTCTGTTCCTGCCATTGCTATGACCCCATCATCTCTAACCAATCACAGTATCAAAGCCAATGACAAATGTTCTAAACACCACTTTACCCACGTGTGTTCTGGCTCTGACCCAACCCATTGGTTTCTGGGACCAATCAGAACGTTTAGAATGTGTTTGCATTCTAGAAATCGTTGGGGAGGTACTCAGATTCAGACTCATTGCAAAGGAGAAACTAACGTCTGTGGGTGTGGCGTACTGTTTGGCCGGAGCAAGCAGTTTGGGTAGCCAGGCAAACTTCTCAGGGCCGTAGCTACATACAGTGTCTTCAGAAAGTATTCACAACCCTTGACTTTTTCTACTTTGTTCTGTTACAAAGTGGAATTTAAATGGATTTAATTGTCATTTTTTGTCAACGATCTACACAAAATTTCAAAGTGGATTTGTAAAAAAAATCTTAAAACTCTGTCAAATTGGTTGTTGATCATTGCTAGACAACCATTTCCAGGTCTTGGAAGATTTAAGTCAAAACGGTAACTCGTCACTCAGGATCATTCACTGTCTTATTGGTAAGCAACTCCAGTGTAGATTTGGCCTTGTGTTTTAGGTTGTCCTGCTGAAAGGTGAATTAATCTCCCAGTGTCTGGTGGAAAGCAGAATGAACCAGGTTTTCCTCTAGGGATTTGCTTGTGCTTAGCTGCATTCTGTTAATTTTTTTTCCTAAAAAAACTCCCCAGTCCTTAATGATTACAAGCATACCCATAACATGATGCAGCCACCACAATGCTTGAAAATATGTAGTGGTACTGACTTGTATTGAATTTGCCCCAAACATAACACTTTGTATTCAGGACTAAAAGTTAATTGCTTTGCCACATTTTTGCAGTATTACTTTAGTGCCTTGTTGCAAACAGGATGCATGTTTTGGAATATTTTTTTTCTGTACAGGCTTCCTTCTTTTCACTCTGTCAATTATGTTAGTATTGTGGAGTAACTACAATGTTGTTGATCCATCCTCAGTTTTCTCCTATCACAGCCATTAAACTCTGTAACTGTTTTAAAGTCACTATTGGCCTCATGGTGAAATCCTTGAGCGGTTTCCTTCCTCTCTGGCAACTGAGTTAGGAAGGATCTTTGTAGTGACTGGGTGTGTTGATACACCATCCAAAGTGTAATTAATAACTTCACCATGCTCAAAGGGGTATTCAATGTTATTTTTTCTTCCCCAATCTACCAATAGGTGCCCTTCTTTGTGAGATATTGGAAAACCTCCCTGGTCTTTGTGGTTGAATCTGTGTTTGAAATTCACTGAGGAACCTTACAAATAATTGTATGTGTGGGGTACAGAGATGAGGTAGTCATTCAAGAATCATGTTAAACACTATTAGTGCAGACAGTCAGTCCATGCAACCTAAAATGTATTTTCAGCAAACTTAACATGTGTAATTATTTGTATGAACATAACAAGATTCAACAACTGAGACATAAACTGAACAAGTTCCACAGACATGTGACTAACAAAAATTGAATAATGTGTCCCTGAACAAAGGGAGGGTGTAATGATGGCATGTCATAGTCTTGTGAGGACAGAGTTAGAGTTACTGGATAAGTGATTTGGTTCCACTGAGTCTACATTCCTTGTGTCAAAGTAGATTAGTGATGTTTAGGGTAGTGTGATTGATGGACAGGATGTAGTGACCTGGGGCAAAGGGTAATAATAACAGAGAAAGGGAGTGCCTATGATGGTTTCCAGATGTATGTGAAAGGAGGAGAACCAAGGGTATATAAGGGAGAGTGAATAGTTGTTAGTTAGTTGGAAACAGCAAACGGCAGGGCTCTGTCCATTGTTGTCTCTAACCCGGTACCGATCATTAAATATTTGCATTAACTTTCTACAAAGTGTCTAACAATATTCTTGCATCCTTAATTACTTGAACACCCGAGAAACTCATCATAACAGAGGGTCAAAATCAAAAGTAACAGTCAGTATCTGATGTGGCCACCAGCTGCATTAAGTACTGCAGTGCATCTCCTCCTCATGGACTGCACCAGATTTGCCAGTTCTTGCTGTGAGATGTTACCCCACTCTTTCACCAATGCACCTGCAAGTTCCTAGACATTTCTGGGGGGAATGGCCCTAGCCCTCACCCTCCGATCCAACAGGTCCCAGACGTGAGATCCGGGCTCTTCGCTGGCCATGGCAGAACACTGACATTCCTGTCTTGCAGAAAATCACGCACAGAATGAGCAGTATGGCTGGTGGCATTGTCATGCTGGAGGGTCATGTCAGGATGAGCCTGCAGGAAGGGTACCACATGAGGGAGGAGGATGTCTTCCCTGTAATGCACAGCATTGAGATTGCCTGCAATGACAACACGCTCAGTCCGATGATGCTGTGACACACCGCCCCAGACCTTGACGGACCCTCCATCTCCACCTCCAAATCGATCCTGCTCCAGAGTACAGGCCTCAGTGTAACGCTCATTCCTTCGACGATAAACGCGAATCTGACTATCACCCCTGGACAAAACCACGACTCGTCAGTTAAGAGCACTTTTTGCCAGTCAGCTGTCAGTCCTGTCTCCCTGTAGCGCTGTCTTAGGCATCTCACAGTACGGAGCGCCATGCAAGATCTCACCTCGTGGAGTTGCAATGATCACCAAGAAAACAATTGGTAACACACTACGCCGTGAAGGACTGAAATCCTGCAGCGCCCGCAAGGTCCCCCTGCTCAAGAAAGCACATATACAGGGCCGTCTGAAGTTTGCCAATGAACATCTGAATGATTCAGAGGAGAACTGGGTGAAAGTGTTGTGGTCAGATGAGACCAAAATCGAGCTCTTTGGCATCAACTCAACTCGCCTTGTTTGGAGGAGGAGGAATGCTGCCTATGACCCCAAGAACACCACCCCCACTGTCAAACATGGAGGTGGAAACATTATGCTTTGGGGGTGTTTTTCTGCTAAGAGGACAGGACAACTTCACTGCATCAAAGGGACGATGGACGGGGCCATGTACCGTCAAATCTTGGGTGAGAACCTCCTTCCCTCAGCCAGGGCATTAAAAATGGGTCGTGGATGGGTATTCCAGCATGACAATGACCCAAAACACACAGCCAAGGCAACAAAGGAGTGGCTCAAGAAGAAGCACATTAAGGTCCTGGAGTGGCCTAGCCAGATTCCAGACCTTAATCCCATAGAAAATCTGTGGAGGGAGCTGAAGGTTCGAGTTGCCAAACATCAGCCTCGAAACCTTAATGACTTGGAGAAGATCTGCAAAGAGGAGTGGAACAAAATCCCTCCAGAGATGTGTGCAAACCTGGTGACCAAATACAAGAAACGTCTGACCTCTGAGATTGCCAACAAGGGTTTTGCCACCAAGTACCAAGTCATGTTGTGCAGAGGGGTCAAATACTTATTTCCCTCATGAAAATGCAAATTAATTTATAAAAAAATGTATATGCATTTTTCTGGAATTTTATTTTCTTATTCTGTCTCTCACTGTTCAAATAAACATACCATTAAAATTATAGACTGATCATGTCTTTGTCAGTGGGCAAACGTACAAAATCGGCAGGGGATCAAAAACTTTTTTCCCTCACTGTCCATACATATATAAACATACATATATACATTTCCTTTTTAAAAATATATTTCCCTTTATTACTTTCCAACCCCACCACCCCTTCCCTAATTGGAGTAAACTAGTGAACAATAATGCTTAGGCCTCTACCTCCAGCTATTATGCGATTTGTTAAGCACATTTCTACTCCTGAACATATTTAGGCTTGCACTTTGACGTTATGGGGTATTGTATGTAGGCCAATGACAAGAAATCTCAATTAAATCCATTTTAAAATCAGGCTATAACACAAAATGTGAATACTTTTTGAATGCACTGTATATCGATGTGTGCCCGATGCCGCCCCTCATCAAGTGCGCCTATAGGCTATTTAGTGTGGTCTCAATCAAATGATCCATAGCCTATAGGCTATATTAAGTGCATGCTGGGAGAGCAAAGTTATATTTATCCGAAAATTCACTTCCTTCCCGAGTCTTTTGCGCTGCTGGGATGGAGTAAATAAAACTACGCTGCATTACACACTGCAATGGATATTCCAACCCTGAGACCCGGCCTGTTCTGCTCTTACTGATCAAAACCTTTTTTTGTGCTGCCTAACCAATGACTGTGCTGTGTAGGCCTACGATGGCAGTTCAGGAGGAGAGTCAAAGGCTTCTTCCCAAAATAATTGTTGGTTTGGCTTAGTCCAAAAAATGCAAAATCGTGCGTGTGGACTAGCCTATATGTTCTGTTCAGTTTGAGAAGGAGAGCGCGAAGATGAGTTTTGCAATGGAGCCCTCTTTGTCTGGAGAACTAAATGAATGGTTCCAGCGCTGTAGGATCTGAAATCTATTACGCTTTGTTTCGGGACAAACCGTATCACTCGGAGTTCCAATGTGGCAATTGTTTACTTGCCGAGGATTATAGGCTTGAGGTGGCTTCCTTGATCACGCAGGTCGCCAGCCTACGTAAGAAACTGGGGAAAACACAGAGTGGAATGTTTACATTTTCTAATAAGCATATACCCATTAAGAAAATAACTTTAAAAACAGTTAAATCCCTGTGGATTGATGAGGAATTAAAAAATTGAGGGATGAGGCGAAAGGAACGGCAAATAAGTCTGGCTGCACAACCGATTGGCAAACTTACTGCAAATTGAGAAATCATGTGAATAAACTGAATAAAAAGAAGAAGAAACAACACTATGAAACAAGGATCAATGACAAAGAATGATAGTAAAAAGGTTTGGAGCACCTTAAATGACATTTTGGGAAAAAAGGCAAAATCAACTCCATCATTCACTGAATCAGATGGCTCATTAATCACAAAGCCAACTGATATTGCCAACTACTTTTAAAAAAAAAAATCATTGGCAAGATAAGCAAACTTAGGCATGACATGCCAGCAACAACTGCTGACACTACACATCCAAGTATATCTGACCATATTATGAAAGACAAGCATTGTAATTTTGAATTCCGTAAACTGAGTGTGGAAGAGGTGAAAAATTATTGTTGTCTATTCACAATGATAAGCCACCGGGGTCTGACAACTTGGATGGAAAATTGCTGAGGATAATAGCGGACGATATTGCCACTCCTATTTGCCATATTTTCTATTTAAACCTACTAGAATGTGTGTGCCCCCAGGCTTGGAGGGAAGCAAAAGTCATTCCGCTACCTAAGAATAGTAAAGCCCCCTTTACAGGCTCAAATAGCTGACCAATTAGCCTGTTACCAACCCTTAGTAAACTATTGGGGAAAATGGTATTTGACCAGATACAATGCTATTTTACTGTAAACAAATTGAAAACAACTTTCAGCATGCTTACAGAGAAGGGCATTCAACAAGCACAGCACTTACACAAATGACTGATGATTGGCTGAGAGAAATTGATGATAAAAAGATTGTGGGGGCTGTTTTGTTAGACTTCAGTGCAGCTTTTGACATTATCGATCATAGTCCGCTGCTGGAAAAACGTATGTGTTATGGCTTTACACCCCCGGTTATAATGTGGATGAAGAGTTACTTATCTAACAGAACACAGAGGGTGTTCTTTAATGGAAGCCTCTCAAACATAATCCAGGTAGAATCAGGAATTCCCCAGGGCAGCTGTCTAGGCCCCTCGCTTTTTCCATCTTTATTAACGACATGCCACTGGCTTTGAGTAAAGCCAGTGTGTCTATGTATGTGGATCTCAACACTATACATGTCAGCTACTACAGCAACTGAAATAACTGCAACAATTAACAAAGAGTTGCAGTTAGTTTCGGAATGGGTGGCAAGGAAAAGTTAGTCCTGAATATTTCCAAAACTAAAAGCATTGTATTTGGGTCAAATCATTCACTAAACCTTAAACCTCAACTACATCTCGTAATGACTAATGTGGAAATTGAGCAAGTTGAGGTGACTAAACTGCTTGGAGTAACCCTGGATAGTAGACTGTCATGGTCAAAGCATATTGATACAACAGTAGCTAAGATGGGGAGAAGAATGTCCATAATTAAGCGCTGCTCTGCCTTCTTAACAACACTATCAACAAGGAAGGTCCTACAGGTCCTAGTTTTGTCACACCTAGACTACTGTTCAGTAGTGTGGTCAGGTGCCACAAAGAGGGACTTGGGGAAATTGCATTTGGCTCAGAACAGGGCAGCACCCTTAAAAGTACACAGAGAGCTAACATTTTTCAAGTCCCTCTTTGCTAACAGTTTTCAACCAAGATACCGTTCGGTTGTATCTTGTATCTAAGACCGCACTCAACGAGCTGTATAAGGCCATAATTAAACAAGAAAATGCTCATCCAGAAGCGGCGCTCCTAGTGGCCGGGGACTTTAATGCAGGCAAACTTAAATCCGTTTGACCTCATTTCTACCAGCATGTCACATGTGCAACCAGAGGAAGAAAAACTCTCGACCACCTTTAGTCCACACACAGAGACGGGTACAAAGCTCTCCCTCACCCTCCATTTGGCAAATCTGACCATAAATCCATCCTCCTGATTCCTGCTTACAAGCAAAAACTAAAGCAGGAAGTACCAGTGACTCTCTCAATACGGAAGAGGTCAGATGACGCGGACGCTATGCTTCAGGACTGTTTTGCTAGTACAGACTGGAATATGTTCCGGGATTCATCCAATGGCATTGAGGAGTATACAACTTCAGTCACCGGCTTCATCAATAAGTGCATCGACAACGTCGTCCCCACAGCGACCGTACATACATATTCCAACCAGAAGCCATGGATTACAGGCAACATCCGCACCGCGCTAAAGGCTAGAGCTGCTGCTTTCAAGGAGCGGGACACTATGCCGGATGCTTATAAGAAATCCCTCTATGTCCTCAGATGAACCATCAAACAGGCAAAGCGTCAATACAGGACTAAGATTGAATCCTACTACACCGGCTCTGACGCTCGTCGGATGTGGCAGGGCTTGCAAACTATCACGGACTACAAAGGAAAACCCAGCCGCGAGTTGCCCAGTGACGCGAGACTACCAGACGGGCTAAATGCCTTTTATGCTCGCTTCGAGGCAAGCGACACAGAAGCATGTATGAGAGCACTAGCTGTTCCAGACGACTGTGTGATCACGTTCTCCATAGCCGATGTGAGCAAGACCTTTAAACAGGTCAACATTCACAAGGCTGCGGGGCCAGACGGATTACCAGGACGTGTACTCAGAGCATGTGCGAACCAACTGGCAAGTGTCTTTACTGATATTTTCAACCTCTCCCTGAACGAGTCTGTAATACCTATATGTTTCAAGGAGACCACCATAGTCCCTGTGCCCAAGAAAGCGAAGGTAACCTGCCTAAATGTTACCTTCGCGTAGCCATGAAGTGCTTTGAAAGGCTGGTCATGGCTCACACCAACACCATCATCCCAGAAACCCTAGACCCACTCCAATTTGCATACCGCCCCAACAGATCCGCAGATGACGCATTCTCAATCGCACACCACACTGCCCTTTCCCACCTGGACATATGGAACACCTATGTGAGAATGCTATTCATTGACTACAGCTCAGCGTTCAACACCATAGTGCCCACAAAGCTCATCACTAAGCTAAGGACCCTGGGAATAAACACCTCCCTCTGCAACTGGACTTCCTGACGGGCCGCCCCCAGGTGGTAAGGGTAGGCATACAACACATCTGCCACGCTGATCCTCAAAACGGGGGCCCCTCAGGGGTGCGTGCTTAGTCCCCTCCTGTACTCCCTGTTCACCCACAAATGCGTGGCCAAGAACGACTCCAACACCATCACTAAGTTTGCTGATGACACAATGGTGGTAGGCCTGATCACCGATAACGATGAGCAGACTATAGGGAGGAGGTCAGAGACCTGGCAGTGTGGTGCCAGGACAACAACCTCTCCCTCAACGTGAGCAAGACAAAGGAGATAATCGTGGACTACAGGAAAAGGAGGACCGAACACGCCCCCATTCATATCGACGGGGCCGTAGTGGAGCGGGTCGAGAGTTTCAAGTTCCTTGGTGTCCACATCACCAACAAACTATTATGGTCCAAACACACCAAGTAAGTCGTGAAGAGGGCACGACAATGCCTTTTCCCCCTCAGGAGACTGATAAGATTTGGCATCCTGACCGGTTGCATCACCGCCAGGTATTGCAACTGCTCGGCATCCGACCGTAAGGCGCTACAGAGGGTAGTGCGTACAGCCCAGTATATCACTGGGGCCAAGCTTCCTGCCATCCAAGACCTATATACTAGGCGGTTTCAGAGGAAGGCCCAAAAAATGGTCAAAGAGTCCAGTAACCCAAGTCATAGACTGTTCTCTCTGCTACCACGCGGCAAGCGGTACCAGATCGCCAAGTCTAGGTCCAGAAGGCTCCTTAACAGCTTCTACCCCCAAGCCATAAGACTGCTGAACAATTAATCTGCACATTGACTCGGTACTGGTACCCCCTGTATATAGCCTCATTATTGTTATTTTATTGTGTTACTTTTTATTTTTTACTTTAGTTTATTTGGTAAATATTTTCTTGACTCTATTTTCTTAAAACTGCATTGTTGGTTAAGGGCTTGTCAGTAAGCATTTCACGGTAAGGTCTACACCTGTTGCATCCTAAGTGTTCGGATTTTAAACACTAAACATTAGTCATCTCTCAGAGTGAAAAAGATGTGGGAGGGGCTGCATTATCATATTTCCCAGCATATTTTAATGCAGGTTGATTTTTAGAATAGTTGGTTTTAATATCTATGTTTCCTCATACAAATTGATTGATTAATTGATTTTGTACTAAACAAAGATAAATAATTTAAATTTTTCTAAACTCGTCCAATCTGTAAGGGGTTGACTTACTGCACACATTACTGAGATTGTTGTTCCAGTTTAGATGGTTTAGGTAGTCTTTTTTATTAAGTTTTTCACCATAGTAGTCATTCTGAGTGCAAGTTGTGGGAGATGCAATAGTCAAATTGTTGGATATCCTCCCTCTGGCTTGATTCTGATAGGAATTACTAATAACTTCACAAACCAGCGTGTTGTGACTTGCAGGTCTGATGTGGCTCATGAGCCAGGATTTTCAGACCACAATGTCGAGGATAGCTAGGCCATAACTAAAGGCCTTATGAAACATATACTACGTGGTTTTACTTTTAATTCACTTACAGGCACTTGGTGAAGGCTACAGATTAAGTAGTCTGTGAATGGAACAACTATGTTTCTGTCACTAACAAACACAGTCATGGGTGGGTATTTCTCACATTCACTTGAAAGGCATGCTGGAAAATATGCAAATAAGGCTTTACACACTACAGTAGTCTTTAAAACAGGGCTCTCTAACCCTGTTCCTGGAGAGCTACCGTCCTGTAGGTTTTCACTCCAACCCTAATCTAGGGTATCTAATAATTAGCTGGTTGATAAACTGAATCACGTTAGTTACAACTGGGGTTGGATTGAAAACCTACAGCACAGAAGCTCTCCAGGAACAGGGTTGGAGAGCCCTGGTTTAAAACCTAAACGCCTTATGCTGAATAAACATGTGTATGTGTTTAAAAAGTGTTACAGCAAATAAACATGTTCTTGTGTTTACAATCTAAACACTGTGATGCGTTTTCATTGAAATTCTACATTTTAGTCATTTAGCAGACGCTCTTATCCAGAGCGACTTACAGTTAGTGAGTGCATACATTTTCATACTGGCCCCCCGTGGGAAACGAACCCACAACCCTGGCGTTGCAAGCACCATGCTCTACCAACTGAGCTACAGGGGCCTATAATTCTAAATGCATTGATGTGTTTATAAAGTGTTACAGGAAAGTGTTTGGTTATGTGTTCAGTTCCTAAACACTTGGTTTTACAGTGTAGACCTAACTTTTAAAAGTACCATGCTCAGATTCATAATGACGTCTCAGATTGTATGATTTGCAAACAGGGACAGTTTAGTTGCAAACAAGACACACTGATTTGGCATTGGCAAAATATGATAACATGAACGCATAGGCCTATCTCTCTGTCCATTATTAGGCTTTCATTTCGATATTTGTGTCGTATTAACAGAGGTGTACTACTAGCCACCTAGCAATTTTTTGAAGTTGGCTTTAAATAGACCAGAGAGGTTCCCAATCTCCCAACATCATAACTAGCTACCAAGAAGCCATTTCAGGGTATCAGTCAAGTTAGAGTAGGGGTGGTGGATGGGTTAATCATTTTAAAATATATATAACAAAAGTTAGAGTAGCTAATTTTGTCAGGGTTGAGTGTAGTGGGAACGTGGAATCACACGCAGGACACAGAGATTAAAAAAACAGATGTCTTTAGTGAAGTCCGTAGAACACGCCAAACACGGCAACAGGCCACAGGCGAAACAAACGCACACTAGACTGTCCAAAGTAAGAGCGCACAACGTGCAGGACTCTCTTAAACAACACGAAATAAAGAGAGCACCAAACAGAGGACCAAACAACAACACGTGACAATAGAACAATTACACACAACACCTGACCAAACACAAGAGAACTAAATAGGGTGCCTAATGAACACTTAACAATAAACAGGTGTAACAAACAGACAAAACCAATCAAACATGAAACATCGAACGGTGGCAGCTAGTACTCCGGAGACGACGACCGCCGAAGCCTGCCCGAACAAGGAGAAGGAGCCGCCTCGGCCGAAACCGTGACAGTACCCCCCCCTTGACGCGCGGCTCCAGCCGTGCGCCGCCCCCGGCCTCGGGGACGACCAGGAGGACGCGGAGCAGGGCGCGTAGGATGACCACGATGGAACTCGGTCAGAAGAGACGGGTCTAGGATGTCCCTCCTCGGCACCCAGCACCGCTCCTCCGGGCCGTACCCCTCCCACTCCACGAGATATTGGAGACCCCCCATCCAGCGTCTCGAATCTAGGATGGCCCTAACAGTGTACGCCGGAGCCCCCTCGATGTCCAACGGGGGCGGAGGAGTCTCTTCTATCTCAAAGTCCTGGAGTGGACCAGCTACCACCGGCCTGAGGAGAGACACATGGAACGAGGGGTTAATATTTTTGTAATCAATGGGCAGTTGTAACCTGTAACACACCTCGTTCAATCTCCTCAGGACTTTAAAAGGCCCCACAAACGGCTGACCCAGCTTCCGGCAGGGCAGGCGGAGGGGCAGGTTTCTGGTTGAGAGCCAGACTCGATCTCCAGGTGCGTACACTGGCCCCTCACTGCGGTGGAGGTCGGCGCTCGTCTTCTGTCGACGGATGGCCCGCTGCAGATGGACGTGTGCAGCGTTCCACGTCTCCTCCGAGCGCCGCACCCACTCATCCGCCGCAGGGGCCTTGATCTGGCTCTCATGCCAAGGTGCCAGAACCGGCTGGTACCCTAACACACACTGGAAAGGGGTTAGTTTAGTGGAGGAGTGGCGGAGAGAGTTCTGTGCCATCTCGGCCCAGGGCACATATCTCGCCCACTCCTCCGGCCGGCCCTGGCAATATGACCTCAGAAACCTACCCACATCCTGGTTGACACGTTCGACCTGCCCATTACTCTCCGGGTGGTAACCCGAGGTAAGGCTCACCGAAACCCCCAACCGTTCCATAAACGCTCTCCAGACTCTGGAGGTAAACTGGGGGGCCTCGATCAGACACTA